>NW_020654422.1:11638196-11794056 GCF_003589595.1 Hyposmocoma kahamanoa
ATTAATTATAAATAGCAAAATTTATTTTGGTATAAACATACAAAAGAAAATACAAAAAAGAAAGAAAAAGTGTTAAAATGAAACTATTATTATTTTAATTTTTATAGTTTAACTGTACTACTTTAGGACATCAGAGACAGACTTTTTAAATACGTGACGTAATACGTTTTATTTTAAGTGTATATACTTTAATATAGTGAACTGTTACTTTAGACACTGATTGTGGCAATGGTATTATAAGTAGATATTTAAAAAGTTTCCTATTTTGGTCTTAAAAGGCAAGCGCGTGTTGACCGGCCACAAATAGTGCGTTATCAGCAGTGATCGACGCTGCCGGTGCCTGCCGGCCGCGGACAATTCAATTTGCATACCCGTTTATAGCTATCACTTGAGTTTAACGATTCTTTTTTAAACACCTTATTTGTGCCATGGAAATTAGAGTGCATGTATTTACATTATTAATATATCAAATGCACGCATAGGTACCACACATATATACGTTAGTAAGAGAGATAATACTACTGCGTTGTCATTGTACATGGTCAATAATAAGTCACTTGACACATAAGACTTTTCATAGCTGCATGCAAAATAATGTTTTTAGTAGTGGTGTCTGTGACTGTAGTTGCGCTTGTGTTATTAATGTTATTTGAAAAGAGGGTGGGAAAATGAAATGCACGAATAAATATTCAACACAAGTACAGCTATTTTGCACGATTTAACCTTCACTGGGTTTGCGGTAGAAAAATTAATCTACTTTCATTTTTATTAACATAGACTTCAGCAAAGTAACCCCTGAATCTATCAATTTCTCTCCAAGCGGTTTGTCAGTACTAAGTCCTTTCGTAGACCTTCTTATATGACGCCACATTTACCATCTCGTTTATTTAGTCAATGAAAATATTAAGCAGTAAACAAAAATCAAAAAGTAACGAGCTAAAAGACGTATAAGACTAACATATAATGTTAATTAAAAGCTCAACAAACGATTGTCACCTATAAAACTAAAATGATTTCTAGCAAATAAATAAGTATCTAGTTTGTAAGTTTTAAGTCGCGATTTAAATCCTGATTTAAATCGCGTATTTTTTTTTTTCAAACAAACCAACGTTTCGGATCCTTTACAGGTCCCATGGTCACGGTTCACTGAGGTGGTAAAGTCATCATAATCATTAATATTACCCATAACTCGTTGATGACTTTACCACCTCAGTCGTCATATACGCTATTTAAATCCGGAAAAATAGTTTCCTTTCCTGAATAAATAATTACTATAAAATTACGCATGCCATTCAATGGGGTAAATAAAGATTTTGACTATGAATCACGACGATTTTCACTTCCTACGACTAGTAATCTACTTACTTTTAAAAATTTTGAGACTTTTGTGGATATTTATCATCAACGGTTTGATTTTTATTTTTTCTCCGATATTAACTGCTCTGAAGTATCGCTACATCCGTTCACATATCGTTACGTGTATGTAAATTAATATTTAAATCCATATTTGCCTTCAATAACAAAATTATTGTACCTATAACGATGTGATTGCAGTAAAAGTAGAAGCAACGAGGAAAGAGAATACTGAAATAAATATATTAACTTGAGTGCATAATATTGGAAATTAATAGATTTAATCTCAAATATTCAAATGCATATACGTTTTCAGTTGACGGCAAAATATTGTACGTAAAATAAATTCAAAACGTGTGTGAAACTCTTGAATCGGATTTAATATACCGAATGTCAACGTTAGACGATTTCACGCCAAAGGTAGTTCAACAAAGCATTCATGATAGCATATCTTCTAAAACGAGCAACCATAAAGTGGCGTATACAAAGAGACGTCCGTGCGGCCCGCCGACCGATAGCACAATGCGGTAAACGACCACGGTACTTCCTCTTCCGGTCGTGGCGCCACGGTCGCGAGATTTATGCCCGTCGCTTCCTCTGCCATATGCGTGTCTACCCAGCGCTCATTTACACAAAACTCGAGTTTTTCAAGCACCTGTATTATGCGAATTCCGTAATGTAAAGCTTTTTGTTGTTTGGGTGTTGTTAAAGTATCGCGAAGACTTTAAGTTTTTTTCAAAAATTACCTCGTTCTAATTTTCTATCGCCCAATGGATTATGTTTCATGAATAAGAAACAAAATTCATAAATTTTATTCTAATTAGGCACTTAAAGCATGACTTTTAAAAGTACCTCAAATGTTCTTGTATATAATCTGAAATCTTAATAATGTTGTATATGTTCGTAGTAGTAGCAGTAGAGCTCCTTGTGAAAGAGTTCGTCTTAGGACTTACGCCACCTTCCTTATTTCCGCCGCCAAGCAGAAATGTGAGCATTACTGCGTTCCAGTTTTGAAGGGTAAGGCACATGGAACTTGTCAACTTATGTCTCAGGGTGACGGGCGCAGTGGTAGTACCCCTCAGATATTTGCGATTTAAAGCTCTGAGTGACACTGCAACTGTAATGGACAAGCGTGTAGCTTACCATCAACCGTACGACTTGTTCGTACTGTCACTAGATATAATAAAAAAAAACCTGACGTAATTGTAGTTGCAGCGACCAACTAGGGCCTACAGCCTGTTCAAATATTTCCAGCCTGGCAAGGTCATGTAATGAGGGAAGTCATTTTGACAGCGCATTGAATGATGTAAGTAAGAATCGTTTTCACAAACGGATACATTGGACTTGTAAGACATCTCCATGTATAGCGAATCAACAAAACAGCAAAATCAAATATTTAGACACAAAAATAATTCAACACCAGTAAAATCCTTTTAAAACAGAATCTCATTAAAGGCCGACAGGAAGTAACGAAGTTGATCTAACGTACTTACGTTGGTATAAAATATTCGGAAGTTCGCAGCCGGTGCTAAACGCGTTAAAATGAAGGGTTAATTCCGACTCACGTGTAATCTGAGCATTTAAATTCTTTACTTATCCATATGTTGCCTCGAAGGCAGCAGGCTTATAATAATTTTCATTCCAATTTATACTCAATATATGTACATAGACTTCTGAAAATAAGGGTTATCACTTGACACACACACATATGTTAACAAAAACAAATACACATACACAGTACACATTCTTTTATTCCATGCACAAATAGGTCCTATCACTGCTTACTACAAATATACGTACAAAGAGAAAACTCACGTAGGTATGTATGTATACACCGTGCCCAAGAGAAACAATAGGTATATCAATATTCGACATAGAGTCGCTACGAATGTTCTGGAATTGATGGAGTATATTTTCGTCAACAATCAAGTAGAGAACTCATGAGGGGTTCGGAGCTCGGGGCGAGAACAAAACGGGTAGTTCCTACATAATAGAGCATCGGCCGCGAACGCTCGCAACCGCAACGTCTCGGAATATCTTAGCAGTTGTACCGCTATCACGTCACTCTTCTCCAATGCTGCCTTGCTACGACGAATGTAGTGGTATGTTAAGGCGGTTTTCCATTTAAACCGTTCACACAAATGTGCAAAAGCAAGAACCTAATACAAAATTAGTTAGTTTATTTTATTTTATTTTATTTTATTTTATTTGGTACAACAACAGACATTAGATCACAAACAATACTTATTAACAAGAAAAAACACATAACACTTTAAATCTAATATCCAATAATAGTTATACACAACTTTCCTAAATATTTATATTTTTAACAAACAGGTATAATATTCATAGGTATAATATACATACAATATATATTTATTTATATAGTTATATTTATGTATTTATATTTATATTTCAAACAAATACTATTTCAACAAATATTAAAAGCAGTGCCAAATGAACATAAACACTAATTTCTGTTACAACTTGAATACATTGCAGCTTTGAATGACATAATACTATTTGAAAATATGTCATGGCGGGAACATAAGTCATTGTATAATCGACATATTCTATATAACGGCCCATTTTGTGAAACGTTGTTCCTCATAGGTGGCAAGCTAAACAACTGTGGAATACGCACAGACCGAGTTGGCACCCTAAATTTTAGATGTTCAATCAGCTGAGAATCCATGGTAGAGTTTACAATTCTGTGCAGAGTGCATAAGTCGGAGACCCGTCTGCGATCTTCAAGACTCATCATCTTAAACCTACACAATCGTTCAGAGTAATTGGGCAGCTTACGCCGAAGTCCGTATTTTGAACTGAGACATCTTGCAAATCTACGTTGTATAGACTCTATTCTATCAACATGGATATCATACATAGGGTACCAGATAGGCGAGCAGTATTCCAGGATACTTCTAACCAAGGCATTGTACAATATTATTAAAGAGGTGGCATTACGAAATGGCTTAGTATTACGTAGGAGAAAAGATAATAAACGATTTGCATTATTACATATATGGTCGTAATGGGGTCTAAAAGAAAGAACCGAATCAAACATGACGCCCAAGTCGCGCACAACGTTCACACGATCCAACACACCACCGCCAACACCGTAAGCATAATTTAATGGCTTCTTGTTTTTGGTGAAAGTGATAACTTGGCATTTCTTCGCATTAAGGGCCATGTAGTTATGATTACACCAATTTTCAATTGTGTCAAGATTGGACTGCAGAGTCAAACAATCATTCATATCGTAAATACGGTGAAAAATCTTAACGTCGTCTGCGTATGCCAAACATTCACATCGAATCAAACCCAAAAGATCATTAACGAAAGTTAAGAATAATAGAGGGCCGAGATTTGATCCTTGAGGCACACCAGACAGTGCAAGAAACGGAACAGACTCAAATCCACTGAGGGCTACTAGTTGAGAGCGATTCATAAGGTACGATGAGATCCAGCGATGGAGACTTCCGTGAACACCAAGATGATCCAACTTTGACAGTAGTACCATATGATTGACACGGTCAAAAGCTTTAGAGAAATCTAAGTAAATAGCGTCAACCTGGCACTTATCATTAAATGCGTCACAAAGGTAAGTTACGTAAGAAAGTAAATTTGAACATGTCGAGCGACCAGAAATGAATCCGTGCTGATTTGGACTTAGTAAATGCTTGAAGTGGCTATAGAGGTGAGTGTACACTAGACTTTCAAATATTTTAGCAAACCAACTCAATATACAAATGGGCCTGTAATTAGTAACATCGGCTCTGTCGCCAGACTTATGAACCGGTGTAATCTTTGCAATCTTCCACAATGAGGGAAACACACCACTCGACAAGGACATATTATAGATGATTGTTAGCGGTTTGACAAGAACTGAAGCGCAGAGACAAATAAAAACTGGTGGAATACCATCAGGACCGGGACCCTTAGACAAATCGACATGCTTGAGCTGTTTCAGGACAATATCAGAAGATAGAGTAATGTTGAATATTGACAAGTTACAGTGTGGAAATTCAGGGGTATATGTGACATTATTTTGGGCCCCATACACAGACGAGAAGTAATCGGCAAAAAGATTTACAATGTCACTACCATTCTCTGCTCTACGATCATTGTATCGCATCAGCTTGGGGTAGCTGTTAGTTACTCTCTTACCTCTAGTGTAACGCCAGAACGCCTTGATGTTCACAGACAGATCACTCTCAATACGCTCAATGTAGACTCTTAGACATTGCTCCAGTACGGCTTTTACCCTCAACCTTAACATTGAAAATGTATCGTAATCGCGGGGGTTGCCGTACCGCTTGAAGCGATTGTGGTACTTTTGCTTGTTTTTAATTAACACAATCAAATCCCTTGAAAACCAAACCGGATATCTTGTTGATTTAGTCCTGATCCTAGGTGTGTATTTTTCAATAGTCTCATGCACAATATTATAGAACACGTGCAGAAAGTCGTCACAGTTATGAATAGATGCCAAATGATCCCAGTCAACCATCGCTAATTCACTCATACAACCTTCTATGTCAGTTTTATAGAAGCAAAGTCTGTTACATACTGATCTGTTAATGTCTAATAAAGATGCCTGAACAACGAATGTTACCTCAAAGGAAGGATGATGTGCATCCAGACGGCTTAGGGCTGGGGTGCTGATAAGTGAGAAGAGTTCCGGGCTATTTGTGATTGCTAAGTCAAGAAGTCTTTGGTTATGATTTAATATAGTGTTAAGTTGTGTCACGTCTACAAACTGAAATAAGTCGGAAAGGGCTTTCGATTTGTCGCAATTATGCTTTATTATGTGACTCTTATCATTAGACCACACAACCTCCCCCAAATTGAAATCACCAAGAATAATTGTTTTATCGTATGGATAGGAATGTAGTATTCGTTTACAATTAGTTACAAAATCTTGATAAAGTTCTATAGGTAAATAATCCGGTAAATAAACAACGCATATATTAATAGTTAATTCTTTTTTACTATTCGTTATTTGTATCCATAAATCCTCCACCAGATCAGACTGCCAATCTGTCCTATTGATAAAATTAAGATTTTTAGAGATCGCCATCAATATCCCCCCTCCATCCTGTTTATTGAAGCGTTTAAAAAATCTATTACATCTGTCTCTGCGCACCACACAGTATCTGTCATCAAACAGCTCCGAAGAAATAATACTATTATTTAGCCACGTTTCCGCCATACACACTATATCAAAATTACTAAATAGAAATGAATTGTAATTATCATTCGTTTTGGTTTTTAATCCTCGCACATTTTGGTAATAGACAGAGATAGCCATTTCATTAATTACAATTCAATGAACCTGGTACAATGCGTAAAAACTTTAAACAATCCCACCTTAACGAATAAGTGCAAGACTTTCCTGGTTCTTGATGTGGATGTACGAAGAGTTGGGGTCCTTTCTAACGAAAATGCGTCCATTGCGTACCCATACGAACTTGTACCCAGTCTCCTTTGCTTTTTTCCTCGCAGCTGCATGAAGGGTTTTATAGAATGGGGACAAGTGCTCACAGACATAAATAGGCTTTTTCTCACCCGCTACGCCCAAATGATTCGTATTCAGTTTGTCATTAGGGTTGTCTTTGTTGTAGCGGTACACAGCTGAATAGAATTCGTCACGACTCCGGACACTCTTAAATTTAGCCACAATAGTCTTAGGCAGTTTGCTGTCCTTATTAAGTTTTGCAACTCTCACACAGCTAACTACGTCTCCATCATTTAATTTGTGCCCAGTAAATTGCGCACATTGATGCAATACGGTAGACAAATTCTCCGAACGAAATTCAGGGACACCATGCAATTCTAAATTATTCTCTCTTAAGTGCTGTTCCAGGCTATTTAATCTTCCTTCCAGATCGTGAACCGTGGTTTGCAATAGCTGGTTTGCGCCTTTTAGATGAGCATTATCCTTGATCAATGTATCAATGGAGAGTTTTAGGTCATCATGTGCTCCGCTGATGAACTCCACTGACTTACGAAGCTCCTGAACATCAGTTGGTGAAATTATAGGCACATGGGACTTGTCAACTTATGTTTCAGGGTGACGGGCGCAGTGGTAGTGGTAGTGGCTCTGTAACTGTTATGAACAGGCGTGTAGCTTACCATCAGGCGCACGACTTGTTCGTACCGTCACTTGATATTATAAAAAAAAACAGATATTTTCTTGTACACAAATCGCAGTCTTGGTGGATTAAGGTCATTGTAAAAACTTGGAGTAGGTAAGTTTAGTAGCAGTAGAGCTCCATGTGAAAGAGTTCATCTAGGGATGTACCTATTTCGGCCGCCAAGTATGGCAAGGGTGCTGGTGAAATTACATGCACATGGGACTTGTCAACTTATGTCTCAGGGTGACGGGCGCAGTGGCAGTAACCCCTCAGATCTTTGTGATTTAAAGCTCCGAATGGCACAGCAACTGTTATGGAGTGGCCTGTCGCTTACCACCAGGCGCACGACTTGTTCGTCCCGTCGCTTGGTATTATAAAAAAAAAGTTCTACGAACGAAATTGTTAACTTTTTTATGCTTAAATTAATATAGTTGCGTTTTCATGTAGTTCTTATTATTTTTAACCGACTTCAAAAAAAGGAGGAGGTTCTCAATTTGACTGTATGTTTTTTTGTATGTATGTAACTCCGGTATTTGTGAACCGATTTTCATGGTTCTTTTTTTGTTGGAAAGAGGGTACCTCCATAGTGGTCCCATTTAATTTTGAAGAAAACCATCCACCTCTAAGGGTGGCTGTTCACGCATGAAGATTCATTTTTATAAATAACGCCTAAATTTTATTATAAGGAGCAATTATTTTAATGGTTTATTTTGCTATTCTCCAATTCAAGGTGTTTTTCTCTCTCAATATACTTTGAGTAGTGAGAATCGATTTTTATTATCTCCTGTGTCAAGTCCCGTACAGTGGCGAACTAGGGGATGAGTCCGTGGTTGCGCACTTTCCGGTAACCGATTTCAATAAAACTTGGTAATTATAAGTAATTTCACGTACTTTTGAGGTCAGTTTTTTTAGTACTCTGTACTGAGATCATAATGACTTGTCTCATGTGATAAAAATACTTTTAACGTATGTTCACTAGTGGTATGATTATACTAAGGATATATTACATAGACATATAAGTTTGTCCGAAAAGGTACAAATTGAAAAACGATAAAGACTTTCAATCCTCTAATAAAACATGGTTTCTGAAAACAAATAAACAAATAAATTAAAACTTGACAATCTCATAATTATTAATATAATACACTTAGAAAAAACTCCCTCGATTCGACCGGATTCGAACCGACGTCTCCTAGGAAGCCGTGTCAGACGCTATGCCAACTAAGCCACGGAACGAACTACGGAACGGACCTTACGAATTTTTATATGTGTTTGTTACCGGATCTTTGTATTTGGCTATCTAAGACTTTTTAGTTCTAGTTCTTTAAAGTAGTTAGTTCTAAATGTTCGATCTTTAATAATTATAACAAACTAGTAGAGTAATTTCACAAAAAAATAATGAAGTATTAATCCAATAAAAAAAATCAATCTCATAATTTTTATTAAAAATATGACGGGAGTGTTGTATCACGAACAACATTATGTAATCCATGTTACATTCAATCAGCATTTTAAATTCGTCATCTAAAACCAGCACTTACACTTCTAAAGCAAAGTTTCATATAAATTTTGTAGGTACAACAAACCTTAGCTGACGTTAACTTCGTATCTTTGTCTGACGCTCACGTGAGGGTGATAGAGGGTAGGCAAGGGGAGGGGGTGAGTTCCAACTAGCTCTGTGAATCAATCAGGAATTAATTGCGGCTCTCAGAGTCGAGTGGAGTTGATTCATCCTACACTCATTAGTTGAAAACCATATTACTTTTCGTCCACGTATTGGGATCTTTTTCTCCTTTTAAAATGCCACGGTATAGTCATCAAAACAATACTACTTTATTTAAATACCAAAAACTTGAAATATTTTCTTTAAGGTGTGATAAAGATTTGACTTTCTATTTTCTTACTGACACTGAAGACAAAACTTGCTATTATTATAGTAAAATATTTCATGATAAAAAGTAGGCGTTAACTTGTCTTTTCTTTTTTAAAGTGTTATAGCTCCATCGATACAATCGATGATTCTGCCAACAAGACACGAGTCTATTCACCAGTCAAATACTGGTGTATTTGGACGGCAAACTTTACTGTGAAGAAAAAACTATAATCTGTATTTAATAATAAATATTTTTTACAATTTTAATGATTTATGTCACTAAATTACAATATTTGTAGAAGTCAAGACGACTAATATTGTAAATTGACTTCCTAGGTCAGCAGTTTTGTCCTACGATGCAGTAAAACCATTTCCAGAAATCCGGAATTCAAAAAAAGTAATTATTAATATATTGATTATTGGTGTTAATTATATAATATATTTATTATATTTGGTGGTTTTAACAACTCTATGTCGCTCCTTGTAGCCATATTGATACATCTCGAACACCTTTTTCCGACCATTGCATATTACTAATAATATTTCAAAAATGCAAGTATATCTCAAGACCAACTAGATTGTACCACGCGCGTTGAGGGCGTAGCATTACTCTGATTCGGTTTTTGAGTGAAGCCGACATTTGCGCAACTCAACTTTGAGTCGAGACGAAACTTCACAACAATACGATTGTTTACATTCGAAAGGCAAGTCAAAGGAAAAGTTTCAAGTGGTACGTAATAGAAACGTTTTGTGCCAATGAACGTTTGCGGTTTTGTTGCCAAAATAATAGAGTTATTTCGTTAGGAATTTGATATTGCGAAATTGGTGAAATGATTTTTGCGGTCATGTTAATTACAGGCTCTGGCTTTGCGGGTTTGTATTATAATTATAGCCGACGCATTCGAATTTCGAAACACACGCGTGTAAATAAAGAATATTGGTCATACAACTCAAAAATTTTATCTGACGTCTGTCCAAAACACATGCACGTTGTCAATATCCAATTGGGCCAATTTTGAAATTGACATGAAATTAATAAACAATTCGTTATTCTATATGCTAAGTTATATTTGCTGTTGATAAAAATTCATAACGAAAGTTCTTTCATTCGAGCTGAACCCATAGCGTTGGATGACTGCGTTGAGATTGATTGCAGAATTAAGTTGGTAAATGCTATGTAAGGTAGACAAACAAATCGAATTTGCGAGTTTCGGTTGCCTAAGTTACGACATTCCACGCCGAGGGCTCTTCAGTTCAGACTAGTCTAAGTTGGCACAAAGCGTGCCATTCTGCTTGGTTACTGTCTGTGGAGATTTCTATACTCAAAGGTTTGAGATTTCTAAATAGGGATATTGGAATTTGTATTTGACTTAATTAAAGTGGAATTAATTTATTGCTTAATGACCGCTAAACAAGTCTGAAAGCAAAATCAGAGTCTTTTTCTATGAAATAACTCCGGTAAAGTTTTTTGCAACAAGTGGCATCATCAGCTAAACAAAAGAACACGAACCCGCCATCTGTCAGTTTGAATCTATTCATCCATCGGCTGGACAGCCATACATCACAAGATGGCGTGAGACATAGTCATAACAACACCTTTTTCTACATCGGTATATAGTGGTGATGGAATTCTGTAAACAAATACGCAAGTGATTAATATTTGTACATTTCTTTTTGTATAATGGTAATTTCAAATGGTTTTATCAACGTACGTATGTATTATATTTGTAGCGAATCATATAACATACGTAAAATTCGGGACAAATTCGTCAAGAAATAGACGCAATGGAACAGAATCACAGACAGATCAAAAAATTTTGGTATTTTCTTTTTTCATTACATAGGGGTTTTGCGTAATAGTAAATTTTTAACCGACTTTCAAACAAGGATGAGGTTCTCAATTCGACTGTATGTTTTTTTTTTCTATGTATGTTACGCGATAACTCCGGTATTTGTGAACCGATTTTGATGATTATTTTTTTGTTGGAAAGAGGATACCTCCATAATGGTCCCATTTATATCCAAGGGTGGTTGTTCACGCATGAAGATTCATTTTAGTAAATAGCGCCTAAATTTTATTATAAGGAGCAATTGTTTTAATGGTTGATTTTGCTATTCTCCAATTCAAGGCGTTTTACTCTCTCAATATACTTCAAGTAGTGAGAACCGATTTTTATTATCTCCTGTGTTAAGTCCCGTTTAGTGGCGAACTAGGGGATGAATCCGAGTTTGCCCACTTTCCGGTAACCGATTTCAATAAAACTTGGTAATTATATGTAATTCCACGTTCTTTTGAGGTCGGTTTTTTTAGTACTCTGTACTGAGATTATATTATGCCAAAATGAAATTCAGTACTACAAACTATATTAGTTTCAGGGTGAAAGATCCTGTTTTTTTGTATTGTAATTTGTATTCATTGAACTAAGGCTCAAAAAATACAAAAACCGCTTTATAGTGTGCATGCCTGCGCGCGAGTGCGTGTACGTGTACGCGTACTTGTGCGCGTACGTACGCGTGTATGCTTATTGCGACTATTTGGTACATTTTAAACTATTATATATGTATATTTTTATGATATCAAGTTACGTTAAGCACCCGTTACCATTCTAAGCCCGGAACTCCGCTACGTTCACATTACTACTTAGCAGTAGAAATAGGTACAGTGGCAATATTTCCTTGGACGAACTCTTTCACAAGGAGCTCTACTGCTGCTGAAATTATATAAATACATACCATGCAATATCATTTAAGGACCCTAAAACGGTGTTTCAATATTCATACATGCAAGGTGTATCAAAAGGTTCAGCTTACCTGAATGATTAAAATACACATGATAACAAATAAATTTGGCTCCTTCAACAACTTTTCGTTACACCTGTACTTTTTGTATGAGGAACCATTTTTGTTTTTGTTAATGTTCTTTATTTATTTAAAACAAATTAGTTACTAACATTTCGTAAAATTGACATTGACATACTATGTCATAAGCTATAAACCACTTCTATCAGTGTTATTGTACACAGAATATTTAATTTAATAATAATAATTTAATAACGCACACACTCAACATAGCCCCGCACTAGGGAAACCCTGTGTCGCGGGCGCCATGCACACACACAGAAACAACCGCAAATTACACCCAAACTCACGAGAGAAATAATTGTAGGCCATACAACTATTTCTCCCGGTCCGGGAATCGAACCTGGGACCTCTGCGTGGCAGTCAGTGGCATGGTAACCGTTCGGCTACGGAGGCAGTTAAGAATAGCCTGAATTCCATAATAAGCTAACCTTAGGAAACTCTGTTATCTTTGTGCTAAGGAGATTTCGAATGAAACAACAACCCTTCGCAAATGGCTAACCCTTCGCCGAGGGCTAAGTGAGAACCCACTTAGACAATTATATTCGACGCCCATCAAGACACCGTGATGTACAGCTGAATGATTGCAGAAACAACTACCTGCTAATCGATTACTTGTCTACATACTCGAATATCAGTATAATACGTCTCTACTACGAGTATAGATAAATAATTGGAGAAAATACGTAGGTATTAAGCACGCTGAAAAATGATTGTTTGGAGCATTTCATAGATTAAAGTCCTCTGTATGAGTTTAAAAAAATCCTGTGTATTAGTTGGAATGGTATATACAGTTGAAGACAGATTTATTTCTCTTTCTGTACTAATTCATTTTAAGCAGGATAATATTATTTTCACCTCACTAGCTCGGAAACACTTCCTTTCTCATTAGACATATGCGCGCAAAAGCTTTTAAACGATAGTGCGTGGAAAAGGTTTTTGAGATTGACGATGAACTGTGGTGCACCTAACTTTATCTTTCGATGAAAAAAAAAACATAATGACACATTCAACTACGCGATTTGTAGTACGTTCTACTTATTTATGAAATATAAATCCGTTGACGTTAAATTGACAACGATAACTAATTTTGTTTATTAAAACATTTTAATTCGTAAATGAACCAAAATAATTTAAATAATCACTCAAAATTATAAGTACAAGCAAGAATAAAAAAATGATGACGTGCAAATTCAGAACGCACCCGAAGATAACATTTTTCTTCCGATTACTAAAAACTGATGTTTTATACTCAATCGTTTTTCTTTCATCTACCATTTTCCTCGCTATAGTGAGGTGGAAAGTTGTGTCTTTCGCTCGGCACCAAAGTTGTTTTACGTCTCGTGTCTTGAAACCCTCGCTACGCTCAGGTTTGTATTTTTGAGCCACTCGCTTCTCTCGTGGTTCAATCTTAGCATCCTTCGCTTGCTCAGGTTTCAGTAATACAAACACTTGCGTCAAACAACAATTTTTGCAGCTTTGCATAACAAATAACTATTGATCTTCAAAGAAATAATTGATCTATAGTACAAGTGCACTTTTTAAAATATACGATTTTTTTTATGTTTCATATATATATCAAACATAAATATAAGATATAAGATATATATATATATATATATAGAATTATGTATACAAATACAAATTATTCCGTCTATATTAGTTAATCTACGGATAAATTATAAATGAACTCCATTCAAGGTAACACTATTATTATTAAACATAACATACATATTAACTGCCTCCGTGGCCGAACGGTTGCCATGTCGGACTGCCACGCGGAGGTCCCAGGTTCAATTCCCGGGCCAGGAGAAATATTTGTATGGCCTACGTTCTCTCGTGAGCTTGGCTGTAATTTGTGGATGTCTATGTGCGTGTCCATGGCACCCGCGACACAGGGTTTCCCTCGTGCGCGGCTATGTTGAGTGTGTGCGTTATTAATACACTAAATTAATATTTGGTATCCAAAAATAATACTCTTTTGCATTATTGGTCTTTTCTTTAACGATGAATGACTTGTATAACCAGTATACCTTTTGATATTGATCTCCTCATAAATCTTGGTTCGCCCTCCATTCAACAGGTTAGGTTATATATATATTAGGTTAGGTTAGGTATATGAAAAAGCAGCACGAGTCGATCGAGAGAAACAAACGTTTCGCGGCAGCGGCCGGCGAGTGCAATTTGCTTGCGATTCCGAACATGTTTTCAGATGAAATTATATTATAATTATATATATATAATTATATAATATAATTATATTATAATATTAGTATACAAATATAATCAACATTTACTTAGCTTTTAAAACTATATAAATATTATATAAAAACTATATAAATACATAAGTATTTCATTTTTATTTTTAATGCTCATTTATCTTACTTTTAAGGCCCAACATAAAATTATCAAAGTTAATTTATGCTATCAAACATTTTTTGCGTAGCTCGGAATAGATTAAAATGTTGATTGATTTAATTTATTTTATGTCTCAGAGAAAGACGATCAATCATTAAAAAGATGACCGTTGGATGGAAGCTGACTGAGATTAGCACGAGGTCGTGGGGACTGGCACAGAAACTTGGAGTCCTATACCCAGTGGGTGAAGTCAAGCTGTATATGATGATGATAATGAAATAAAGTTCTATACATAATAAAATATTTTTTTAAATTTGTTAACTCGTTAATCTCACATGTTAGCTTTAATATCACAGTTATTTTGAAGAAGCGATTCTAATTTACTGACAGCGAGTATACTTAGGTACTAATATTGTAACATACGTTTTCATATATTTTTCAAAGATTACTTGTTAGTTTTGCACTATATATTAACTACATTTACAAAAATAAATTTGACGTAAATTTAGTACAGTACAAAGAAGAGAGCATGTGTGAATATTTAATAACGCTCTAATTACTGTAAATATGTACAAGCTCACGAGCAACGAACGAAAGAGGGTCTGACGGAGTCCTAACGTCTTACTAATCACATTCATTATTAAAGATGCGAAGATGTGAAAACTCTCTAAACATTGTGCATAAATTATACATACTTACTCTACTTTGAAGCAGTCTTAAGATAATATGTGAGGATTTTCGGTAAAATGTCGTTATGATATATAATATGTGAGCTAGAAGGAAGACCTACTTGTATAACATAGATTATCTTTATAGGAATGTTTTAATTTCGAGATAACGTTGAATTTGTTGGTATTCAAACTGGCCAACAGTCGTCCTCATGTCGAAAAGTAATATATATGCCGAGTAGAGACATCGTAGCCGTGGTAGGAAAATGGTTTGGCCTGCTGCCTTCAAGCAGAGGAAGTTCGAATCCGTGTTTGCACCTCTGAGTTTTTTTGGAATTTACGTGCAAAATTTAATTTTTATTAATTTTTGTAATTTAATTTACAAAAATTGTAATTTAATTCAATTTATATAAATTTAGTTTAGATGAAGGAAAACATCGTGAAAAAACCTGCACGTCGAAGAAGATTCACAGAAAACGTGTGAAATCCGTAACACACACTGGGCCAGCGTAGCGGACTATGGCCTAAACCCTCGCCTGAGAGGAGACCCGTGCCCAGCAGTGGGACTTATAAATGGGTTGATGATGATGATGATGATCAAATATAAGGATTGCTTAGCAAATTGAGGTAAGCATGGTTCGAGTCACATTGAAAATAAAATATTGTTTAGCTATGAATATATATAACATTGTCTTTTTTTGTTTTTAACATCTAGATAGGTGTAAAGAATGTCTTAAGTCTTGTTCATACAGAACAATAATTTCTAATTTTAATAATTCCATTAAGTGCGGCATATTAAAACAAGAAAGAAAACTTTGAAAGTCACTAAAACCTTGAAAGTATAAACTGAACAGGCAAATAGGAACGAAACATGGAACAATGCGTAATCACAGAAGACACAATCGTGTGCAAACTGCAGAGCGATTTCGTGATTTGTTAATCTATCCATACCCACCCTACACTTTATTAATAATATCTACCCACCCACTTTAGGCAATTCCTAGTGAACAAATATTGTGATTTCTCAACGTTAACATTAAAAAGTGAAACAATGCTGTTAAAAATATAACGTTAAAACAAAACAGTGCTCCTGGAATCGAATCACGGGTATTGCAACTGGCAGTCGATACAACAAGCCGCTCGACCAATTTACTTGGAAATTAAATGACGAAATTTAGTATTGGTTTTAAAGATATGTTCATCATCTTCAAGCAACACTCCACTGTATTGCTTACGCAATAAAGTTGAAATTGCTTTAATTTTTTCTTTGCTTAATACGTAAGAAGGCTCTCAGAACCAAATGGTCGGTTTGAGCATGTTAGGCGGTCAGGTATCTCATGTATTTGACTGTACACTTTAAGTGACTATACGCTACAGTGTTTGTTCAAGCTAAATATCTACTTAAGTAAGTATGTAACTTGTGTAATTTATTATTTTGCAAAATTAGCCTAATATAATCATATTCAACCATATTACCGACCCTATTATTACAGATCTTACGATCAATGCTGTGAATCGATAAATTAATTCATTTGCGACTCCGTTATGATTAATATTCAAGGCAGTTAGCAATCAGGTTGCTGTAACGTAATATACACACAGTTACCTTTAGAGAGCCGATCTGCAATAATTTTGCCTCAAATCTGACATAAACATGACCGATATTCTCTAAGCAATTTGCACAACTGTGGACCTCTTTGAATAAATTAGAGATACTACCTGGCCAAGGAAGCCTCTATGAATATGTAAGACAATGGTCCCAAACCTTAGAACCAATTAGAGGGGTCATTAAACCCTTGCTTGATTACATCTGCTGAGACGAATGGCTAATGGGTGTGCATTAAAATAATTGGTGATGCCGATGGATGCAAATTGATCCTTGCATAAATACCACCCTAACTTACAATTGCTTAAAATGGACCGGGTACGACAAAATGGTCTACCTATACATATATACTATTGATTTTATTAAATACCATGATTTTAATTTATTTTTTCATATTCATATTCATATTCATATTCATATTCTTATATATATATAACAGGTGTTCTTATGCTATTGGTACTTGACATGTAACACCCTGTGGAGTGACTGCAACATTTTGAGGGCCTGTGTCCATTATTAAAATAGAATTAGGAATAATTCATAATAAAAACTAAACAAAAGTTTAGGCAATATAATCCACTAATTTGTTATCGTTATTAATACAAAGATGGAACGCAAAGAAAAATTCCTGCGATCTGACAGATCTCGAACCTGCGTCTGTAACGCCAGTGCAGGGCAACCGTTATACCAACTAAGTTACAGATCGTCAGTAAACCTTAGTAATTTCTATATACGTTTGTTACAAATCTTTGTGTTTGATATTGAGAAATCTCTAAAAAAAAATCTCACTCACTCAACCTTGCAGCTACTACTGGCTACAAACAATATGTTAAAAGGAAACGTTGGCGGCCTCCTGGGCACAATAGATTAAGATACAGCCCTCTATTTCCAATTTTCTACCTTTTGACTAGAAGAGTTAAAGAAAGAAATTTCCATTTTTTTTTTGTTTGTTCTATATTAACATTTAGTAAACTATTTCATTTTGATTAATAATTAATTCATTTCTTTAGTCATGACATATTAATACACTTTATTATTAATATATAATAAATTATAATTATATTATTATGATTTAACATAGCAAACGGCACTGTCGATTGCCCTGAACTCCTTGAGCAAATAGGACTGTGCACAAGCAAGGTTGCACTGAGAAATCCTATCACACTTTACGTTCCTAGGGTTAAGACAAATTATAGACATAATGCACTTTTAAATAGAGCGTCTCGCTCATTTAACTCCTTAGTTAATGGATATGGTGAGGTGGACTTGTTCAACACCAGTACAAGTAAACTAAAATATGTTTTTTCTTCAAATATGTAGCTACTATAACTGTTTAACGTTTTTAATTTCCTTATTTTTATTTATTATGTTCTTTAAGTCGACAACTTACTTTGTAGTTTGTTTCTATCACTTTAAATAATTATCTGTGGAAACTTTTAATTAGCCCTCAGCATACATGCACTGGCAAGTCAGGCGTGTATTATACTTTATTCTATTCTTGTTACCTAGCTGTAAGTTTTCCAAAAATAATGAAAATAAAATAAAATAATTTTACAGTAATATAAAAGTGTAAGCTTTGATGAGAAGAAATACAAAGTAGATAAGCACTAATATAATATATTTAGAATACCCGTAGCCAACTAATTTTACTTTCATAGATGACCTCGATGGCCCAACGATTTGAGCTACAGGCGCTGCATAAAAGGTCCCACGGTAGATTCCCGGTAGAACCGATTTGAGAAATGAGCTTTTCTAAATAACTCTAGCTGAGTGTTTTGGGTAGTACCTCAGTGTGAATTTCGTTGCTCTGTGTCTCATAATACGGGGAAATTCCCAGTTTAAATCTTTATAATTGGCGTCTTCACATTATTAAGATTATTACTACTTTTTTTAAAAATTATTTTGGCTAGTTTTAACTACTAGTAAAGGCAGCATATCGTTCAACACGTTTCGTCTTTTATTAGATCTGAGGGAGGGTATTCGTAGTAGGGAACTAATTACTCACCAGTTTCTCGTTGCAAATTTGATATTACGGGTAACGGTTGTAAGTTTTCCTGCGTTTCGCAATGTCCAGCCTCCACCCGTGCATCGTTCGAAAATGTTCATATTTCGACGCGCATAAACTAAGATTTTGTAATCGCTGAAACATTATATTTTCACTTAATAATTATAATAACATAACATGCAGTTGGTAGGTCAATGCATGCAGAAGATAATAAGTGAAAAAATTGTAAATACACAGAATTCAAAATGAAGTAACCAGAATTTGGCGACAAGAAAAAAAAATATCAGCAAATTGAAAAAATATAAATATATAAATCATTTCCACAAAAGGCGTTATTTTAAATGAGCTTCTCCATAGCCTCAAATTATTAGATCTTAAAGAAATCCCCTACATCACCTTACAAAAAGCTATAATTTAAAATACAAACGGCTGACACTCTGAATGGCACTGCTACAGTTATAGACAGGCGTGTCACTTACCACCAGGAGCACGACTTGTTCGTCCCGTCACTTAGTAAAAAAATATATATGCCGAATTGTCAGAAAGTTCATGCAGATAAATAAAGACGATATAGGCTCTTATTATAACCAACCCTCAAAATAGATCCACACCATACAGCATTCACTTGATTTCAGTACGTACCTAAATGTAATTAAAACTAGTAGAAAGGCAAAAGAAAAGAAAAAACATAGTAATAAATAATTAGTTTGTCTCAATAGATGAATAAATAAATGTGTACTACATTTTATGTAGTAAGAGACACTAGTGGAGGGAAATAAAAGAGCTGTGTACCTTAACAAAATGGTGGAGTGTGTCTCAGCACCACGTTGATATTTATTATACTACAATGTACTGTGTTCAAATACTAAGTATGTAGCATAAAATAAAGAATTGTTGTATCACATCACACGCAAAACAATACAACTACACTTCACATCTAACACATTTTTATTTTAACCGACTTCAAAAAAGGAGGACGTTCTTAATTCACTGTATGTTTTTGTTTGTATGTATGTTACGCGATAACTCCGGTTTGTGAACCGATTTGCATGATTCTTTTTTGCAAGAAAGAGGGTACCCCAGTAATGGTCCCATTTAAATTTTATATTGATATTAAAAATATTCCACCTCTAAAGGTGACAACTGGGGGATGAATAACTTATGAGGTCGATTTTTAGGACTCTGCACTGAGATTATTATAATTAATTTTCAACATTAATTACTAATACAAAGATCGAATACAAAGAAAAACTATTTCGATTTGACAGGACTTGAATCTGCGTCTCTATGCCAAATTAGGGCCACCGCTCTACCAACTGAGTTACAGATCACGTCAGCAGACCTTACAAATTTCTCTATATTTGTTACAGATCTTTTATATTGGGGTTTTCCGGCTTTTGACTGAGTGAAGAAAAACTTTTGTTGAAAATAGTGTACCTCAGTAGTGGTCCCATTTAAATTTGAAGCAAATACCTTCATCCCCTAGTTTGCCACCTCTAAGGATGGCAAACTGGAGGATGAAGGTATTTGCCTTCAGTTTGCCACCTTTAAGAGTGACAAACTGGAGAATCAATGACTTTTGAGGTCGGTTTTTTAGTACTTTGTACTGAAATTATTAATGTTAAACTAATGATTATAATATACAGAAAATCAATATTGATTACTACAACAATTTAAGTTCCCAGAAATTTTACGTTTACGTTTACGAAGTTCAACGTTTACGTTTATTATTTCAATATTACCATTAACTATATAGCATTAGCAGTCAGACATCTATCATTTAACCGACGCGACGCTTAGAATAATCTCGTTATATCATTTAATCGATACACCGCTTACATGAACCTCAATAACAGTGCAAAATACTTTACTTACTTTTATTTTGATGATTTTACTTTAACGAACTTCGTGGTTCTGCTTGCACACTGGTTTTCATGGTATCGCCATTTCTGAGATCCCGGGTTCAATCCTGGTCGGGTCAATGAAGAACTTTTCACTATTGTACATCATTCATACATTTTTATCTTAAAATGAATTATAATTTGACCATTAACTATATTTAGATCTAATCATATAATGCTTTTTTTAATTATATTTATTTATTTATTCAATAGTACGCGTGGGCTTACAGAGCTTATTCAAAACACCCACAAGTTTGGATTAACATTAAGAATAGCAATGATATATAATTAAGTCAGAATTAAAACAAATTGAAATTACTAATACAAATTTTACGATAATTAGTTCAATTATTAATGTTATTATTAAAATTTTTCTATATATTCTAATTCTATCATTTTAAAATATTAACAAATAGTAACATACAATAGATAACCATAAAGTAAAGTACTTGTCTATAACAAAGTTTCAGATATGTTTTGCTTTGAAAAATTCTGATATATTATAATATAGCTATTTGTAATTAAAAATCTCTTTAAATGTTTTTCATAACCCGTCGTCTTTTTCAAATTTTTTGTATAATTAAGGATTATTTGGTGAGTGTAATAATGGTAGCCCTTATTGCAATATCGGTGTCAGATATCAAGCTACTTCGGTCAGTTGCTTACCACTTGGCCGGTCAAGGTAATCTCATTATGTCGTTTAATCGACTCGCCGCTCACATGAAAGTCGATATGGCTGAAGGCGCCCGTTAATCGACTGTAAGTTAATTAAGTGTAGGTATATTTTCGCATGGCTGGTATGAAGATTTAAGAACTGGTATTGAAACGGTGTGTACGGTTATTTGTACATAGAAATTACTAAGAAAGATTTTTTTTTATAATACTAAGTGACGGGACGAATAAGTCGTGCGCCTGGTAATAAGCGACACGCCTATCCATAACAGTTGCAGTGCCACTTAGAACTATTAATCGCAAAGATTAAAAAGGGGTACTGCCAATTCCGGTCATCGGAACGCAGTAATTAATGATCACGTTACTGCTTGGCTTCAGAAATAGCTAAGGTGGCAGTACTTCCCTGGACGAACTCTTTCAAAAGGAGCTCTACTGCTACTAAAAATGTTTTAAAGGACAAAACGAAAAAATAATGATACCGTATGTTAGCTTTACTTCTAGCACCGGTGAGCTAGGAAATTAAAAAGTCAAAATTTTTAATTGAAATTGGTTTTGCAATGTTATTTTGACTAATATGTCAAACTAAAGCAATGGTAGCCTAATAGTTTTTGACCTACTACCTCTGAAGCACATGATCGTGGGTTCAAATCCGGGCAAAACTTCTGAGTTTTCGGAATTTATGTGCGAAATTTTTTGTTATTGTGTAGTTATTTGAAATTTAGCATGACATCTGCAAAGTAATTTAATGTTGTGTGTGAAGTTCCCAATGCATATTAGATCCGCATGGAAGCTACAACCCAGGCCTGTGCCTTAAGAGGAAGACTACGCCCAGCAGTGGGACTACACATAAGCAACTATTATTATTATTGTTGTTTAGGTGAAGCTAAAATATTTACACTTGTCCTTAGTACAGCCGCAAACAAAATACACAGTAATAAATAGACTAGACGTCATGTGTTTTCTAACGGGCTAATTATTCCACCGTGTGAGCACAGTATGAGTTGGTTGTACCATAAATATCAAAAACAAACACGGTATTAGCACCGGTCACGCTGCACTTTGTTTGTCTACGGCCTAAAACAACAAGCGTTTGCGGCAGCCGACTAAATTTGTTACCGGCGGTCATTCGCTGACTCAGTGACCGCGTATGGTGGATGAACAGTCAACAACGAAAAGCCTATTTGGGACAAATTTTAATAATACACTTTCAAGTATACAAAGACGTATTCGCAATTAATGAACCTGAACATATAGTCATATAGTTAAAATTTAAGGATCATTAGTTTGACCTTTACGTCTGTCTATTGATTATGGTCTATATATGGCCGCCATCAATATTTAAGTGTTTATTCTATAAGATAGCCGTTGGTAACTTCCATTAAATAAAAATAAAATAAAATAAATATGGAGTACAAATAGTATGATTTTTCTAACTTAGTAACATTTTGACTTCTTAATTTATCGAAATAAATGTCAAGTCTGTTTGTTTGAGTTGAACTGTTTAGTTAGACGACGTTCATGTGAGCCAAATTAAAATTTCAAATAGATTCTGTAATGAGTGTCTATTTATTTAAGATTTAATTGTGTCTTAGAAGCAGCCAAAAAAGTTCTTAAAATGGTTAAAATTTTCATTACTTCGATTTATTATTAATAATACTTCAGTTTTCTTCGTGTCTGTACTAATACGTGACTCTACCTAAACAGAACAGACAGGTAAAATATTTTTTATTAAAATAATATTTTATTTGGCTATTAAGAGTAACGAAATAATTTTAAACGTATAAAGATATTATTTTAGGAGATGTTAATCTATGCCCTTTATTTGTAATGTGAATTAATTTTAATATTATTAAAAGCCGGTCTGTATATTGACTAAAGTGTTATAATAAAGATTACAATATATATATTAGCTGGTATATAATGATTATATTAAACTTTAAAAAAAATGCGAGAAACGTTACTGGTTTTCCATACATATATTCGGTAGACAGTGCAAATATTGTATACAGAAATTAGACATCTTATCTATATATTTTAAATCGTTCACAATTAACTCTTTGTCTTCGTTATAGATATTATTACCAAGCCAGCTCAAATATGGGTTGGTTTTCGTAACACGATATCGTAGCGTCTGTTTTGCGTTACGTAATCACTACAATACATTGTTACATTTTACAAGATAATGGCTGAATTTTTTAAATTAGAACGAGATCAAACGTCTGGTACTAACAAGTCTAAAATTATTTAAATAAACAAAAACTCGACTGCAAAAATATTTTAGCTGGATATTGCCCCTCACTATTTAGATTTTTTTAAATAGCCTAGACACTCCGACAATCAAGACGAATGTAACGACACCTCACATGTCAAAATCTATCAAATCCTTTAGGTTGTACAGCGTGAAAAAGTAACTCAAAAAACACAGACATATAAACATAGGCAGCAGTAGGGTAATAAAAACAGGAGTTAATATAACATAAAGGATTACTGATGCTACCTGTCTACATGTTGTGTAGTATTTACGATCTTCTTTTACTAAAACATGAACAAATTTTTCAACATTTCAAGATACAAAAGTAATTTTATTCTTCCGGTCTTAATATATGAACCAGTCTCTTTATAAATTATTGTTTTGGTTTTGAAATACTTAATTGCTTAATTATTATAACTTAATAAAATAAAAGTTAAAACACCACTTCAGGATTGAAAATTCAAGCATCAAGTTACATAAGGCTAATCAACAACACAAATCATACAACAAATTGAAATCAGAGCGTCGATTTTAGCTAATGTCAACAGTCGACGAGCACGCCTAAACAAACAATCATTAGGTCGACATTGGCACACGTGATCGGTACTCTAAACGACATCACATGGGGACAGTACACGTTTGTATTGTTAGACGCGAAGATAATATACGTATATATAACAAAGCAATTTTGTGATGACGCATGTAAAATTACTTAGAATGCGGTTTTTATTACTAGTTATTGTATCACTTTCTAAAAGATAACGTCCATTTAACACCTCAAATAATGTCAATCAGCATCCAACCATAGTTATGATAATAATAATAACGCGCACTTATAGCCCCGCTCTAGGCAAAGCCAGTATCGAGGGTGCCATGGAGACACACATGAAAACGACGACGAGAGAAATAAATACAGACCTTATGTCTCAGGGTGACGGGCGAAGTGCCAGTGCCCCTCAGATCTTTGCGATTTAAAACTCTGAGTGGCACTGGAACTGTTATGGACAGACGTATAGCCTACCATCAGGCGCACTACTTGTTCATTCCGTCACTTGATATTATAAAAAAAAGCTACATGAAATCATGACGTTACTAGTTTTAATTGATAAAGTAAAATTAAAAAATATCCATTCTACAACGAAAACATGTACAGTCAGTGCCGTCACTTAGGTATCCACTATTTGTATAGCACTTAGTACAAATAATGGATACCTAAGTGAGGGCACCGACCCTACTATAGCTATATAATATATATTTAAATTTCAAAAGATAGTTTATAGAATTTAATTGATATTGAAATCGAACAGAACTGCGATTAGGCAAAACAATCACGTCTGGCCGAAGGTTGTCAAAGCGAACTAATCCAAACTATGATTAATTGAATTTGGAACTGCTCCGTGCAATCTGTTACCCTGGTACTTCAGGCTTCAAATATTGCCCCTACATAGTTGAAATCTAAACTAAGTTCCACCTTGACAGGTTAAGAATTTGATGGAGCTTATACTCCTAGTAACGTAAACTAACTTAAGCTAAGTTTGGAGTTAGAAATTAGGTTTGACGTTAACTGTAGCGTTAGTCTAGCCACTACTCATGGTTTTGATCTATAGACGCAAGGTACTAACGATATCGACGTTACATTACCTGAGCTCAGTGACCGCTAGGTGCAATTAAGAAAACAACTTTTATAAACATCAACACTTGGATATTTTGGTACGTAACTTTTATTAGAAAAATGGTAATATTTATCAATTATTGATACAGAGATCGAACAACACAAACAAACATCCTTCGATCTCACTGGACACGAACCAGCGTCTTTTGCCACACTAGGACCACCGATCTTACCAATTTAGCTGTAATATTGATCAAGTTCCAAGGTTTCGCGATTGCCATATATATTACTACAAACCAACATTTTTCGCTTTTAACGGGTCGCGTGTTAAAAGCTTACGTCTAATATTAATATAAGCCACTCTATTCTGAACTATAATCACAAAGTTATTATTTAACTACCTTATTTCTAATTTACCAAAAAATATATTTCAATTTACGCTACATACGATTTGCAAACTACATTTAGTATTGAATATTTGTACATCAAGTATTTGTATGATTTATTATTCGAAGCTCACATTACAAACATGGAAAACACATTAATTAATAGACATTAGGGAGTCCAGTGGCCAGTTGCTTTAAACAAGGGTTGGCCACGAGAGGGCAGTCCTTAAGTTTTTGATAGTTTGAGCGGCTTCGGTATTTACGGGCCAAGTTCGTGGGTCAGTTTAGAACTTTCCGATCTCCTGGGAAAATAGTGAACTAACAACATTAACAACAGTTTCTCTGTTTTGTCGTGTTGTTCTTTAAAACTAAAATATTTTGCGTAAATATAACACTGAATTGAATTCTGACGCAATATGCAACTAGCTGTTTTACTGAAAAATTTGAAATTAAATTTTACAAAAATATACAGTCGAACGAATAGATAAATGTGTAGTGACAAGCAAATCATTTGTAATCTCAATATAGAGTACTCGAATCGGATTCATCCCCTAGTTTGCCAGTCTTAGAGGTGTAAAGTTTTCTTTAAATTTCAATGAGACCAATATTGAGGTACCCCCTTCCCAACAAAAAAAAAATCATCAAAATCGGTTCCCAAATACCGGAGTTATCGCGTAACATACGAGCAAAAAACAGTCCAATTCAGAACCTCCTCGTCTTGAAGTCGGTGAAAAATAGGTAAATATTATTTTGAATTCTGAATTTAAATTAAATCAAACGTAATTTATATAGTATTACAGTACCAAACATTAGACATCATGACACGCTGCTCTGATCCCAAAGTAAGTAAGTAAAGCACTTATATTATGAAAATTGGAAACAACGACAGTACCAACATTGTCCTATATGTAAGTTCAGATGTAAACACAATATTCACACGTATTTTCATATAGTACGAGATTAGTTTTGAATATCAGTATACTTGCTAGTTTACGATTCACTGATGCACTAGCGAAGCAAGCTGTGAAGCGGCGACCATGCACGCCGAATGACTGATTGCCTGAACGTGGTTTCAGTGCAACTTTTCTTGAAACAAATCTTGTACAAAAGATATATCAATAACAGATACGAATATATCAAACATTTATAAGTTTACTGAATGTCGCCATATTTGACCACCATGATATTGTTTTTTTTTTTTAATTATTCCCCTAGTTTACGGCAAATACGGCAAAAAAATCTTTAAAAACCAAAAACAAAGATCTGCAACAAGAACAAAGAAAAATTCGTAAGAACCGTCAGTTCGTTCCGTGGCTTAATTAGCATAGCGCCTGACACGATTTGCTGGAAGATGCTGGTTCGAATCAAGCCGGATCGAAGACATTTTTTCTTAGTGTCCGATCTTTGAAATAATAATTATAACAAATGTATAAAATATTACATAATACGTTACTATACGTTACTATATATCCTTTCATAATTTGAAACGGTTACCACAGTTTCAACTATACAGAGCGTAACAAAAAGGTCGGTCCGTTATGAAGATAACAAGCAAATGTATAAAAAAATCAAATTCACAATAAAGGTATTTAATAAAAAATTTATACGAGGAAAATTCGTTCGTAAATATAAATTATATATTTGGTAAAGGGATTTGTTGTCTATGAATGCTTTTTGTAACCTACAATTGCAGGTTAGTACATAGGTATTCTCATACTCTTTATTTGCTGTTAAATTTGACTGAAACACTAATTATTAAATTAAATTCAATTCAAATTGTTTATTTATTTCAGACCATGTCCATAAATGTTAGTTACAAATATACTTATATCCTATGTTAGTAATGAAAATGATTATAACATACAATTGAATCAAATCCACGAAAATCAATGAAATAAAAGAAATCAAATTATCAATCACATCGAAGTAGAAATTAAATTAAATTGAAACATTTACATTATATTAACAATCGGGCCTCTGGAACCCATATGAACTTGATTCCAGTGCTTCCACGTGTCGCAAGTATGGTACTCCCAGAACAACCGTACGAGGCTGTTGGAACTGTCACGGACGGGACGCATCAAGGAGATAGTTCTCTTGCGTATTATCGCTTTAAAGCTGTCAATATGCGCCCCCGCGAACGTGCCTGATGCGCTACAAAAGCGTGGCAATGAAAATGGTTTCATAATTATGAAAGTAATGTTCCATTGAATTGAAAATATCATTGTCATATCATAAGACAATGACATGAGTCAATTTTAAATTACATCCATCGAAATTATAGTCCAAGAAATATCCCCAAATCTCTTACTACATTGAAAATATCAATAGAATTGATCCCCATGCTAGGAGCTATTTCTCCTAAAGTTTCTCCTATACTAACTTTTCGTCAACTGAAGTTCTAATATCCTGTGGTCAGTAAAGGCTAACAAGTTAATTTGAAACGGAGTCGGTGGAGCCCGCCGGGAGTCGAACCCCGGACGTCTAAGTAGCAGATTTATTAAGAGGCCACTGAACGCCGAGGGCTTTAAAATTAAATCACGGTTTAGTTTGCAACTAAGCACGGGACTCGAGCTACGTCTGTGAGAGATAGCTCTGGTTTTATTGTGGAATTAGAGACTATACATATTTAAACTGTTTTCAGTTTCAAGTTCCTTAAAGTTTTTTTGTCATTTACATTCTTTTAAAGATATATAAGAATTTTGTAGTTAAGAAGACACATATTTTATTATCAGGATACCAAGTCTTTGTCTTTCAGAGTACTAAAAAACCGACCTCAAAAGTCATTCATCCCCTAGTTTGCTACCCTTAGAAATGGAATATTTTCTTTATATTTAAATGACCATTCTGACCATTCAGACCATTTCTGAGGTACCTTCTTTCCAACAATAAAGAATCATCAAAGTCGGTTCACAAATGCCGGAGTTATCGCGTAACATACATACAAAAAAAACATACAGTCGAATTGAGAACCTCCTCCTTTTTTGAAGTCGGTTACAAAGGGTTGGCAAGATAGGTTTTACTTACTTTTATAATTTCTAAATTGAATACCGCAACTTGACATCGTACAAAATCGGGGGAAATGTATACAACAACTTTACTATTTCACCACAAGATTATTTTGTTCGAGACATAAATCGGAAATCTTT
Source organism: Hyposmocoma kahamanoa (assembly GCF_003589595.1). NCBI lineage: Eukaryota > Metazoa > Arthropoda > Insecta > Lepidoptera > Cosmopterigidae > Hyposmocoma > Hyposmocoma kahamanoa. The sequence goes on from NW_020654422.1 coordinate 11,667,030, forward strand.
CATTTGCCCGACAAAGTTTTCGACCGGCGACTAAATGTAGTCGACGAAGTTAGGAAAGAATTTCTTTCATCGGTCTGAGAAAGGTGCAGGGTTTCCTGAAGGGAGAGGGGGAACGGAACCGCCAACGACTTCCGTAGCTTGTTTCTGTGGCTAGACAAAGGTTTGCTGGGACACTTGTATTATACTTAGTGCCTTTATTAAGCTTATTACATAGACTTTACGAATCTTGATTATTTTCGTTTTAAATACAGGAATAAACTCGTATTAAAAATCAAAATTGGTAATACACGCAGTTATTTTTAAAATTATTATTAACTATTAATAAAAATGATGGTACACTTCTAAAAGGTCTTAAAATATATACTTGAGTAACTTAAAAACAAATTACTATACAATTTTTAATACAAAACATTTCAAATGTAGCAACATTTTAAAATGGAAATTTAAAAATACAAATGGAATTTCGAGTCTTTACGTTTTCACGGTAGCTACACATTGAAGATTAAACTATTTTCTTCCGACGGCCTGTAGAGAGTCCGATATCGTCGAAATAGTATATATTTCTTTTTTCTAACAAAAATACACGATTTTAAATCCGGAAAATAACAATTTGATAAATGGAATTATTGTATATAGGTACTAACAAATCATTGATCGATGCATAACTTACAACTACAAACCAAATAACTTACTAAACCGTTGTTAAAGTAAACTTGCGCGGTGAAACTAAAACACAACAAGTTGTAAACGTTGAATAAACACGATCACTATTGATTTCAGTTTGACTAACAATATAATCGACTATAATTTGTGTGGTTCCGACCGATAGTATTAAATTCAAACCTAAATTTGATACATGAAACAAAAGAATTACACGAGGCTTTTAATGAACAATATTTAGGTTTATTAAATTAAATGGGTATATAATATCATATAACATAATAAAATCTTTCAAATCCCTTTTTTTTTTGTATTTTAGCACCTTTTAAAGAAGCCCAGTGCTTATTTAGATAAGCACTGGGCTTCTTCAATGGGTTATTTTGACTATTTCACATGAAACAACCCATGAAATAAATAATTTACATACATCATTGTTCATAAAAAATGTTATTAACTTTTGCAAACTTGTCGCTTAATGGGTTCTTATTAGTCACGTTTCTAAATATATAAAAAAAAACAATAACAATGAAAACATTTGTGTAACTTACGTAACGACGTGTAATTTCGAAGACATTTGGACTTCATCCGGCGTGACGTCACGAACTACACTCGCTATGACTGACTGAGGAAATTAACTGAGATAACAAGCAACCCTCAGTTTAATTTCATTGTCTTGGCAATGATGTGTGGCTATATTTATTTGTACTTGTATCATTATTGAATGTGTTTATTTGTACAAAAATCATGAATCACTATGTGATTACATTATATGCCTTTGAAAAATTTCTACGACGTCTTGTAGCCCTTTGACACAAATTATATTTTATATTTAGAACATTTTAATGTATATTGATTGGAGCGTTTAATTTAGTAGTTTTTCCATTATAGTTTGCAGGGTCTCATGAGGTTATTACACCAAAGATACGTTTTACTGTCGTAAACACACACAGCCTCTCAACCAACACACATACGACGGCGACTTGACCCTCAAAGTTCGATTCCCAATTCAGACAGCCAGTATCAAACCGAACTGCCTATAATGGCTAACCGGAATTAGCTCTAAATGCCGTCTATCAGCCGAGAGCAGTTTCCCCGGATCAAGTTACTAATAGTTTAAGCTCGCAATATGAACTGGACAGGCTTTACTTGTGGTTTGCGTCATCATATAATTATAGACATTTAATACTTTGTAATCAGACGAATTATTAATTAAAAACTGAAATTCAATAACAATATTTATCTTTATTGATTATCATAATGTTTTTACTATCATGATCTTCATCTATTTGTGAAAATGCTCCACTAGTTTGTGGAGCATTCCTTCGGTCTGACTGTGAACGTGGCTCCCATGAATTTGTCTTCATCGTTTGTTACATCTTTGTGTCAGTGTCAATAATAAATTTCTCAATAATAAGTGTTGTATTATATTTTGTAACAGCCTGTTAACACTATGGAAAAACAATAAAGTATTGAGTATTAATTCAATTAATTACATAAATATTTATGCGAGTATTGGAATTTTTGGCGATGACACAAAATACTGACCAACCTTTGTGTTGTTTCGCACCTAAAAATGAATCCATTGAATTTTACAAACAGTTTTCGTTTGTTTTATTTAAAGTTCAAATTCCACAACTGATAGGAATCGATCTTGATATGTAGTCTATTTTCCAACCGATAGCACTAAAATTTTAATCAAACTGAATTTTTCAATATCGCATGTAAATCGAATCGTAAAATACTGCAATATCGTTCACTTTATAACACTGTAAAAGGGAATACACATTCCACGTATAATCAAATATGCCCAACGTCAGTGAAGTAGAGTTGAAATAGAATTTTTTCGCTCTTGAAAATTGCGATCACGTTTCTAATATAGTGAAAACAATATTCTAGTGACCGGGTGATTTCTGCGCAGATGCTTGCCCTTCCAATATTATGTACGGTAGGGCAAACTTTTTCATAGCTTTGAAATATGAGTGTCACTTAAAATATTACGATACTTAGGGAATTATTTAAACGTCAATTGTAGATATAACGGTAAATAACGATTTCGGTGGCCCAACGGTTTGCACTGTGGACACTGGACGAGAAAGTTTTGGATTCGCTGCCAGGTAAGACTAATATGGAAAATAAAATTTTCAAGAGTGGTTCAATTCTGGGTTATATGGGTAGTTTTTGTTTTTTCTACATAAAGCGTATTTACCAAATTATTACCTTTGTTCGTTCCACGTTAATACGTGTTATTAAATTATAAACACAAATATATTAATTAATTGTACTCTACTTCCAGCTTACGCTCGCTCTGATGAGAAAAATTACAAAATATACCAACCACCCGATAATACCCGTAGCGAACGAATTTGATTTTCATAAACGACCTCGGTGGCCTAACGATTTGAGCTATAATATGATGGCGCTAGGTAAGTTCCGTGTTCAATTATCGATAGATAAAAATTCAGAAACGGACTTTTCGAAATTAGTCTGGTCTAAGTGCAAGGAATTCTCTAGTTTGCGACCAGATAATTGGTGTGTTTTCTGGCATATTATTACTAAAAACGTTATTCGCTTGTGATGGTTTATTTCTCCAGTCAGAGTACAAAGGAAAAAGAACCGATACAAAAGATTCCGCGCTTATCATTGACTTACAAATAAATGGACGACGGGTCTAATACAAAAACCACGAAAAAAATGTCCCAAGTCAACCTATTCGAAATTTAAATTGTAATGTCATCGCAGTATCGCGCTGTCAGTAGAACAAATGAAGACTAAAGCGGAGTTTGGCGCTCTGTATACGATTTTAGCGCCTTACAAGTGCGGACACTTTTTAGCGCGGACCCGACGTCCATATAATTGTAAGTCAATGGCGCTTATTTATATAAATTTCTTCCCGCCAAAACCGCCAAACATCATCGAGGAATAGCTGTTTTGGCGGTATTGGCTATGACCACAATAATACCAAAAGATGACAACAGATGGCAGATTACAAGCAGGCTTAGAATTACGACAGGCTATAGCATTAAGAAATATGAATTAGGAACACCGATATAAAAGTAAAATGTCATCTGTAATTCAAATTTCTCGACAATAACAACTATAAGCATAATATTTGAATTTATTGTGAAAAGGTATGACAAGCTCTATGTAACAGTTTGCAAAAGTGGTACATTTCAATAATCATATTTATTTGAGTATGATACAATATAGTATACACTGCAGTATGCAAAATACGACCTGGGGGCCTACCATAACCTTTCCAAAAACAATTTTATTTCAATGTAAGCTTAAAGTAAGCTTATTATAATATTACTCATATTCGTACCATGACGAACCTGTCAACCAAGTAATGTATTATTGCAAAAGTGATTGAAAGAACGAATGATCCTTACTAAAATAGGAAAGAGATAACGCTATGTGAACTGTATAATGCCATCTCTTTCTTTTTTGTTGTTCCCAATGGTCTTATCGTAGTATGTTTAAGTTCTTAACGTTATTTACATTCAGACAATTTTGACTGTTAAGAAAAGAAAAGTACCTATGTAATAAAAAAATCTATTAAAATTACGTTGTTTTCAATAATTACTACGCTTTTTCATGAAGATAAATAAATAAAACAAGCTGAGTCTTGATAGTCACGTTGTGAATTCGGAACTGTAGTCTAGTGTCAACTGTTAGTTTCGCCAAGGAGCATATAGATGGCGTTGTTAAAATTTACCGAAATAAACATTGCGTATTTTTATTTAACGAAAAATTATTTCCTATGTGCTTTTAAATAAAAAATAAACAAAATATCTCTCCAGAGATATATGTAAATAAATAGGTTCAACTTAACTTTTAATCATTACAAATCAATATTAAGACAATAAAACTGAAGATAATATTGTTTCCATTGCATCCGTGTATTTTAAGTTTGCTAAATTTCACAAAAGAGCAAGATAATATTACTTTAATGTTAAAGTCACGTCATAGTACGACTGAGTGAATGAATAGTCACAAAGCTGCCAATAAAACATCATAGTTTTGACATAACAATAAGCTTACTTTAAGCGCGTCATGGTACGAAAAGTCAATGTAACGTTAAAGTAATATTGTTTTAAGAGGTTGTGGTAGGCTCCCAGATCATGATTGCAAACTAACAATACTTATTATGGACTATTTTATTTAAAGTCAAAAAACGCCAGCATAAGTCTCCATGCACGACGGGACGTACTATTCCTTTTCTGTACGTCTGGCGGACTCTGCGCAAATCCTTTCACCACGATGGGAAGCTATTTATTGTATGCCAGCGGTACTATAAGAAGAAGATTAAATATCATATAAGGACATATTGTTTTTGTTGTCATATAAAATAAAATCTCTTCACTTGATTTGACTTTTTCTTTACAAATATTTTTAAGCAAATTCGGCGCGCTAAGCAAGTAAAACGATTTTAATTTTTTTGCGATAACGCTTCGCTATATCATAATTTGTGATCGCATACATCGCTCCGTTTCGCGGTTGTAATGCCCGGGGGTTGTTTGAAATGCCGTATCGATTCTGCGATATAAAAACCACATTAATCTGTACTTATCTCGACCGTATTATTTAATGACACGTCATTCGACGGTTATTTGTAACATTTATGGCAGAATAGACGACGCGTTTTTAGATAACGCGTTTTTTACGTTTATGTCGTTATTATGCGTGTAAGTGAATTTTTCTTCTTGTGAATAATACAATTTGTAACGAAAATATATTTCAGAAATAAATTAAATGTATTTTGTACAAAAAAGTAAAATAAACATTAATATTATTTATATTACATAAAATGTAGGTTGTTCGGAACTAGACACCCACACGCTAAATAAATACGGGGAGGCGAAGTTTGTGGCAAATATTATGTGAAATTATAAGTTTTCCCTTTCATTCTAATGAGAATCGCGGAGTTGTTGAAACGAGACCTATGACGACTTGTTTATATCTCTTGTATCAATCAAGCTTACAATGTATAGTAATGTATCGTACCAATAAGAACATAATAATTATAGTCTATGTATACACCCACTGCTGGGCATAGGCCTCCTTTCACAATGAGAGGAATTGGACTATAGTTCCCACGCGCAGATCGGGAATTTGACACAAATCAAACTTCAAAATTTCAAATTGCTTTGAAGATGTTTGCAGGTTTCCACACGATATTTTACTTCACCGAAAAGCTCATAGTGAATTTCAAATTTAATTTCGCCATTAAATTCCGAAACTCAGAGATGCAAGCCCGGATTCGAAACCACAATCAGAGTAAAAACATTAGTCTACCACGACATTTTATGCCTGTAAACCTTATCTTTATCTTATCTTATCTTTATCTCCAATGTTTGAAATTTGATTTCGTCAGTTCCAATTAAAGCTCTACGTTATTATCGTTTCCTGTACACAAAATTATTTAATAAAATTTCCTAGAAAGTACATATATATACAGTATACACGTTTTCCTTCACCGGAAAGAAAACCTCTGGGTAAATTTCAAACAAAATTTCTTAAAAATACAAAAGTGCAAGTTTGGGTTCAAACCATCTGCTTGAGTAGCGGTAGGTTTTGACCTTGAGGCTACCACGACTGTCGTAACAATAATATTATTAAATTATGTAGTCACATTATCTACTAAAGTAACCTTTTTACATACTTACAATGTAAGTTGGGATTTTGTCAGACTTAAAAGTCGTTTATAAGATGTCCAGCGAAGCCTAACGTCTAAGCAAACAATGGCCGTCCAAAGTCAGCTATAACCGTTTATCACGCAATACGATTATTCCGCAAACAGTTTACTTGCGATTTGCATGAAATATAAAGGTGGCCACATAGTTGTCGTTGTTTATAGCGGTCAGCGGTTGTTTTGTTCTCCCCTTTCGCATTCCTGTCTTCGTTCCTTTATTGTCTTACTTCTCGCTTATGACACAACAGATTTATGCTTTTGTTAAATTGTTTTACAAAACACGCTTTTGTGTTTAAATAGTTCGGTGTTTACATTGTTTTTGGTTATTTATTTGTCTGTTCAGTTTTGATTGGAATTGCTTTTATTTAATTTATTTTTATTAAATTAAATTCAGATTTGTAATATTGATTTTAACGAATAAAATGTTGTTTTACTAACTCTAAAATTACTCCACTAGTTTGTTATATAATTAATACAAAGATCTAACTGATACCTGAATCTGTTTTGCCAATCTAGGGCAACCTATCCTCCTATCCTATAATCTAATCTATCATCCTAACATATCGAAGAAATTTTTCATTGTATTCAATCAATGAATTAATAATTAAATTCAGATCTGTAAACCTTTACACACAGTTATTTTTTATTTCGTTTATTGAATAAAAAGGATAGAATACTTATACTGTAGTACTTATTTTTTTAATTTTAATTGAATTTAGTATTATTATGTTTTTGTTGTTTTGTTTGAAATTTATGCATGTCAAAGAAAGCCTAATTTTTTGATCTTTTAACATGTAATAAAAATTATTTCTCTTTCCCATTTTATCATCAATTCACATCTGAAATGACATTTTTCCACTCAACTGCGTCGTCTGGGCTTCATTCGATTATTCAATTATCTAGACCGAGAACTGCCAATTGTCTGTCAAAATCGGAACAATCGGCTCTCGATCATTTTTTCTAATAATGGTACTTTTCGTCCTTTTTCATATTGTTTATTAAGTATATAATAGTATTTACTTTATTAGGTGAATTTTTGATGAATATATTAATTCCAAAGATTTGAAGCTCTCTCTATATATATATACATATATGAAGTCGTTGGTTCGACTCCAGTCGGATCAAAGGAATTTTTCTTTGTGTTTGTTCTATATTTGTATCTATGATAATAACTATATAAAATAACCTCATAAATATGAAATACAAACTAGTGGAGTATTTTCACAAAAAATAGATGAATATCACGGTAATAAAAACATTATGATATCCAACAATTAATAAATATAGATCGATAGATGTTTAAATAAATAGTACGCGAACTCTATTAGTATTTTGTATAAAAAAATCTTGCACTACTAATTTGCATAGTTACACGAAAATATCAGAATGTTTAATGAAATGTGAATTGCTATTACCGTCCGCAATACCCACACAGTCCTACAAAGTCCGAATTATTAAAAAACCATTAGATGTGGCGCAAAGAGCGTGATGGATGGACTCTCGAATCCGATCCATTTCAATTTAGCGACCGATGCCTCTTTATAAAAGGGTGAGTGGCATCCCAAGGGTATGGTAATTGTGTTTTAAGTCAACCGCGGTTATTGTTTGGAGGAAATGTGTTGGAAAATATGTAAAACACACACACACGTAAGAATATTTATTTTTCGCTATTTTGTTTCTCAATATTATGTTAATGTAATTTGTATTTTTTTGTTCAGTCTTCTCATCACTTTCTATCATTTTTTTACATTTTTTTCACACTTGGTGTGGTCACAAAAGCTGCATTCAAATTGCCATTGCAAAACAGAAATTGAAATGCAGTCGTAAACTGGCTCAACGCAGTCGGCGCACTTGCATCGCGATGACAACTGTACTAGTAACCGACAATTGTGAATCAGTCTCGTCATCTCGATGCAATTATAGTGTAGTCATATCGACTGTATCCAAACAAATTTTTAACTACATGTTAATTACTATGATACAATCTGTTGCACGGCGACTCCTTGGTTATTGGTCTTGATACTGTACTCATACACAGCAGTGAGGTAGTTAAGGTACATAGGTTCATATAGCGCAGTATGTCTTCTTTTCGAAACAAAGTAATTACATAATAAAAATCTTGTATAAAGCACTGTTCTTAAACAGTTATAGAATTTAGCGAGAGCAGTTGCTAATTAATATAGGACTGTCACAAATGTACTGACAAATACACTTTTCTGATAGGCAATGTATTAAATTTGACATTTACTGTGTTATGACTGGTCACATATACAAGAACGTATAATCGAAATCAAAAGACGATTGAAGTAATTCTGTTTTCAAATTAATAATATTAATAATAATAATGCACACACTCATAGCCCCGCACTAGGAAACCCTGTAGCACGGGTGCCATGGACACACACATAGGCAACCACAAATTACAGCCAAACTCACGAGAGAAATAAATGTGGGCCATACCCGGGACTTCTGCGTGGCAGTCCAGCATGGTAACCGTTCGGCCACGGAGGCAGTTATGTTTCCAATTAAATGAGTATTTCATATGAACATTGTTATCGTAATCCAATTTTTTAGCTTTGCTCTAAATCAGTTCAAGAATGTATTACACATAAGTATATTTAAAAAAAAACACCATAATACCAAGTTTATAACACAGTAATAACAGTGCGAACATTGCTCAAAGTTAACCACGAGTGATGATCTGATAAATCACAGGTACCGATTTACGGAGCAATAAAGATGCTCGTAAATAAACAGTGTTATCAACTCTTTATCATGGTTTATACCTTGCGAATGTTATCGTTGCAAGGAATGGCTAAAGTTTCCCTTAATATAAAAAGAATGAATGTGGAATTGATGATGTATGAATGTTGAGATGAACGCTGTGGCTTGTGAATACATCTGAAATATAGCGAAAGGAAAAAGTGCGTCGTTCTTTACGACATTAATGGATATAATTTTGACGAGGACAAATTATTACGTCACTTTAATCACTAAGAACGCTATATATGAAAAGATAAAATTACTTCTAAGTAATGTTATTCATACAAAGATCGAACAACACTAAACAAATTCCTACGAGCTGACTGGACTTGAAACAAGAGTACGAGTATGTAGCTCAGTTGGTTAAGAAAGGTACTCCCATCATGGCAATACTAGTTGGAGTCCAGAACAAACTTTTCTATGTGTTGTTGTTTTTATGTTATCAAGTGACGGGACTAACAAGTCGTGGGCCAGGTAGTAAGCGGCACGCCTGTCCATAACTGTTGCGGTGCCACTCAGAACTTTAAAACGCAAACATCGGACTGCCACTGCGCTTGTCACCATGACACATAAGCTGACAAGTTCCAGGTACCTGTAATTTCACCATCGTGTTTGTATCCATAATAATAAACTAGAGGAGTATTTTTAAACATCGTGATTTTCAATAAATAAATATTACCTATGAAAGCTTTATGCTGATATATCTAATATTAATGAATAGCATTTCACTTGGTTTTAGGACATGTTTACAATACAATACAGGACAAAAAAATACAATGTTTTTGTCATAATAACCTTTTAATTATCTAACATTAAATAGGTAAGGTAAAGCGATGATTTGCAATACAACATAGAAAATGAAATACTGAAAGGAATGTTAAAACTTTTTCGGTCAAAATTGCAAAATTGCGTCATTCATGATAAACTGACAATGATATTGACAAGCGAGGACGAGATTGGAACCGTCACTGCGACCGACGACATGGTATTGATTTTGAAAAGAATTTTTGTGGAAAACTATTTTCTAGGTTTTATTTCCAACATGAATATATCAAAATAAAAAGAAATGAGGTGAAAATAAATGCAGCCAATTTAAACTTAATTTTAAGTTTTTTATTAACAATTCATACCTTCAATTCTATTTTATTGAATATTATGATGTTGTGACTTATACTGTGAAAATACTTTTTTTGTATTTGTAGTTTGTTCGATCTTCGTATCAATATTTCATACCTTCGTCATAATCGTCAATCCATTATACACTGGTCTCTTCTAACTCCGTCACGCTGGCCCATTGCGAGTTTAGAACCTTCTTCGATATGCAGTTGGCGTCAACTATTGGTACTAAACAAAATCGTGCATACCGCACGGGTTCGACCCGTCTACCTCTCTTCAACCGTTCTTCATACATTATTGCTATCTTATTTAATTTGCATGATACCTAATTATAATACAAAACTGTTATTTATGTTATGTGAACAAAATTTGTTCCTTATACATTTAGAAGACTAAATGTTTACCTTTAGGCCTTTGAACCGTAAATAGCATAGAATTTAATTTAAGTTTCAAGTTTAAGTGCGGTTGTCCGTAAAACTAAGAGAAAAAATATAATCATTCGATTTTGTATTGTTTATACCATCTTTTGTTCTGAATGCCTTTTAAACAAGGTCAGTGTGGTGTAGCTTCACAGCTCTCGCCAATTGTTCATGCGAAGCAGTACATTGTTTTTTGGGTGAGCGGTACAGGCTCAAGCCATAACATTAATCCGCAATGTACGTTTAAGTTTAGATCGTAATATATCACAGCAATATAATATTGCCTACATTCTGATGGTGTTCAAATGACGATTGCACAATATGCAAAAAATCTATAAAAGTTGACGGACATTATTTTATATCAAATTATTGTAAATTTCAAAGTAAAATAAATTAATTCGAAATTTTTACATTTAATGAAGTGATCTCTGTTTTCTATTCTAGTATAATGACATAACGTTATCCACCGTCATTATCTTGGACGAATACACACAGAATTGTGAAAAACATCATTCCAGCACTGAATACCAAACAAGTCGTAGCGATAACTGCTACGTTCCGTAGACGTTTTACGAACGTAGCTCTACGTAGCTAAGCCCCCGTTACCTCGGCTCGCTGTATAAAATATCCATCTGCCGAAACCACCGCTTATCCCTTAAAAACTCTCTTTGTGAGTATAACTCGACATCCCTTATGATATGTTTATGTACTTAGTTCTTTTATGTGGACGTTCCAACGCGGAGCACGAATTTTATTGGCTTTATAGAATTTTATGACGCCATATTGTATGAAGTGGCCGCTGTTTTTCATTGTCTATTGAATCTGATGTTTGGTTTAAGTGTCGATGAGGATTATGTATGTGACGGCGATTCTTTGTGAACAATTTTCTTGACCAGATCACGAAATGTAACGACCTTTCATAAAATTATCCATCCGCTTTATTAATTGCTGAAAATTAGTTTTTATTGTAAAGCTTCACGATATAGTCAAATAATTAACACCGTTTTATTCAAGCTGCTGGTTAATTAATTATTTACAAATTTTCAACCGCCAACGACGTGACGTTGGCAAAAGCAAAATATCAAAGCGGGAAATCTCCGCAGACCTGTTTGTTTGGAGCGGGCTTTAACAGTTTGACGGCGCACTTAATGTATTTATACCGGGTACCAGGCAACGGCATCTGTGGCTAATGATATCGCTGGACCTGCCCACCCATCCCGCCTCCCCCACCCACTTTCCTCCCCAATAGCCCCCATACTCGGTCATTAGCTAAACACGCACAACCGCCCGCATGTCGCAAGTTTATCTTTAGCTAAATTGTAGGTATGTGGACTCGATTAGCCCTTTGATCAAATAATCCAGCGATAAAATAGGGTTTGAGGAAATTAAATTACGTTAAATGTCATTGTTGGTGTGGTGGAATGGGACAAGATGAGAGAGTAAGATTACTTGGGGCAGCTATACAAACAGAGTGTTAAGTTGTGATGGCGCAATTACATGTTAGAGTTATCTCGAGAGTTTATGGTACTGCATCACAAAGCTTTATTATATGTAGGAGACACAAATACTTTGTTAAAATGGCATGTATATACGAATTTTGTTAATACTCAAAATTACAGTCACAGTTAATTCGTTGCTTATTCAACACTTTTTAAAATCGCAACTACGCCAATTCATATTCATAAGATACTTCACTATACTATGTAAGAAGGTAGTACTGGAAATGAGCGTTGTTTTAAAATAACGATGAAACGTGTACCTCGTGGAGAGGGAAATGGCCACAGCGAGCATCAGTGACCGCTGTAAGACGAGCTCGTTACTTGCAGGTGGCAGCGGTATTGCCTCGCCACCGGTTAGTTTAATTGGCGGTCACCTACGCGGCTCATTCTTTACTCTTCATTAAATAAATATAAACGTAAGCAACAGCGATAATAGTTTAAAGCTACATGTGGTTATATGTCAAAAGTACTTAATAATGAAACTTAGAAAAATGATAGGAACTACTTGAAACAAATTTTATAACTCTCCTATATAAGCAAAAAAAGTTATCGACCATTTTTTTTCGAAAAATCATAATACCAGAACCAATATAGAAAGATTTAGTTCCCAACTTGTCCCCAAGTGTTGTTCCCAAGTTGGCCCTAACGGGAATTGAATCCCGGGCCTTCAAGCCCACAGTGCAAGCCGTTGGACTAAAGAGATCGTAGAAATATAGATTGGTTTTTCAAGTTTATTGAATGTCACGATGTTTTACAGCCATATTAATTTTTTGTGATAATACTCCACTAGTTTGTAATAGGTTAATTAATAGCAGCAGAGCTCCTTGTGAAAGACTTCGTCCAGGAAAGTACTGCCATCTTACCTATTTCTGCCGCCAAGCAGTAATGTCAGCATTAATGTGTGCCGATTTTGAAGGGTAAGGGTGCTGGTGAAATTACAAGCACATGGTACTTGTTAACTTATGTCTCAAGGTGACGGGCGCAATGGCAGTGCCAAAGTGCAAAATTCGTTCGATCCGGTTGGATTCGAACCAGCACCCTCACCCTCTACCAATCAAACCATGGAACGAACCAGACCTTACGAATTTTCTGTGTTTCTTGCAAATCTTTATTTTTGATTTTTAAAGACTTTTTACCGGTTCGAATCCTGCCGGATCGAATGAATTTTTCTAAATGTGTTTCCAAGGCATAGGAATTCTTTTTGCTTGATCAGAAGTATTAATAACTTCATTTAACATTTGACCCGATTTGAGGTCAGAAACAAAAATTGAAAAAACCAAAAGGAAAATGGGCATACACCAAACGCAAGCTCTGCAGCGGTCACTCGATTAATACCAACATTAATCTCGGACCCCTGGGCCGACTCTAATTTATGCTATCGTTTTGACAATTGATGACCAAGAATTGTAAAATCACACTTTGTTTACATTTTGTAAATTAACAAGTATAGCCCAGCTTATAAGCAGCTTAAAACTTATAGGTAACATAAAGGGATTAAAAAAAACAACAACAATACTGATGAAACTATTTTTCTTTTCATAAACAAAACTTTAAGTTGGGAAAAGTCAGTCAAATCATATTCTTAAAGATTTTTGAATTTGCCTGGCATAGATCATGGTGAAATTACAGGCACATGGGACTTGTCAACTTTTGTTTTAGGGTGTCGGGCGCAGTGGCAGTGCCCCTCAGATCTTTGTGATTTCAAGCTCGGAGTGGCGCTGCAACTTTTATAGACAGGCCTGTCGCTTACCACCAGACACACGACTAATTCGTCCCGTCACTTAGTATTATAAAAAACATAAAAACACGTATATGAGTACATATACTTAATTAGATAACACATCGTCACTGGTGAGGTGAAAGTTACTAAAGCGCCAGTTTTACCTTTTGGAGGTTAGTAATTTCGCCTTTCCAATGACAATATGTACAGGAATTCACACTGGATTCCAACCTTAAAATAGTGGATTTACTGTAATTGTTATGGACAGGCGTGTCGCTTACCACCAGACACACGACTTGTTCATCCAGTCACTTAGTATTATAAAAAAAATCTTTTTTTTTATATTTAATTCTTTATTTCTCCTCAAACTTAACAATTGTACATGTACAAAATTGGAAGCCTATTTAAAACTATTTCACATTATTTCTGTAAAAGACATAAAGTAAGCGTCACCATGGTCACTCATCACATTCACTAATACTATGTTGGAGAAATTAGTATCAAAGTATAAAGATCAAAAATAAAGTAGGTAAGTAATTAATTTAGTGTCCCACAATGGAGCAAAAGTTTCTCCCTCAGAATTCCAACTGTAGTACTTAGATATTCGAAAATGTAAAAGAAAATAACGAATTAATGAAATACTTTCTGTTTTCTTTTCTAGAATGATGTAATTTTTCCTTTATTACGGAACTATTTATCCACCGTCATAATCTTGAATGAACACAGAACGAAATACGAAGTACAAAGAAACGATTATTAACTTTTATGAAGCGCACGAAAGACGCTTCTCCAAACGATGTACGATTCCTTTAATAAAAATAATAATTATCGAGGAATTTTGCTTCTCCTATTTAAAAATTCAACACTACTCTTTTTGGCCGTGGAACAGACGAGAGTCTGAAATGGACATCCAAAATAATAATAATCTTTATTTTTTTCCACAAAATTTGCACTTTACACATACATTAGACTTTCCTGTATGCCTGACGCACCCTGGGCATCAATCGGAGAGTACCTTACGCCGATTGTCAAACCCTTTCACCACAACGGCAAGCATTATACTGTTTGCCATCGAGATGACAACAAGGAGATTACTTTTTATAATATATACCTACCACTTGCTAAGGACTTAAATAGTTATTTTCAAATACAAATTAATGTTTCCATTACAACACATTAGCTAAAAACCAAACAAGAACTGTGTTGTAATAATTTTATGACAAATTTGCGTTTTCAACATGAAACCAAAACTGTTCCTAATGAGTGGGCAGCCAAGGCAAGGCATGCGTGAACCCTGCCCGTGACGGTTTCGCCTCGCGAATATTAATTCGACTTCAGTTGCAGTGTACACTTCGCAGAGCGGTGGAAATCGGAGGGAAATTTATTCCATGATTGACGTCATCGCGGTAGAACGATTTTAATTAGCTGCACTTGTTTACAGATTGTCCCTGGAGTAGTGTTCTATGTAAACATAGACGAGTTTTTTGTATATGTTCCAATTGACACAGTCGCGTACGTTCCGAGAGAATTAAAAGGTACCAGTGACGAATGATGCATCACACCATTACTTGACCAGAATTGGCTGCGTAATGCCTACATTGGCTTACCTTGTTCAAATCAAATGTCTGTCTTACGCCACCGGCACACGCTTTAAAGACATTTACTCTTTTTATGATACCAAGTGACAGGACTAACAAGTCGTACGCCTGTTAGTAAACGACACGCCTGTTCTACGTGGACTACGGGCTCCCCAGTAAGACCAGGGCACGGCAGTATCGGGACCACGCCCTCCATTAGTGATACGCCATCACGGACATCTGTAGTGGACCCAGAGGAGATTTGGTAGTAAACTTTACAGTGGACGGCTTAGCGGTGGCAACCGTTAATTGCGCAATGTGCAACGGGGAGTGAGCGTGCCTACAGGCCCTGTACCTATATAGAAAATGGAGGGTGCTGTACGTGCACCCGGGGTAGCTCTTCCAAGACACGAGCATTTTGAGAACCGGATGAAATCTGTGCAAACGGTCTAATCTGGGATCTGACCTGACCTGACTGAGTAGGTTCCTGTGCGGGCTTGTTTGCACAGGTCATAATGCCCTTCCCGTATAACCAAGATGTTGATAGGGTGGGTCACTATAACTAAACTTATACAGAAAGATGTGGGACTGTCCATAATAGTTGCATTGACACCAAGGGCTTTAAATCACAAAGATCTGACGGGCACTGCCACGCGCATCATCATCTTTTTTTTTTTAGACAAGTTGCTAAGCCCCATTTGCCTGTAATGGCGACAGAAATAGGTAAGGTGACATTACTTCCCTGGACGAACTCTTTCACATGTAGCTCTACTGCTACTAAATAATAATAATAGTAATCATGATACACACACTCATCGCCCCGCACTAGAGAGACTCTATGCCGGAGATCGGGTGCCATGGATACACACATAGACAGTTACAAATTACACCCAAACTCTAGAGAGAATTAAATATAGGCCATACAAATATTTCTCCCGGCCCGGGAATCGAACCCGGAATCGCATGGCAACCCAATATGGTAACAGTTCGGCCACGGAGGCAGTCATAGTTACATCATTGCCTATCACATCGAAAAACCAACTTAAAACAAGAAAGTAATGGAATCCCATAACCTCCAAGCTATATTATCATCATAAACACATTAATTTCATATTAGTTTTGGCCCTCGGAATTATAAATTCGACATTGACACAGAGGGACAGTACAGAAGTGATACGGAATAAATTTTCAACTTAATTTAACTATACAAACACAAAGCGTCGAATAAAGGGTTCAACTTCATTCCGGAATCGAGGTGGAAACTAATGATAAGGTAGTTTGTAATATACGTGAACGTTCGAATAAATGATTTTTAATAGGGTTTCCTAGATACAATTTCAATTTTAAGTATAACTCGAAATACGAAATTGCAATGGAGTCCCCTAAATTGTAGCAACCGCTCAACTCTATAATACTATAGAGACATAAATAACACAATAAGTATATTGTGTTATTCACGTAGTAACGTGAATAATGAATATAATAAGCAATTTTTTTCTTTCAAAATACGAAAACTTTTGAACGTCATGTTAACCGTTATATTGATTTATTTTAGTTACTTCCATAGCTTTATGATTTATATTTCTCTAAGCGATTTTGCTTAGAGAAATGTCGCTGACGTTGATAGAATCTTTGGCCCACAGAAGCGTGCTGTTGGGTCGCTTACAAACGTGGCCCAGTGTGCTTCTGATAGATAAGTGTAAATAAATTAATATAGCTACTTTAGCACTACAGTACATTTATGAAATGTTTTTTTTAATGTGTATAACATAAAACTATGTTTTTTAAACATTTATATTTTTCCCAATATAGATAGGTACCTACTAATTTAAATGTTAAAGTATATAATATCTGCCACATCCAATAAAACAATCTGTGGAATTTCGTACGAATCGCTTTAGCTGACGGGGTTCGATTTTGCGCTCGACTGTACCCCGCATCTGTCGCTGACGGCGTGCGGACTCTACGCACTGACAAAACTGACACTTGAATTTCAAAATGATTTAAAATTTACTTTAAATTTCGGATTGCAGTTGGCAGCCGCAATATAGTCATGACAACTGCATCGAAATTGCTATTTTGAAGTTCCGATGCAATCGAACTTCAATTCATGTGACAGAATCCTTATATTACGTCCTCAAGAATAACAACTCGTGGAAGGTTACAGAGTTTCTTACTTCGTTCTGCTTTCGAGGTAAGTCCCGTCGTAGGCTTCAAACGAAAAACAATTCTACACACAACACGTACTTTGATGATTATTCTCGAAATAATTTCAGTCTGAACTAACTGTATTTAAAATAGGAATTCTTCATTTTACAAACCACTTTGGTCCAACGATATTTAGAAATTACACACACGTAATCATATTTTTTCTGTTCACTCTTATATTTCTTTTTTCGCCTTCATTTTTGATTATTGTGGTTCAAATATAGTTTGCATGATTTCTTTGCAACTACGTTACTACTTTACGGTGTTATGACTAAAATGACTTCAAGTCGTTTCTTTTTCCGACGGAGTCGTACCCCAAGCGGGTGCCGATCAGTTAATTTTGTATTTTTTCTTTCATACTTTAACTGTGGAACCAAAATAAAATACTTGTTACAAGACCTGGGTAAATTTTATATACTAAACATGTTTTTACAATCTTTTTAATATTTATTTATTGTCTAAGGCCACAAAATAAAATTGTTACTTACCTCTGAAAATATTTTTCAAACGTGCTGTAAGCAAATTCAAAACAATGGCACATCTAAATCAAGGTTCCCAAAGTTTACTATGAAACCCAAAAGCAGAACCTAGTTGGAAAATTAAGGTACAATTAAACGATCGTAAATTCCGACTCGGGTCGTCCCAGGACAGGGTCACTTCGGGGACGGCGCGGGCGCAATTTATCAATTATTTACGCCACTTGGGCTCTGCTGGCACCTGTCTCTCGCAGATTGATATGCTTACTACAAATACTTTCTATATTTAGACGGGGTAAAATTAATACCTAAATAATTACTTCGTATAGTAACGAGTATTGAACGTTGTATAACCAATGAGTTCCGTGTACAGAGGGTAAAATTTTTATTGAACTTTCACGATCAAATTGGAATCTATCATCCGTTTGATTTTTAAATTAATATATTAATTCCCCTTATTAGGTCCCTTGTAATAAAATATTTTTGGTTTGAGATTCTTACCTCTAAACTTCTCAGAATTTATTCGCGAAATTTAATTTTAAATTTACCATGAGCTTTTCGGTAAAGAAAAACATCGTGATGAAACCTGCACGACGCAAAAGTTCACAGCACTCGGAAAACGTGTAATGTCCCCAACCCGCATAGGGTCAGGATGGCGGACTATGGCCTAAATCCCCGTCTGAGAGATGACCCGTACCCAGCAGTGGGACGTTTAAATGGGTGGATAGTGAATAAGATATTTGTAGCATGTTTTATTTGCCAATACTTCATATGTAATACGCAGTTTTTGCGAAATATATTGGTTACTTTTAAAATAAAGTCGAATTTGTTAATTATTAATTTGTAGCAGTTCTATTGATTTATAAAGAAAGCCTTCAAAATACGATTTAAAAATATTCTACATTTGACATCTAAGTAATAACGCTCGAGAATAAACCTCTAATTCAAGCAAATCCAAACATAAACATAGAGACAGGCAACTTGGCGAACAACTACTAATCATATTAGTCTTATTAATTACCTCCCCCGGCGGTGCCGAATGAAAATCTATGGCGGAACTACTAAACTAATAACTACGAAGTAAACTTACGTCGCGACACTAATGCGTTTTAATTCAGTATTGGATATTTACTGCATTGTTATTATTTGGTACTTGATATGAAGACTTCCCCATCACATGTTATAAATTTTGATTGTTCTTACAAATAATAACATGTTCTAATGTCGAATTTAATGTAATCAATACCATTCAACTTAATGTGTAAATTATAAAAAATTTGCTGGTGCCCGCGACTGGTGTCATGGATAAGTACTTCGAATACTGTACTAATTAAGAAATTGCTCACCGGGTTTTTAATTGTCCACATTTGTTAAGTGTAAAGTTCTGCGCTCCAATTCAACCACAGAGAAAGCATAAGTTATTTTGATAGGAAGTTATTTTGCATTCTAAAACATCGTACTAATCTCAGATTGCAGATGCACAGTCCTTTCTCTCGGATGTATAACCTTTGTATGCGATATTTCAATTCAGTGGATTTGTCAAATATGTATGTGAATTTACTTCAAAAAAATTGTATTACACTAATAGTTATAGATTCTTTTTTCTCTTAATAACTATTTGTTATAGAATGTAACATTATGTAAAAAAAAAAAAAACAAAAAAAATATTGTGCACGCGGTGCTCTCTTCTAAAGGTGAGTATGCATTAGGTTTGCGCACCAACTCTGCTCCGCGCACCTGTAACCGCTAAAATGGAGACGTTACGCGCATCACTCTAAAAAAACCAAGTGCTCCATCCGTTCGCACATCGACTCCGCTTCGCGCATCTGCAATTGCTCCTCAATTTTGTTGTTTCTTTCAACGTTGCTTTGCTCGCGCCCGTGTGCACACTGCGCTCCGCTTCGTGTTCGCGCAACTACCGTCAACGCGCCGAGCGCTCTCCGCGGAGCGTGCATCGTTGCAAGCAACGTTGCCTGCGAACGTATCCACTAATGGAGCAGTTGCAGATACGCGGAGTTGATGCGCGAATCTAATGGATACCCACCTTTGCGAGGTGCGTTTATTCGACACGATAAGTGTTCAGAGACCGAACGGTTATTGCAAAATACACTCTATTTATTTACCTTTTACGTTTTAACTTAAATGAGCGTACCCAGCCCACGGCGACCATTCAGTTGTATTGTTCCGAGGAATTTAAATGTTGTTACCTAGTAAATAGACCTCAGATTCGCCGTTAAAGTACGTGAAAGCCGCGGTTACCGCGCGGCGGCAGCACGAAAACTTTCGGGTCGTGTAACTGGGCGCTAACTGAGCGCTAAGTAATGGGACAATTGTATTTATATGTTGTGTATATCTTATTGTAATGTATATTGTACTCATTGCTGGAGAAACAAATAAATAAATTTAAAAAAATTGTTTATTGGTTTACATACAAACTTTTATCTCCTGTTTCCCTTGAAGATTTAGTTTTGTGACAAAAAGTAGCCTCTGTCCTTCTCCTAGGTGGAACTGAGTACATGGATTACTAGGAATGAACGGTCACAACTACCTCTATACCAAAATTCATCAACATTAGTTTAGTTTAGGCGTGAAAATGTAACAGACAGACAGTTACTTTGGCATTTATAATATTAGTTTGGATAAAGCAAAAATTACAGTAGAATTGAGAACCTCCTCTGTTTTGAAGTCGAGACGATTC
Source organism: Hyposmocoma kahamanoa (assembly GCF_003589595.1). Taxonomy (NCBI): domain Eukaryota; kingdom Metazoa; phylum Arthropoda; class Insecta; order Lepidoptera; family Cosmopterigidae; genus Hyposmocoma; species Hyposmocoma kahamanoa. Next base: position 11,687,858 of record NW_020654422.1, read on the forward strand.
AAATGTACTCGTATTTTAATGTAAATGTTAATTGCCGACTGCAACAAACATGTAATAGCCAATATTGGTTGAAAACTGTTAATATTCAATCAAACGGCTCCCAACGCCCATAGCGATCGGTTTGTAATTAAATCAGCGTGTATGCATATGAAAGTCGCGACATCCGATTGAAGCGGTCAAAGGTCAACTTACAACGCAACGCGCAAATTATTACAGTGTCGGTTAGTACGTATATTACTTTGATGTTGCTCGGTAAAAGGCAAATTGTGCGGATGTCCTTTTTAGTTAATCTATTACGCTACGACCTGTTATACTATAAAAAGATTTTACAGCTGAATTTAATTCTGTTGTGTTTTTGTTTTATACGGTACTTCAGATATTTAATCTGAAATATGAATGGGTAGTTTTAATCACGATAGAAGTATGTTGCCAAAATTCTGGCCCATTATTTTTCCCTATTTTATTTCGTAAATTAGCCTTGCATGTTTGTAAAGATGTTGGTAACTATTGTTAAGAGGGACAGTAAAAAAAAAATGCGAATTATGACGATTTGAAAAAAAAAGTGGTCAGGACACGGATAAAATAGTCAGGCAACGTATGTAAAACGAAACTTATCACAATAAAATCGTTTATTTAGTTTCAGCTAAGCAGAGCATTTTACGTTACGGCATTAGCTGATTGACCGGTATCATTGCTCGCTTCGAACTCAGCGCTAGGCCGTGCTCCGCATTTGCAGTTGAATTAATAATAATAATGACGCACACACTCATAACCCCGCACTAAGATAACCCTAGCACACACATAGACAACCACAAATTACACTCAAACTCACGAGATAAATATACATATAAATAGGAGCTGTACTGACCTAAAATTACAACGTAACGTAACACTCGTTCAGCTCGTACTCTCGTAACTACACGAATGCTCACATCGTAACATGTCACGTAACGCTAAAATGATCCAATGACTCTCCGCCTTAAGCAAGCGCCAGTGACCAAAAAGCTGGTGCTGGTGACCGACAAGCGATGCTGGTGACCGACAAGCTGGTGCTGGTGTTCGACATCTTTTTTTAAATTCATTTCTAATAACATTTAGCACAAAATTTTCTATAATAACAATACGTTTCTTATGTGAGTGTTCATTATTGGTGAGTATCGATTACTGGTTAGTTCATTTAATTACTGGACATTTAGAGAAATTTTAGTTTGGGTTTTTAGTAATAATTATAATAGCTTTTAATAAAACATACTGCAACATAATCTTTCTTGAGGATTATATCGGTCAAGTAAACTAATCACTACTGATATACGTCTAAAAACAAAAAAGTTATTTCAAATTGAAAGACACACTTTTTAAAATGCTGATCATTAGTACTATCACGTAACTATTTTCAAAATTTTATTAATTATATAAGTTAACTATTTAAATTTTAAGATATGTACATACATGTCCAAAAAATATGAAAGCAATAAATATTTTGACTTAATTGTGCCTTACTTAACTTTTAATTAGCTTATCATGACATTGAAACTTTGTATTAATTCGTAACTTTGTTATTTTTTTATTTTACAAATACCAACAGCTGCATCTTCATTCTAACCTAAATAAATAAAATACCAAATAAGCCAAGTAAGATCGCCATCCGTCACTTAGAAGTCCCACCGGTGGGACGGGTGAGCGTGGGCGGCGACTTGCGGCACACTCGCATCGATCTATGTCAACAGTTTGCCCTCAAAGGCTCTTATGTGTGTTCAAGAGGCACAGGCGTTTGTGGACTAAGAAATATTGTTTATTGCTACTTTGTTAGAGCTACAAGTTATTTGTAAAGGCGTAAGGTTCTTTTTCTGACGTACTGTCGTGTTTGGTTGTTTACAAAAACTTATTAAACGTTTTAAACTAATATAGTATCTTACTTGCTGATAGCATTGTAACAACCATACTATACTACTGTACAACCATACTGTAAATTAAACTATTTATATTTTACATTTAACTAAAATTAGACAGCCGTGGCCAAACGACCTGTAACGAACCCAAAAAGTTGGTTTGTTTGGAAAAACAAATATGCGTGATTCGGATCCGGAAATAATAGTTTCATATAAAACGTGTAGCAATAGTGAAACTTCAGAACTCAATATATAATCATTATGTTGTATTCGTATTTTAACCGAATATTACAGTGGAGTTTACCTTAACTGAATGACATCCGAAGTGTGATGATTCCAACCGTTAATACGAAGCTTTTACTACGACGATCCCCTCATAAATCGCGAAATAAAATCAGCTGTTCTTATATATATTGTTTATGGCAGCCGACTCAAGGCAATGAGAACAAAGGTACGGGTGCAAGAGAGGAAGAGGGAGAAGTATAATAAATTAATAGTTATATAAAAAACACCGAAACTTACATAGGTAAGTATTGTACCGACGACCTCCGTGGTCAAGTAGCTTGCACACCCGTTTTCATGGTGTCGCCATCTCTGAGGTCTCGGGTGTCTATGTTGACTTTTTCGCACACGAAACCCAATAAAGTCGTAACTCAAAATTGGGAAACTGAGAAAACACAATTTAAGGATTAAAAAGAAAAATACTAAATCGATCTTATTGCGAATAATGTGATTATTTTTATTCATACATAATACTTAATTACCCATTTATAAACGAGAATATATGTTTACATCAATATGTACACCAAAGTGTCAAAATTCAGAATTTTTTTAATTTTTAAATCGTGTCCTCTCAATACCACAATTTTGAATTACGACAGTATTTGATTTCGTGTGATTTATATAAAATAAAAACAAGATAGAGAAGATACTAAGATAGTTGTAGTTCATCAGGAAAGTGCGCTACCAACGTTTTGCTGAAGGAAGCAATCTTCCATATTATTTTATTCGAGTGAATATTTGATTGTTTCACGATTTAGTCCTAAAAATTAATCGTGTTAAAGTATTGCTCCTCTTCGGGAGCAACGCATTTGTGTTAACACCTAGGTGAGGCATCTTATAATTATAATTATTATTTTTTTAATAATGTCAAGTGACGAGACGTGACGGGACGAACAAGTCGAACGCCTGATGGTAAGCTACACGCCTATCCATGACAGTTGCAGTGCTACTCAGAGTTTTAAATTGCAAAGATCTGAGTGGAGTGAATCCCGTCACCTTGAGGCACAAGTTGACAAGTCCCATGCGCCTATAACTTCACCAGCACCCTTACCCTTCAAAACCTGAACTAATGCTCACATTACTTGGCGGCTGACGTAGGTATACGCATAATAACGCAGAGACTTATAACACCACACTAGGTAAACCCTGTATTGAGAGTTCCATAGATACATACATAGACAACAACAAATTACATCCAAAGACCCAAGAGAAATAAATGTAAGCTACACAAATATTTCTCCACGACTGCTAAAAAGCAGACTTAATCGGAACAATGTTTAATGTGAATAAAAACTACCATGAAAAGGAAAAATACAAACAATTTCGCAATAAAGTTATGATAGCGAAGTTATTAGCACTCTTACTTACCGGAATTCCTAGCAGTCTCTTTGCTAGAACGTCCGGTCCCGTCATCCGGTTGTGACATCCGTTTGTCTCAGAATTGTTTTTAAGAGATAGCTAAAACGTTTATTATACTGCCTGATTTCAAAGACCCTAAGTCCAGTGTGAAAGGTAAAAACTTTATTTTTCACTTCGATTGCGAAAAAAAAAATTTTCAGTCGTTTACGCTCTACAACAAAATCACAAACCAAAATTATTTACAGTATTTTTTTTCCAATCAAACAAATACAACAAACGCAACAAAACGCCACTTTTAGCTGTCTTTGGCAATCATGAGCGTCTTTCGAAAGAAATAAGTGCTACGTCGCGTCACTAAAACGTCCATACACAAACTCACTAATACGGGAAAACAATATGGCGCCACCGTCTATGGGGAAAAGACACGGAGCTAAAACCGAGTATAGTCTTAGAATGTAACATTTTCGTAATGTAAATGGTCCACACTCAAGCACTTTTTTTATTGAATTTCCGCAGCGCAGCGATCTCTGTGAAACTGTAGATCTATTTACTTTGATGTATTAAAATAATGTTAAATAATGTTTTTTTTCGTTTTTGTGATTAATTTTAATTGTTGTAATTGTATTGTTTTACTTATTGAACGTTTATCTTTTGGCACAAACTAGAACAAGTACTGGCTGTTTGAGTTTATCTAGGTCACTCTACGTAAATTAAAAGACTACGTACTTTTTACTCTTAGGGTTTAAATGCTGCACTTTATTCCCGCTACGTAAGGCAATAGTGACGTACTTTTAGAGCTTGAAAAGTGAAAATACATATAGCTGGATAGGGAAAATGACCAGTGAGATGGAATCTACAAGAGTGAAACAAAGCATAAACATTTCGAAAAGAATTCGAAATCGACGAGGAAGTATCGTCTTAAACGACAATTTTATTAAAAACCTATCGTAATAAAAGTGAATAGCAAGCGTGGACGAGGACGATCGAGAAAACGTTACTTTGATGAAATAAAAAAAGGGTGGGCTTACAGACTTATTAGATAAAAAAGAAGATTTGCAGAGAACAGAATGGCTTTAATTGCAGAGGGAGAGCAAATTTTCTTATTCTATTGCAGTAACCTATAAAGGTAACGAAAACAAATAGATATAATAAAAACTTTCATTCGTATCTTATTTTAACAAGTGCCCGTAAACAGCTTTTAAAAATAAGTTAAATTTAATGAGTAATACATTTTGCTGCAATATTAATGTTACGTCCAGTCTGCTTCCGTTTCCGGTAAAGTATTCGAAAATGTGATCGAAAAGCCCTGTTTAATATTGTTGATTTTCAAACTACACATATTAAATAATGAAATTTTATAGTGATTTCAAAAATTTTACTTGTTTATCATAACAATTCAATTTTAATATTCTGCGAATACTTAAAGTTTTTTCAATCACAACCTTAATTTTTATTTGTTCATCAAAAAATACCTGACAATATCTTTCTGTGGTGTTTGTAAGTTCATACTATAATTATCTTATATTCAATAGATTACAATGAGAAAAGAGGAGTGATTATAACAATATTTTTTTTATATTCTGCGAATACCTAACCTTTTTTCAATTGCAACCTTAATTTTTGTTTGTTTACCAAGACAAAGATATCTAACAATATCGTTATGTGGTGTTTGTAAGAGCGTACTATAATGATCTTATATTTAATAGAACGCAATGAGAAAAAAGGTGAGATGCCTCAGTGGCGTATCGTAGGGGGTGCAGAGGGGACCCAGGCCCCGGGCGCACAGCAACAGGGGCGGTGGCGGGCGCGACCGAGTCGAAGACAAAACTAGTCAAAATTATTATTTTTTACTTAACATTAGAAAATAAACTCCATTATTTGAAAAAATGATATCCTGAACAACAGGAAGATGGCGATGGCAGCCGAACATAAAAACAGAATCGAGGCAAGACTGACCGAATCAACTATTATTGTAATTGTGAAAATAGAGGGGGCAGCAAATTTAAAGTAGACCCGGGGCGGCAGAAATCAAGGAGACCTTTGCCCTGCCAGTGGGACTTAACTAGCTTATAAAAAAATAGAATACTTATTTATTTATTTTATTGAATATTTTACTGTCATGGTTTTAGTGAAAATACTCCACAATTTTTATTGATACATAAATCGAATAAACACAAAGAAAAATTCCTTCGATATGACTGGACTCTAACGGGACTACTACAATATTTGATTGTTGATCATAATAATCATAGCAAAAACGGCGCAGCGTTACAAATGTAACCAATAAATAGCAATTTATTTGAATTTATTTTAATGAATGAATACCTGTCGGTACACAAAATATTACCCGAGACATTCAAATGGGAGTCCTGTTCTCAATGTTCTGTTCTCAATCTGCCTTTCAATGCAATCAAAAAAAAAATTTTTGCACTGTTTTAGTTTTTTTTATAATTTGTATTGAGAACGAAAGACAAAGGTATTGCGAAAAAGATACAAAATTTTATTTGGCTACAACGCAAATGCCATTGTTAAAAAAGTGAAGATCTTTATTTAGATATTTTGTATAATGGTTTATTTCATACAGCATACAAAACTTAAGGCATATTAGTTTAGATGTTTTAACACGCCGCCATTAATTTCCCTCAGTTAAACAAAGCTTTTCATTTCCTACCGTTAATTAAATTATTACCGTATAATAACATTATTTGTAACGGTTTCGGATTCAGGCGTGATGCCGCCGGTAATTTTGTTGTATACTCGTATTGCTACAAACTTATTTATTCAGTTGGTACGGGATGTTAGTTAATAATAATAATAATAATTATCTTTATTTATGAAATAAATTAAGTATCACAAAATCGTGATGCTCTGACCTCCAATCTAGTATGATACTGCATCTTGGAAGTCACATTCTTCTCGATAAGCACAATCACAAGAGATTTCCTATTGTAGTACAACTTAAAGTAAGAAATAAAGGTATGATAATAATAACCAAAAACTAAAGTAAATAATTTTATAAAGATAGTATAAAAAAAGAAAATAAACATGATTGGCCTTTATGCGTGTGAAGTGTTTTTGCGATTGTGTTTGTTTGTGAGTGTGTGTGTGTGTGTGCGTGTGTGCCTTTGTGCGTGTGTGCGTGTCTCGCTCTCTCTCTCTCTGTGTGTGTGTGTGTGTGTGTGTGTGTGTGTGTGTGTGTGTGTGTGTGTGTGTGTGTGTGAGTGTGAGTGTGTGTGTGAGTGTGTGTGTGAGAGTGTGTGTCTGTGTGTGTGAGTGTGTGTGTCTGTGTGTGTACATTTATTTCGAAACTGAGTATTATGTTTGTCGTAGTGCAGATTGTAAGGTAAATATTATGTATTTGGTAAGGGTAGAGCGCATTTACTGAATGACTTGTAGAATACACTCAATATCCTTGTGATTATAGCGTTTTGAAAGATAATCCTTGACTGCTAACTTACAATTGTGTCTGTTGTTAGGGTACATTTTTATGTGTTCGTTGAGGCGATTATAGATATAGGGACCGAAAAAGCTTAAATGACGTGAGCAAAGCTCGTTTTGATTTTTGTAGATTTAAAGACTTTTTGACTTTAGTTGTTAAAGTTTATGATTAAAACAGGGTATAATATTATTCGATCCTTAAAGATGTTATTGATCTATTGAAATGTAACTCTATCGCAAATGTGATTTTTTTTAAAAAACAATATTTTTTATGTATGATGTATATATTAATAAGAACAACTAAACGCACACACTCAACATAACCCCGCACTAGGGAAACCCTGTATGGCGGGTGCCATGGACATACACATATACCACCACAAATTACGCCCAAACTCACGTGAGAAATAAATGTAGGCCATATAAATGTTTCTCCCGGCCCGGGAATCGAACCTGGAACCTCTGCGTGGCAGTCCGGCGTGGTAACCGTTCGGCCACTGAGGCAGTTAGTATTAATTGTTCCATCTATATTAGTTGATGTACGGATAAATTATAAATGAATTGCATTCAACACTGTCATTATGTTTAAGCATACTAAATTAATATTTGATATTCAAAAATAATATTTGATCCTCTGTTTTTATCATTAGTCTCTTCTTTTAACAATTGATATCTTTGATATTGATCGCATAATAAATCTTGGTTGCTTGGTTCCGCCCTCTATTCAATAGGTTAGGTTAGAATAATAATATACCAAAAAACAGAAGCCAATTTGCTTGCGTTTCCGAACACGTTTTTGGGTTAAATTATATTATAATTAATATAATATTAATATACAAATATAATCAACATTTGCTTAGTTTTAAAAGTAAGCATTTAAATTTTATTTTTAATGCTCATTTGTTTACAGTTTTGAGGCCCAACATAAAACTATCAAAGTTAATTATCAATCAAAAGTCATATCAATATACAAATCAAACATTTTTTCCGTAGCTGAGAACAGATTAAAATATCCATTGATTTAATTTATTTTGTCTCATCGAAAGAGGATCAATCATTAAGAAGTTAGACTGTTTCTTGCCCGCTGCTTTTGCAAATTTAAAATAATCATTTAAATATATGTCTTAATATAGTTTCACCAAGAAACATAATATAAAATTTACGTCAAGGGCGCGATACAAATTTCAGACCGAAGGGAAGGTTTCTAGTATCCTGAATGCACACAGTATACAATATAATGAGATAAAGAAAATTACTTACTGATGGGTTTAACTCTACTTTTCATTTTGCCTCTATGAGGAAAATAAATAGGAGATGATTCTGAACACGTCAAGCTAAGTTTTTTAAGAACGTTTTCTTTCGAACCTTTTAGTCGAGTTGTATAACATATGGTTCAAAATTCATGCTCGAAATTCAAATATCATTATTCCAAGAGATTGAAGAGCTATTTTCGTCTACCTCCGCGGTAACATACATCAACAATATTTTTATTTTGAAATCAAATTTATCCATCTGTACGGATAAATTGGTGACTATGATGACTACTGGTGCTATTCTTTTGTTTATAGTATGCGACCCGGTATTCATTACCAGTTACGCATCCTAGTTTTTGTTATAATTATTATCAATCAATACTTGTAGGTTAGTAACTTTGAACTGTAATTATTGTTCCTGTGCTCAGTTTTATGCATATGTTTATATTTGAGTAAAAAAAGATACGCCAGATTAGGAGTACGTATAGTAAAAACACCGATCTCAAAAGTTCGTGAAATTACATCTATTCGCCAAACTTTATTGAAATCGGTTACCGGAAAGTGCGCTAAACCAGATTCATCTACTCGTTCCCCACCCTTAGAGGTGGAACATTTTCTTCAAATAGAAATGGGACCACTATATACTGAGGTACTCTCTTTTCAACAAAAAAAGAATCATCAAAATCGGTTCACAAATCTCAAGACTTATTATAAACATATTAATACTTACTAAAAAAACAGTCGAATTGAGAACCTCGTCCTTTTTTTGAAGTCGGTTAAAAAATAGATTTTGATTTTTAAAATCAAATTAAAGCGAATCAAATCAATGTATCAAATATGACACAGATATGACGTAAAAAAATATCTTTGAAAACCAAAATCTAGCCGTTTTGGTTTTCAAATATATTTTACTACTTCTCTACAAACAAGTTCCAGTAATCCCATTAAACACATTATTGTTTGAATTAATAGTCAACTAACTCAGTGGGTGCGATAAAGCACTAGCGTTATGAATGGACACCGTAAATCTGGCAACATTTGCAGTTAAGGAGACATCGCCCACTGTCTGAACACGACTTAATTACACTCACTAATAAACTAGTTCTCAAAGTTCTGAGATATTATGAGAATTATGAAGATATGTTGTCTATGTAATGTTTACATACGTAGACGTACATAATAAGTATCTTCAACAAGAGATACAGGTATCTTAAATATAAACTTAAATTTGTAGACAGATAGATAACTATTGTTACGCTGCAATCATTTCCGACACCCTGTCGCGGCAATCCAATTTTTACCATTATTTTTATCCATTTTATTCATATGAGCCCTATATTCAAATTATATGTTGTTTTTTAATATCTTTGGATAAAATCTATGACTACAGATTCATAGTTACTGGAATTATTTAGCCTATCTTCATGCAACGCCTTAAATGGTATTTGCAAATGTACACACGCGTACAATAAAGTATACACTGAGAATATTAACAAAATCTCTCTGCTAAGAACAGATTTGATCTGTAAACGACGCTCGACAGCTGTTGAGCCGACGCCTTTCAGAATAGCTAGAACACGGGAGAGGCGTCGCTCACTTAAGCCTTTTGTTCCTTAATTCCATGAGTATTGCGCCGAGAGGTTTGTTTACACTGGTATTTTATACTAATGGCAGCAACTTTGGCTACTGCTCTATAATTATTTATGGCGGTATGTCAAAATGTCGTTTTTTTTACTCAAGTAGTAATGTAGTACGATAAATGCCAGCGTTCTTTTTCCTCGTAAAAACTTTCGTATGAAAATAAAATTGTAACATTTTAATATCTACGACATCTTTAAGTTTGTATTCTCTTACAACTTAAAAGATCCCTTTTTTTGACCTGCTATTACAAGCAACGAAAGAAATATAGACATTAACTATAATGTAACATAATAGGTACTTTAATGTAACTTTTTTATTAATGTAACAAAATCAACCATAGATATAATTCATCCAAGACTAATTAATAGATTCAGGCGTTACTTTGCGGAAACCCATATTAAAAATGGAAGTAAATTAATTTGCTACTAGTTAATCTGCCAATCTGTACCTAGTGAAGGTTAAATCATGCTTAAAGAAATGGTAATTGAAAAAGTGATGATTTGTAGAAGTGGTTAATAAGATGTTGTCTTTTCTCATTTTTCTTTTGATTTCACAGGGTTCGAGAAGTAGCAACTTACTATACTTCCATTTTTATCATCTAAGGCTTACAAATAAATCAAAATCTATTGCTATAAGTATTAAGTGACAACTTCCAATATTATTGCTAAACTGATATAAGTAGGAAGCAGTATACAAGGATCTTAAGTATACAGGGTATTGTCTTGACGTCATCAGTCACGAAGCGTAAAACTGTAACAATGCCGGATTAACAGTTGATGAGTTGACACCTTTATAAATATTCATTTCGAGCATTAATTCGAGAGCCCGCCTTGCGTTTTGTTTGTGCGACAGATGCGACTTCACAAAGGTCGATAAGCCCAATTTCGAATACGTAATGAAAATGAGTTTGAGATAGGGAATACTCTAAAACTTTCTTGATGGGGCTTCTTAATAAGACTGCAATATCAGCACAATTACAACTTTTCAGAAGTGGATTTATAGTCCAGGGAAGTACTGCCACCTTACCTATTTCTGCCGCCAAGCAGTAATGTCAGCATTACTGTGTTCCGGTTTGAAAGGGTAAGGGTGCAGGTGAAATTACTGGCACATGGGACTTGTCAACTTACGTCTCAGGGTGACGGGCGCAGTGGCAGTGTCCCTCAGATCTTTGCAATTTAAAGCTCTGAGTGGCACTGCAACTGTTATGGACAGGCGTGTAGCTCACCATCAAGTGCACGACTGGTTTGTCCCGTCACTTGATATTATAAAAAAAATGCTTAAGGCAGTCTCCACACTTATCGACATTGAATCGTATTAAGCCGGTCAGAAAAATCTAGTAACAGTAGAGCTGCTTGTGAAAGAGTTCATCCAGGGTAGCACTGCTACCTTACCTATTTCTGCCGCGAAGCAGTAATGGCAGCATTACTGTGTTCCGGTTTTAAAGGGTAAGAGAGTGCTGGTGAAATTACAGGCACATGGGACTTGTCAACTTATATCTCAGGGTGACGGGCGCAGTGGCATTGCCCCTCAGATCTTTGCGATTTAAAGCTCTGAGTGGCGCTATAACTGTTATGGACAGGTGTGTAGCTTACCATCAGGCGCATGACTTATTCGTCCCGTCACTTAATATTATAAAAAAAAATTTATGTCTATATGATAAAGACGAAAATGAACTACATTTTTCGGTCTTATTGCATGGACATAACGGTCTATCTGACTCAATGCAATTTAGTGTCAACATATATGGTGAGTCCCTAAGTAGAAGAGTTATAACATTTCACATATAAATAACTTGTTTCATATAGTTCGTATTATTTTTATGAACTTGAGGCTTTATTACACGAGGATAGAATATCTAGTTCACAAGACTGAGAAAAAAATAAAACGTTAAGCTATCGAAGACTTCAGAAATCATCGCAAAATTTGAATAAACTCGGATATACAGGTTATCTCACTTGTGGCTCTTTACCAAATGAAAGATTACAACACCTAACAGCGTGATTCAATAGTCAGAATTCCTGCAAATTAACTATCAATTCTATCAACATTCAGTGCGTGTACTGAGTAAGCGAATGGCTGAATACTATCGAGGCGAGTTAGTGGAGCGCACTATCGCGGTATCTTTACGCTCGGTCGAGCAGAATCCTTCTGCTCCATCAGACGTCCACGCACTTGCGTTTTTTAAACTGACAAACTATTCAACGGTTTGAGTTTCTGCGTTCAAGTTTTAACTCAAAAATTAAATTCCAGACTAGACAATATTTCGACAATACCCCTATCCTCAATTATATCTTTTTTTCATGATACCATGTGACGGAACGAAGAAGTCGTGTACCTGGGGGTAAGCGACACGGCTACCTGTAACAATTGCAGTGCCACTCAGAACTATATAAACATAAAGATCTGAAGGGCACTGGCACTGCGCCCGTAACCTGGATTATAAGTTGACAAGTCCCATGTGCCTGTAATTTCACCCGCACCCTTAACCTTCAAAACAGAAACGTAGTATTGCTCACGTTGCTGCTTAGCAGCAGAAACAGGTAAAGTAGCTACTACTTGTACTTCTTGGATGAATTCTTTCACAGGAAGCTCTACTGTTACCAAAAGTATGTTGACAGTTAGGTTACGTTACCAGCGTCTTATTTTTTTTCGTCACTCTACATACTCTTTTACACTTACAGTGTTTCAATACGGGCATGGATTAGATATATATATATATATATATATATAAGAAAATTACAAATCAATTTTAGGTTATTACCCCATTAATACAAACGTATTAATGATTCTGATGATATAAAGAATTCCTTCTAACTTTTATTTTTCTTTTCTGTGTTATCAAATAAAATAGTAGCTAGTTACTTATATTTCTCAAGATATTTACTTTTATTGGAACACGACTTATAATTCAAGATAGTCATGCGTAATAACTTCGAATAGTAAATTTCATGCATTTATTGCAATCCTTTTGCTTAGTGAAAATACTGTTTACAAAAAAAAGTGCTTAAGAGTACCTTTACAAGTATATAAACTGGAAAACAATAATCATAGCTGTATTACATTAGTCGGCCAACAGACCCCTGATTAATTGACAAGGCATCAATATTGTATCAAATAGGAAGTATCAAATGCTACCAGCCTATTTATGATCACGCACGACCTCCTGAATCCCGATATCAACACGCAAATCGGTACTCGGTCTGTTTACAATTAATTATTTGTCGAATGCAACTGTGGCCGTTCAAATTGGCATAATAAATGCTACGCCATATTGTATCCATATTAATAAATACCCAAACCAAAATATTCAATCCAAACCATACTTTAAAAACCCAATTAATACGACTCAAACTCAAATACACATAATTTTTCAATGCACCAGGATTCATACTTCCAAAATGTGCAAAACCGAATGGTCGTAAAGAGCGAATTTAAAAACGAATTAATTTTATTCATCGCGAATAGAGGATATATTGGCATGGATTAGTTAAACGATTGACAACATAGAATTTTATCACAACTTAATTAAAACACAAACTAATATGAGCTCTATTTGCAACGTGTTTGAAATGAGAGTCGTATCTTGTTTTGTCGGTGCATATGTGACGTGATAGTAAGAGAGTGCTCGGGGTGATACAGGGTGGTGGATTCGATGCAACGCGTGCCCGTGAATAATGCGTCGCTAACGGGCGATTAACGTCCAGTATCACACGATCGACCGTTTTTATACTAGCTCTGGCTTCGTGGTATGACGATAGCCACTCGCCTTAGTAATTGCCTCGTCTATTGAGTGATTAACTTTTCAGTGCTTAATTTACAGTTGTTTATAGGTTATTTCATTGTTTATAGGTTATAAATTAATGTATATCAGAGCATAATACCGTTACGATTTTTACAACATCACTAAAACCGTTTCCATTTTTTGTAATGTCTTAATTTATTTCGCATCCATGGTGTAATAATGCTACATCTGCAAAATGACAACTTTTCGGGAGAGAGGTTTAAAGATTCTACGTACGATAAAATTAGTCGATAACTTTTTATGCTTAAATAGGAGAGTGATAAAATTTGACATACATATACATAATTTGTTTCATGTAGTTCGTATTATTCTTACAACTTTCATGTGCGATGTGATGTTACAATCGCGCGTAATTGATAAAATCAGAAGATTCCAGATTCGAATCCTGCCAGAGTCGCCATGCGATGTGGGGACAGGATCGCGCGTAAATGATGCGTCAATGTCTTATGACGAAAATAAATAAATAAATCATTTATTGTCTCAGAATAACATTTTTTTTTTAATTTATACATAGCAAAGAAGTCAAACAAATTAAAAAACAAAATAGTCAAAACAGTAACAGTAAATTGAGACAAAAGGCATAGGCTCAGCTTATGCTGGAACGGCGGTTTTTCAGCCTCTGCCTACTCCCTTATATTATTGAGCGGGAGTCATTGCTACGAGCGCTTTCATCTTATATCTATTCCTTATAAACTAGCTCGTAACGATATCCAAAAAAAAAAAATCACTTAAGATTATAATTATAGTATAGTATATTGGCATAATAATAATTAAGGTCAAAAAAAGTAAAAGAGAAAACAATACAAGTATAAGAATACAAACAAGACGACATTGTGCGTAGTGTGTAATTTAATTTGTTGTGTGTGTATACGTGTGCGTGAGTGTTAAGTCTTTTATTATTTCAATTGAATAGTTAATTATCTTAGGGATTTGTGTCAAAAAATATTTTACTATTTTCAAGATTTTACAGTAAGCATGCTTCAAGATTACATTTATTAGTAACTTGCTAACCTAAAGATACATACATAAATAAGTACTAGAAAGAAGCGTGCTGCGTCATACACCACACAAGTTATACATATATGACTTTATTATACCAAGGGTACAATTTATATTTAGATCTACCCATAAGAATTGCCGTATATTTAAAAAAATCCTTACTAAGCCTAAAAAGCCTTTTCCGCGTACGCATTACCAGGAAGTGGCAGAGCGCGTATTCGCTATTTAAACAATATTTATTCAAAATATTCACTATTAAACGCGTAATAACTTGTCCGGTTGCATCTCAAACAATCAGCGTGAGGTAAGCCGGCGGATCGGCGAGCTCTATTTCATTCTAGGAATCTACGCGCACACATTCGCAAAAATCCGCTTTGTAACATCTAAAGAATGACGGTTGAGAAGCCGAAATAATTCGAGTTATTGTCGAATACCGTTCATTTACATTTGAACCTTATTCCGACAAATTACAATTTAATTTGTTTTAATGTCAAACTCGTTGCCAGATGTAAAACTTTTCATAAAATAATGTAACAAAATTATTATATAGCAAATTAATAAAAAATATGGTTAATTTATATTTTATAAATCTTAACGATAAATAGTGTTACATAATATATCTACATATAATTGGGTGTTTCGTTTTAAGAAGACTATGTAAAGAATGTATGTAGAAGGTCAAGGTAATTCGTAGGTAATTAAAATAGCAAGGTCAAAATAATTCGTAGGTAATTAAAATAGCAACACTAATGAGTTTGTTTACAAATTCTCGTATCGCGACGGGCAGCTTAAAATGTAAAATTACTTTAAAAGCTATGGTTACCCATTTTATGTGAAGAATACGTGAACCTGTGAGATGAAGTGAACTTGTGCGCTAATAAGTGTTGAGTTTAAATGACGCCAAGGCGTTTTTTGTTTAGTCAAAAAGTTAAAGTTTCGGCTTTACACAGGAAATTTTTCACGCCTCGCCATTGATGTCTACTTCAAGTACTAAAAAATTATATAACTATCTTCTTTACCATAACTAACGTAATCAACATTTTTAGCCAAAATTGAGCTATTAACATATTTGGGATCAGCGAAACAAGATCTAGAACACCCTCAATTTTTTTTGTTTCTCTTATTTAGTTTCAATTTTATCATTTAACATCAGGGTAATCGTCATTTTTTTAGCAATAAATACTTTAGGTGCCAATATCTCGAAAGTTATAGAAATGCAAATGCGCTATTTCTGACAAAGACGGCAGACAAACATTTAATAGTTCTGAACTTATATATAAAATAATTTCAGAACTATTAAAATGTTTATTTGCCCTGACTAATAACTTCCACCAAACCTCGACATTAAAATTTGCATTTCCAAACTGGATTTAGTATAGACGTAATACAATAGGGGATAGCCTTGTATCCCGTTTGGTAACTGGATATATGAGGTTAGGATTAAAGTAGATGCCAAACGGCAAATCAATGAAGCCTGTCTAGCTGACTAGTAACCTGAGTTAATCAAATGTATCTACTGGGGTTTGCGAATATGAACTAGATACAGACATGCACGAAAAGCTTAACAACTAGGCAAGTATAGCAATAGTATTGTAATAGTTTAAATAGTAAACATAGGTAATAGTAACAATCAAGAAAGAACCTTATTCAAACTAGAAAATTACCTATAATTCATTCCGGGACACTACCCAGAACATCCACACTAGAACCAATGTACGTAAGATCTTTTTCCAAATTGAACCAACCGGTAATCGAACCAGGGACCTCTTCATTTATCGTCCACAGCACAAATAAAAAAAGAGTTTGTGAAACATGCCACGAGTAACAAAAACGCAACTAAATTTACTCCAGGGATCAGTACCAACTTCAAAAATTTCGCTTGCCATATCAGTCCTACTGGGAATCAAATCCGAAATATCTTCTGGCGCCCACATTGTTAGCCGCTGGGCCAACGAGGTCGTTAATAGGTAAGTATTATACATTAGTATTACACGAGTATCAGTAGCGCTCTTTATGAAAGAGTTCGTCCAGGAAAGTACTTCTACCTCACCTACTTCTGCCGCCAAGCAGTAATATGATCATTAATTGCGTCCCGGCCTGGAAGGGTAAGGGTGCTGGTGAAATTACAGGCACATGGAACTTGTGAACTTATGTCTCAGGGTGGCGGGCGCAGTGGCAGTGCCCCTCAGATCTTTGCGATTCAAAGCTCTGCGTAGCACTGCAACTGTCATGGATAGGTGTGTTGCTTACCACCAGGCGCTGGACTTGGTCATCCCGTCACTTGGTATTATAAAACTAATAACAATAAGTTATAATTGCATTAACTGCAATATTGGCCAGTTAACTCAAAATAATTAAATCTAATTCTTTGGCCGGTGGATTAAGTTAATGTAAACCATTCTGTAGGCGACTCTACATGGTGATACTTGCTCTTTATGAACACATTCCATGCATAGCGGCCCACGTTTCGGCGGGATAACGTTCAGGCTTAGTGAAACGAGCTTAATACGCCTACCATCAAACCAATGCTAACTATCTAGTAGTGTTTGGCATATTCGTAAAAAATATATACCCTAACCTAAACCCAACTTGAAAGCGCAAAAAAAAACGTTTTTCATGGTAACAATTTTGTTGATTAAATTAAATATGAGCATTTCCTCTTACTATGAAAAAAAAAGGGAACACTTTTGTACCCCAGGATCTCTGCGTTAAAAATTTTAAAGGTGTTTTCAAATAAAGAGAAAAACGCCGTCTTTTGTCATTCAAACACAATTACCCTATCTAAGCGCATTTCAACGACAGTGAAAAATGACAGTCATCATTTCAACACCTTTTTTAAGGGCACAATTTCTTTCGCATAAAAATAAAAATCGACGCGTCTTTATAAAAACATCTCTTCAATTGTCATTCATGGCAGCGAAGCGCGTATTTGTCACCCGCCATCGCCATGTCGGTCGCGGATCGCGTTCCAAATATAAAAATGCAATTTTAAACAAAAATCCCGCCACTGGATTCGAGTTTCGAACCCTCACAATAAAAAGTAAATGTGTGGAATACGCAGGGCCTTACAGCCATATTTTTATGCGGCCTAATATTTCCGATATTGCAATTTTGTGAAATGAATTTACACTTTACCACCTCAGTCAACCGTGACCGTGGGACCTGTAAAAAGACTGAAATGTTGGTTTATTTGAAAAAAACGAATATATAATTTAGATCCCAATAAAAATAGTTTCATTTTGAATGAATTTATAAATGCCAGGCACCCCACTTTTGTGACGTCAAGTAGCAGCTATAATACATAGCTAATAATTCGCGACTCAACGAAAATTCCAACAAACCTAACTTCAGACGTAGCCGTTCCAATTCTTACATGTATAAATAAACAACAGCAGACGTTAAATAGATTCTATGAACAAACAAAATTCGAAGATCCTAAATAGGCTCTATAAACAAAGAATCTAAGTCACGCCATCAAATAAAATTTTCCGATCGCACCAAGCGCCTGAATATCAAAAACAAATGCAATCCTCAATAAATATCCCAATGGGAATCGTCTCTGGGGTCTGCGTTTTGGTATTCACTGCGTCGTCGTCAAGAAAACATCAGGGTTGCGAAAGCCAAGTATTATAATAGCATAATGGTGTCAGGTGCCGTTGTTTTTGGCTCCCTACCTTTAGAGCACTAGAACTAAATAAAACCACATATCGATATCGATAGTTTAAAATGACAGGTACTAATGTTATCTTGAGTATTAACAAATAAAATATAAATTTTTGAACAATTTATTTAAGTAGCTTAACAAATATTTAAAATAATATTATAATATTTTATTTTATATACTTAGTCTGGTATATTGACCCATTCAATTACTTTACTGGGTATAGGCCTGCAGTAGTTTGTCTCATCTACCACAATCTTGGGCTCGCCTCCCTTCCGCAACTTAGACGATGTCGTCTACCCATCTAATCGCAGGATATCGCAATGTATTTACATGTAATATATTTATATCATTTATTAAAATTATTTTATTTTGATATATATGCATGCATCAAATGGTGATCCTCTACAATTTATCGATACGTCCATAGAGTCACCTCTACAATTATAAAACATGGCCTCCGGCGTCTCTTTGTCCGCCTACACTGAGCTTAAACTCGTGACGTGAAAGAAAAGTGACGTCACTTCTACTGAACCACTTTTATGACGCGGATTGTTGTGTGCTTAGTTTTATTACCGCTCGGTGCTTAGATACAGCCACGACGTGAATTTCAAACAAGGAATATTCATGTATGAAAATCAGTGCGACCGAAACTAACCCCGTTTTTATAACTGTATGCGGAACTACTAAACTTCTGGCTTTATATGATTTTCAAATATAGAACATAATAATATTGCCATTTCTCAAATTATAAATAAAGTTCGTTTTTAATTCACAACCGTATAACAAAATTGTACATTCACAAAAATACAACAGCAAACATGTCAACCGAATCCCGACAGAGAAAAGTGTTCTCTAATATAATGGTGATTAGCTAAAACGTATACCTGCCCGGGAATGACAATTAGGGATGAAAAATGATCATTACCATCGTTATAATTAAAAAACCCCACATATTCTGAGTCCTTCATTATACAAACGACTTTGATTAATATTTGCGTATGACAGTCCTGCTCAGTCAGGGCTCAACGATGTCCTCATTAATTTTTAGATAAGATTATTTTTACTTTTTTACTACATCATTTCACTGTAATTTTAAAAACTTAAAAGTAGTTTTAAAAACTTAAAATTGTATTTGCTTTAGAAAATCACTGCACCTACATTTATTTTATATATGACATGTACCTGTGGAACCTAATGAAAGTTTTACTTATCTATTTTTATTTATTTTTTTGTTTTATTTATCATCACCATCGTTAAATTTCTCCCTTTCAAATTTTAGTCTGTTTGGCAGTCACACATTATTGCCATACACTTCACAATATAATCTTGTTTAGCCGGCGCGGCGGCGGCGGCGTCGGCGCGAGCGGCATTTTGTAAACCTACCCTGACATTCACTTAATTACACAGATTACAAGTTGACATTTTCGTTTGCTGCCATTCTGGCTTGACTGATATGGATTAGTCATCATAAATGTTCTGTGAGAATTATGTATATGACATTGTTTTTGATAATCTTATTCGTTACTAATATTTTTGGTTTAAACTTATTCTATAACCGTAAAGTAAACGTAACGTATGCTTCTCTTAAACACAAACGTGGCGTAAACGTTGAACCTAATGCAAAGTTTCAAGAGGTATTAAACTGACAAAAACGTAGGTAGACTTTAAGAATTTAAATAAACAAAATGCGTCTTTTACTGCATTTTATTACATTTTGATAACGAATATGAAATGAACAACGACATTTTTTTACTTTTTTAAGGAATAAAGTGTCTCTGAAGTAAACGCGAGCATCGACACGCTAAAGAGAGCATCAGCGAAACACCCACAAGACACAGACTTCGCGAGTTAATTCGTACTAAATGAATTATTCCTTCCCTAGGTGCCGCTCCCTATTGACGGAGTAAACTCCGCTAAATAGTTTCGTTCCCGCTGCCATTATTGTTCAGAACTGTCGCCGAAGTTCACGTGAAGGTAGCAGTTTGATCAAATTGTTAAACGCTGAAAGGACAATATGTACAAAACCGTATTGTATAATTTGTACATATACAAACCGGATGCTATTTATACAAAATAGATGTTATAAGATTTCATGAGACAGGAGAATACTTCATGTAGCACAAACACTTTTTTATTTATCTATCTAGGTGTAAAGTTAGTAATAGCTTTCTACAAATACTATTTACACATACGCCCTTTGCCAACTATATATTATTTTTAATTTTTTCATCCATTTTATCATCCCAAGGTTACTTGGAAGAAATTGTTATATAACATTGTGACCGTCTGTGTACCCTTCCATTAGTTTTCATTGTTATTGTGAGCAATTAAAAGTGTTTTAATTTTTTCCGGAAAATTGTAACTCAAAGTCAAAGTATGTCTCTGAAAAGAGTTTTATTTAATTTTATTTTATTTTATTGCTACAGATACATGATACACAACATAAAAAAGAACTAACAAAATATTAAACTATGCCTAAAGACGATTCAACATCAAAAATAAATAGTAATTAGTAATTAATTAAAGTAATTAACTACAATCTTAGAATATGATACAATTATAAAACAGATTTTTTTGTCAACAGTCATACAAATGATTATAACTGTTTTTGTTAATTAATCGAAAGTTATAATTATATAAACACATTTTGACAATAACCTAAATCAAGACTATTGTAATTATAACCGGGGAACTTTCATATCTATACAACAAAGTGTTATTCATTTTGTATAAAAAAAGGTTTTTATTAAATTTGACCTACTTCTGCTGTCCCGATTTTTTTCGTTACATACAATGAAATGATCCCTTAACAAAATCCCTCTGTATATAGATGGACACAACTACGCAAATATTTCTAGCACTTTAGCAGTTACACATTTTTGATAGCTACACTTCTTCGTCTTTCTACATATACGTCTTTTTTTCTTATTCTATCGATGGCATATACCGTAATGCTTGTCGTTGTGGTGAAAGGATATGTCAATCGATAGCACAGGGTGCGAAAAACTTACATTTCGTTCACCCTAAATTTTGAAAAATTAAAAGGTAGATTTGCTATACCGCAATTATTAAATGTAATAGTAAAATAGGCCCTAAATTCTAAAAAAAGTTGTACATTAACAGCAGTTTACTTTAAAATAATAAAGAAATTTAAAGCAATGTGATTACATTTTTCTACCGCATTGTTAACACGATTAACTGTAATCAAATATAAAATAGGACAATAAAATTGTTCCTCGAAAACTAAATTAAAATATTACGCCCGTCTAAATTCAAAATACAAGTGAACCAAAGCTGCTTATGTGCGTCTACGGTGTCTCCTTAAATCCGTACTCAATTAATATGTTAATGTATATGAGGGTATGACAGTGCACGGTGCAGTGGAACCCGGCGGGTTAGAATTTGCTCGTGGCGTAATACTACAGAATCGGTGTGTGCATACACGAAAATCTTGGACGTTTTGAATTTTTACGCGCGTATTTGAAATTTATTACTACGTGGCGTTAGGACTTAACATAAACATTTGTACATAAAACCTATGCGGATATTAATTCGCAATAAACTTGTCCAGTAGCAATATATGCAGTAGAGTTCCTCGTAAAAGAGTTTATCCAAGGAAGTACTGCCACCTTACCTATTTCTGCCGCCAAACAGTAATGTCAGCATTACTGCGTTCGTTTGAAGGGTAAGGGTGCTGGTGAAATTACAGGCACATGGGGCTTGTCAACTTAAGTCTCAGGGTAACGGGCGCAGTCGGAGTGCCCCTAAGATTTTTGCGATTTAAAGCTCTGATTCACAATGCTACGGTTATAGATAGGTGTATCGCTTATCACTAGGCGTACGACTTGTTCGTCTATGGTTCGTCCTTCATCATAAAAAAATACATGTTCCCACATTTTTGGGACTCTATAGTGTGGTTACATTTGCTAATAAATGTGAATGTTATCTATCTGTAGTGTCTCTTTCCAACAGGCGCACGACTTATTCGTCCCGTAACTAGTTATCATTAAAGAAGTCCATAGTAAGTCCACTTAATATGTATGGCATCTCTATCACTTCAAACCAAGTTCATAAATTATCAATACGGCAAAAACGTAATAACATGACGTAATGGTGGAGGGGACGGTTGCTCAAGACTCGTGCCAGATTCGCCAACGCACCTTTCACCGAGACCTTGCACGTAATACACAAATACATACGCAAATATAATCAGTCTGAACAAGCCTTCGATAGCTCAGTTGGTAGAGCGGTGGACTGTAGCTGGTCTCAATTGACATCCATAGGTCGCTGGTTCAAATCCGGCTCGAAGGACTTTTTTTTTAACTTCTCGCCTGGAAATTCCATAAGTATTTGAAATACTTCTGATTTTATTGTTTTATCTCCTTCTACGTAATTTAAAGCAACCCAAAAATTAGATGCATTTTTTCATAAATAACTTTATTTTTATGTAGGTCTATTATACTCAGCACTAAAAATATGATGCATGGCAAATAAGTAATGAGTACGTATCAAATTTAATTGCAAAACTTCAAAAATCGCAGATATTATACTCAATTCAGTACATTAAAACGTTCCCCTAAAAGTTGTTAATTTGGGCTTACGATTCTTCACGTAAAAGGGATCCTGTCATTGAAATACTGTAAACTCTCCAGTCTAAGAGGCCATCCACAAAAATACGTCACCCGTCTATTCTGGACTAGAGAATCACGTGGCCTGTGACGAAATGAAGTGTTACAGATAAGTGCGGATGGTGTAGAAAACATGATATTTGAATACAGAACGAATATGATTATGCATTTAAGTTTTTAGGTTTTCGCCATTAACTTGTTTTCGCGATTGTTATGTATAGGAAGTGAAACTATTTTTAACTGACTTCAAAAAAAGGAGGAGGTTCTCAATTCGTCTGTATGTTTTTTTTTTGTATGTATGTTATGCAATAACTCCGCCGTTTGTGAACCAATTTTGATGATTCTTTTTCTGTTCGAAAGAAGGTACCTCAGATGTAGTGCCATTTAAATTTCAAGAAAATATTCCACCTCTAAGGGTGGCAAACTAGGGGATGAATGACTTTTGAGGTCGGTTTCAAATATAAATTGGCACCTATATTTTATCAATGATAACAGATTTGTTGCTCTGTCGTTCGACTATCTTTTGTACAGTGTTTTGTTTCTTAAGTTTGTAATTAGATACAAAAAAAAGGTCTCCTTCGAGCGGGATTTGAACCAGCGACCTATGGATTTCAATCAAATACAACTACAGTCCACCTCTCTACCAACTGAGCTATCGAAGGCATATAAGCGAACTTACAAAAATACAATCACTATCTTTGTTTGTTACATGACGTAATGAATTACATGTTTAATTTACTGTAATGATGTATGTAGAAATGAACTATTAAGACTTGATTATGTAAACATTCGTTAAGACGTTATTGTAGCAATCGAGTTTTGAATCGTAATTGGTAACAAAATCATGTTGATAAAGACATTCATAACACACTTTGTAAAGTCTATACTTCTTTAATTTACTCAAGACAATTATGTTTAACCGACTTCAAAAAGGCGGAGGTTCTCAATTCGACTGTGTTTATTTTAATATCTACATTACACGATTACTCCGGCTCCATCTTTGAACAGATTTTGATGATTCTTTTTTTATTGGAAAGAGGATACCACAGTATCGCACCCTTTTAACCTTAAATCCGGTTTCACGCACTTTCCGGTAGCCGATTTCAATAAAATTTGGCAAATATATGTAATTCCACGAACTTTTGAGGTCATTTTTTTTATAAAAACGTTGTAATTTATATTTATTCTTATTTGAATTAATGATTTTGTAAGTTAATCCAGTCGTGTAGTTAATCATTTTATTATTGCGCAAAGAATCGATATTTAAAACACATATTACAAGGACATATTTAGCTATGGACTTATCTCTAGATCTCTTCCAGCCAACCCTAGCCGTGATGAATAAAGAATATTGTAAACTCATTAATGTTTGAATGAGAATATAAATGATTATAAATAATATACATATGACTTGATATATACACTTACATTAACTTGTTATACATAAAAATACATATATAAACAGAAAATATCTTATAATGTGAAGAAATTACTAGTTTATATTTATGTTACTGATTAACTATTGTTTAATACTGTTTTAAAGATTTTTACGTTGTCTTAACACCGTTACAAGTTTAGTAACAGTAGAGCTCCTTGTAAAAGAGTTCGTCCAGGGAAGTACTGCCTTACCTATTTCTGTCGACAAGTAGTAATGTGAGCATTACTACGTTCCGTTTTTGAACGGTAAGGTGCTGATGAAATTACAGGCACATGAGGTCAACTTATATCTCAGGGTGACGGGTGGAGTGGCAGTGTCCGTCAGATCTTTGTGATTAAAATCTTGCCACCAGACGTATCGCTTACTACCAGGCGCTCGACTTCTTCGTCCCATCACATGGTATCATAAAAAAAACTATGGAAATAGTGGTACCAACACAGTCATAAGTAACAAACTCAAGAACTAAAAACTAATATTATTGATGTATTTATTTATTTATTTATACATTTTAGGAAAATTCACGGACAAATAATACTAAAATTATAGTATACTTAAATATGAGTAATCCAATGCCATTTCCGAATTTCCACCAACATGATACAATATAAAATGCTTAGCAAGCCAAAAAGAGATTATAGGATAATACAAAAAACACAGTCAATAAAATAAAAAGTAAAAAATACTATAAATATACAATTAAACCTTAGAGGATGGAAAAAAGTCTAAGAATTAAACGAACAAACCAGTGTATTCATCGCCAATCACGTAATGTGTCAAAGTGACTTTCGGTCATTTCTCGCCTGACTGTATCTATGCTTGAACAAAACAAATCAAACTCAGAATGATTTACTGTCGCATTGTTATAAAGTCACAAAGCACGGACCATGTACGTATTTTGCCTATAATTAGTGCTCGCAAACGGCACTTGCAGAGGTGGTCAACATCTGTAATGCAACAAGTTTGTGTGACAACAATTCTGGACAATCAATATTACCGTTGGCGATCCTCATCAGAAAACTGACGTCACTAATGTCTCGATGTACACAAAGCGGCAAAAAACTCTGCTGAATTGCCTCCAACCGCGACTTACAGGTTTCATAGCATGGATTCCAGACCTGTGAAGCGTACTCAAGGTGACTCCGTACAAAAGAGCAATAAAGAATCTTAATGCAATTGATATTTTTAAACGTCGCCGATGCCCGAATAATGAATCCAAGTGCCTTTGATGCCTTACTTATTACACAGTCAATTTAAGTCAAATTATCAAAAAGTAGTTTGTCGTCATGGAGTATCTTTAACACCTTCTTATCGCGAGGTCGCTCATTTCCAACATAAACACATTTTAAAACACAAGCAATTTTATATACACAGCTCTTTATTTTTATACAACCGACTTGGATACTGAACTTACCTTTGCACGCATTCAAACGGCCGACCGGAAGTAGTCTGACGTGTCGTCTAGTGCTTAGACAGTCCTTTTACTATTTACATCTGCATAAAACCTCAGAATTGCATTAAGCTTTATACATTACGTACTTTGCTTAAATTGCTTAAGACCATATTAAAGAAAAGCAGCAATGGAAGAAGTGCTGAGGAAAGTAAAATGTTTGAAATTTGTAATTTTAAATTTTGAATCGCGGTCGCTACGTTCCTAATTTGAATAGAAACTGTCGCGGCGGGCAGCGATAGTGGCGCCGTTTCCGACCCGTCCCGTATCTGACCCTCTTGTGCGGAACCCCTAACGACTTTCCAAAGAATTTAAATGGTGAGTTACATCGTTTGCTCACGTAAATGGCTACGTCGCGTACTTATAAAGTACTTACCACCGGGACCATAAAATTAGTAAGTTAACTTTGTCGGGTTTACCCGAATTTCCGTTTAAACAATGTTAACTTTAAAGAAAGTGTCCATTGTGTAAGTATTTATTTTCTTCGGAGATTTATTTTCACATGCAACACGTAACTTCAACGTGTAGTTAGACAGTTTTATATTGATCGGTAAAGGGAACGTTACCACCTATGATATTATTGTAATTAGTTATATATCGCACACGAAACAAAATATAGTCGTAACTGAAAGTTGTTGAATTGAGAAAACACGATGTGAAAATTATAAAAAATACTCAATGAAACCTATACAGTATATATTCTCGTTTATAAATGGATAATTAAGTATAATATATGAATAAAAATAATCAAATTATTGGCAATAAGATTCATTTAGTAATCTTTTTAATTTTCAAATTGCGTTTTCTCAATTCCACTTGTAACATGTGTTTCAAGTAGACACTTAAAACATAATTATTTTGCAATAAGACTATTGCAAAATAAAGAATGTCTTTACTATGTGAATAGATTAACTTACAAAATTATCAATTCAAATCATAAATATAAATTACAATATTTTATAAAAAAAACCGACCTCAAAAGCTCGTGGAAATATATGTATTTGCCAAGTTTTATTGGAATCAATTCCCGGAAAGTGCGTGAAACCTAATTTATCTCCGAATTTTTCTTCAAATTTATAATATCTATCTATCTATCTATCTATATTTATAAT
Source organism: Hyposmocoma kahamanoa (assembly GCF_003589595.1). Classification (NCBI taxonomy): domain Eukaryota; kingdom Metazoa; phylum Arthropoda; class Insecta; order Lepidoptera; family Cosmopterigidae; genus Hyposmocoma; species Hyposmocoma kahamanoa. Next base: position 11,714,810 of record NW_020654422.1, read on the forward strand.
ATCAAAATCGGTTCAAAAATCTAGCCGGAGTAATCGCGTAACATATATATAAAAAAATACAGTCGAAATGAGAACCGCCTCCTTTTTTGAATTCGGTTAAAAAGAATTGGCTTTAGTAAATTAAAGAAGTATAGACTTTAGAAAGTGTGTTAGGAATATATTTATTAGCATGTTTTTATTATCAATTACGTTTCAAAACTCGATTACTAGAATAACTTCTAACGAATGTTTACATAATCAAGTCTTAATAGTTCATTTCTACATACATCTTTACAGTCAATTAAATATGTAATTCATTACGTCATGCAGTCACGAAGATAGTGATTGTATTTTTGTAAGTTCGTTTATATACCTTCGATAGCTCAGTTGGTAGAGCGGTGGACTGTAGTTGTATTTGATTGAAATCCATAGGTCGCTGGTTCAAATCCGGCTCGCAGGACACTTTTTTATTTCTAATTGCGAATTTAAAAAACAAAACACTGTACAAAAGATAGTCGATCAACGGAGTAACAAATCTCTTATCATTGATTAAATGGGTGCCAATTCTTATTTGTATGTGTATTCTTGAATTGAGAAAACACGATGTGAAAATTATAAAAAATACTGAATGAAACCAATACAGTATAATACAGTATATTTTCTCGTTTATAAATGAATACTTCATTAAGTATAATGTATGATTAAAAATAATCAAACTGTTCGTAATAAGGTCCATTTAGTATTTCTAAAATTTTGAAATTGTTTACAATTTTGAGTTACGACAGTATTTGATTTCATATGCGATATATTGTACAAAGAAATCAAGCATTCAAATCACAAATTGACAGCAATCACACGAAAGGGCGGCTTTCAAAGATCAAACAGAGGTTCATGGAATAATTCAGGGGCGGCCCGACACTTAGCATAAGGTCAAACTGGCATTTCGTACAACATTTACGCCGACTACAATTCATAATGTCATAAGGAAGCAGACGTCACGCAACATAAGATATAGGGATGTACCGATTTAATACAGGTATACTGTCGACAAATTCCAAACCTGTAGGTATGTTTTAAAGATACATACATATTTACGCATTGAGTTTTTGTTTTACAACATAAAATACTGGGGTACGGCTAGTTGGATGTGAGACCCCTATCGATAAAATGCAAGCCTACCACATACCTACTTACAACGACAAATAATGCAACGAACCAGATAAAGTCGCTGTTTGTCCATAAACAATAGTAAGCTATCGAAAAATCGACGGTTTATGTAGTTACGATAAGAAGTACAAACATAAATTATAAATATTGTTTGACCTTTTCGAATTGCAAATCATCTATACCAACGTGGAGTATGAAACAAAAAAGCTTTCACTATATTCTCAAAAAGAAGTCTCCTTCGAGCCGGATTTGAACCAGCGACCTATGGATTTCGATCAAATACAACTACAGTCCACCGCTCTACCAACTGAGCTATCGAAGGTATGCACAATTGAGATATATTTACGATTGCAAACTCAACTAAAACCATTGCGTAACGTCTCATTGAATCGTGTCATTAGAGTAAATATATCAACAATACTTATCAATTAGTGTAACACTATAAAAACAGAATTTTAATTGTACATCTTGATTATATAACCCTATGAATTATTACACTACATTTCATTTTGCTTTAATTATATATTGTATTGTCCTCTTTTACATATGAACAATGTCTCATAATTGTTTGTTGCTTTACGTCATTTACATAACTTTCAAATTCGCAGATTCACAAAGTGAGTTTGAATAACGGTATCTGTAACTAAGCGAACAATCATTAAAATAGAACAACCCAGAGCACCACATTATTTTTTCCATTACTTTTATTATTATGTTCCTTTCGTAAATGTCGACATAAATTCAGTATAACGCGACTATCAGAGAGTTACTAGTGTTTAAAACAGGTAGCAATGCTATAATAAGGTCCGCTATGTTACACTGTCTGGCACTCTTCTAAAAATAGCCACCTAATTGAAGTACCTACGGCTCCGGGTCTCTGAGTCCTTAAAATATGATTTAGAGGTAGAGAGAGTGCGGAGGGCGCTGGCGGCGACAGGCAACATGTTGGTCCGGCTTCCCTGATGCGCAAATTTTTTTTTGTCACCAAGTGACGGGACGCCTAAGTCGTGGGCCTGGTGGTAAGCGACACGCCTGTCCATAACAGTTGCAGTGCCACCTAATGCTTTCATCCTGAGACATAATTTGACAAATCCCATGTGTCTGTAATTAGTGGCAGCGATAACCAGCAGTCTCCTGAGTGCTATATAGCATTCAGGATCCAGGGTTCTATTCATGAACACTAGATCCGAACGCTTATTAACGTACATAAAAAAGAATGATTTGTAATAGTAACTCTATTTTAATTTTGTGTTACTAACTGTTATGGATGAATGCCCGAAACATTTTTTAAAATATTATATCCTTATCGATATGGTTGTGTTAAATCACTATGATTTTCCCACCTTATAAAGGCACACGGGACGGAATCAGCGTGTCAAAGCCTCAACAAAATATTAATGCCAAACTCAAAAAGAACGCCTGATTTAATTATTACAGTAATTTTAACTACGACGTTACACGAAACTTGTTTCCACGAATTTTACGGAATTTTACGACTTAAGAAGTTATTACGAGTATATACTTATGTTAGTTATTGTGATTATCTTTTTAGGTTCTTGTTTATGTAACCACAGTACTATTTTCTGAAATCCAAGCTTCGGTTTCGGTGTTGTTCCAAACGGAAACAACCAAATATTCTTCATACAGGTAAAACATCATTTAATTTATTATTCTTGTTTTAAGTATTTAAGGTATGTACACAATTGATTCGTTAATGCTTATAAGAACATACAATAATTCAAATATAGAATGTCAAGGCGTACCTATAAATGAATATTAATGTTATGTTTTAAATAAGTACCTACGGTAAACTTTTATTTGCAGAAACGACTGACTAGAAAGTAATATTAACAAACGTAAAAAATTAAAATGGAATGTTAACAACGCAATGTTAATTCCCGTAACACTCGAATGTCTCCAACGATGTTTTAAATTTCGTAAATAGTTGTTGTATGACGATAGGTACGTACTGTCAACTGTGTAGATAAATATTTTTGAGGGAACTATAAGATTACATTATACGTTATTATTATTTAAGAACATTATTCTTAATATTAACGGCAGAAAAGATTCCTTTGCTACTTCTTTGACGTCTTGTGAGAAGAAATTACTACGTCACAATAAGGCGCATGTTGCGTATTCTAAACCACTTACAATACTTAATAAATGAAAGTATTTTTCTGGATTGTAGTCGCGTATATTTATTTTTTTCAAACAAAAAAAATCACGTTTGAAAAAACAAATATTCGCGATTTTAATCCGGAAAAATAGTTTCATTTCCTATGTGTAACAATCGCGAAAACCTAAAAACGATATTTACATTACTCTTGTTCATGTACATGTTCTGTGTTATAATTGTATGTTTTTATGCGGATGAAAGTTTTAAATCATTTATCCATTCATTATTCATTAAAAAAAATCTTACATGAGTGTCATGGAGACCCAAGCAATTGTTAATAACCTGCGTTTGTAAAACAAAATTAATCCTCAGATAAACGTCGAACAAATCTTTCAAACTCGTATCAATCAAAATACTTGCGCTAATTTACGAGTTTTACTAATTATCTCAATCTCCCGTTAAATCCTCTTTCTTAGGGACTCATCTCATTACAATAGTGACTAAATTAATAAACTAGGATATGACAATATATTATAACATATATTTCAACGAATAGATCGGTTAACGAGGTCAGCAAAGCTAAAAATACACGGACTATAAATCCAAAGCTATTCGCATAAACAGATTTGAATGAATGAAATGAAAGAAAAAGCATTTTCTGTTATTTGTCTTAGATTTTCTACCATAGATAAATTTTTTTATTTATTCCAAATTCAAACATTACACGTATCTAGTAATTTAATATAAAATCAAACACGTAGCCTATTTTGCATTATCTATAAACGTGCAACAACTTCTCGTCAATACATAAAATGCGCGAAAACCTAATGCCATTTCACGGCGGAGTAAACCTTTCTCTCGGAGTTAACGTCTATTTAAACTCGGCTTTAGTTAATCGATCGCGAAGGCCCTTAATTATGGCTTTATCTTAGCGCAACGAGGATCGAAGGAGGATTCGAGTTGACTCGAATGAGCACAGCCGCGTTTCTCGAAATTGAGTTATCCGGAATATCCGGAATCAGCGAATGACATTTACAACCATCTACAAGCGGTTTTTTTATACCTTATTTATTTTCTGTGTTATTTCCAATCAAAATCAGCAAATATTAACATTTTTCAAAGAAAAAAGCTTTAAGTGCCAATATTTCGAAAGTTACTAAAATGCAAGTGGGTTAGTTATAACAAGGAGGGCAGTACGTGTCATACTGAAAGTGATACTATGTCCATATTGTATCTCTGGTGTGATAAGACCACAAAAAAGACAAGAAAAAAACGTTAAAATTGCCTAATATCACATGAATAATAATACGAACAATAATTATGACAATAATAATACGAACTACATGAAACGAATTAAATATTAATATAAAAAAATATATAGAAAATAGTTTATTTTCTACCATCATAAACTACAAAAATCTTGTTACATACATTAATAAGCACTAGTTGTAGTAGTTGATTATAATTTGAGATGGAGCTGGAATTTAAACTAGGATAAAATCTGTGCTATAGCTTCCAGGCTCCCCACCACAGATATAATTATGACTATACATGAACTGTTATAATTTCGTTAGTAGAATCTTTAAACTTCTCTCTATAAAAGTTCTCATTTTGAAGATGTGTCCTTATTACGCCAAGGGTGTAATATGTAGGGTGTAGAAGTAGATAACCTGACTTAAAGTAGAAGGCAAAATATTAAAATATGAATAACTCCCTGCAATGAATTACCATTATATTAATGTCTATGTAATCGTTTCAATCACAGTCAGTTCACGTCTTGCTTTGTAGTTTTTGTTACATACATTACCGGGTCTCATTGGTCATTTCGTACACTTTGAAAATGAAGCTATTTTATCCGAATCTAAATGTTACATTTTTTTTACAAACTAACAATTCGGATTTGACTCGAACTTTTTTAAGCTTAAATAGGATAGATATATATATATATATATATATATATATATATATTTGAAATATATTTTTTTTTGTAGTTTTTTTTATTATACAAAGTGACAGGACGAACGAACGAACGTGCGCCTTGTGCTGGTGGTAAGCGACAAGGCTGTCCATAGCAGGTGCAATGCCACTCAGAGCTTTAAATGGCAAAAGTATCAAAGGCACTGCCAGTGCGCCCGTGACCCTGCGACATAAGTTGAAATGTCCCTTGTGCCTATAATTTCACCAAATTCTTATGACTCATCCTTTTCATGTGACAAACGCACTTTTGACGTATTACCACGTCGATACCTCCAATGAACACTATGCCAACTTTATTTTTTGGTTATTTTCTGTTATTTTTGTAAGCAGCCATATTTATTTACTAATATTTATGTTCCACGAATTTTGTGAAGAAAAAATAAAGAAAGAAATAAATAAAAAAGAAACAAAAAAGTATAGTACAAACTAATTCTAACTGTAAATGTGGTATTTTGTTTATAACTTGTATTACAGGGACAACAACTTGTAAGTATAAACAAAAGTATCATTCAGCATAGCTCTTAATAGAGTCCTCCTCTTTCTCTTCTCTTGTGAAAGAGTTCGTCCAGAAAAGTACTGCCACTTTACCTATTTCTGCCGCCAAGCAGTATTGTGAGCAGTAGTGTATTTCGGTTTTGAAGGGTTCCTTACCCATCTGGTGAAATTATAGGCACATAACACTTTTCAACTTTTGTCTCAGGATGATGGGCGCAGGGGTAGTAACCCACAGATCGTTGTGTTTTAAAGCTCTGAGTAGCACTGTTACGAACAGGCGTGTCGCTTACCATAGCATGATGCACGACTTCTACGTCCGGTCACTTGGTACCATAAAAAAAGCTTTATAGACTCAATTTTTGAATGAAACCTTCATTCATATTTAGGTAGACCAAAAGAGAGATGGGCAGATGAAATAAACAAAGCAGCTGGCAAAGACTGGATGAGCAAGGCGAAAGACAGAAAACAGTGGAGTGAAATGGAGGAGGCTAATACTCGAAGAGAGGTCCCTAATAGTGTGTTATAATTATTACTAATCGTAAAATTCAATTCGTTCAATTATTTTTTATTATTATTGTTATTATTATTATTTTATTTTGAATTATTATATTAGTTAATTTATGCGTAATATGAATCTATGTATTAAGGGCATAAATGAGGCTTAATTACTATTATTAAGGCTTAAATTAAAAGGTTTAACTTTAAATGCTTAACTTTAGACTTACTTTTAAAGTTAGGTAAATAACTAACATAAATACCTGTCAGAATTACTTGGCTAATAAGACTCGTCGCATAACTGCGGCGGCATTTACCCCTGAGAAGGTTTGTCTATGCAAGTTAGTGTTAAACCGCCAACCAGCCATCTTATTCTATACTATAATCGCACATAATTCCTTAGTCGATATTTAAAATGTTTCAACTACATTGCTGTTTTACTATAAAGGTTCGTATTCAAACGACTTTAAGATCCCGCAGTGTATGTTATATACAAAGGTTAAATATACCAGTCGTCGGTAATATCGCTTGGTGGAATAACTACGTGCGCTGTCTCCAACATATTAATATTCATAATCGACGCCACCTCGAGGACGTTATTATGGAACGTGGAACTGTAGACGTTAATTTAATTTCACAAATTATTAGCAAAAGATAATTTAGTACTATTCCTTGTAGTTATTGAGAACTTAAAACTGGATTAATATTTCTATTTTTGCATTCTGCCTGGTTTTACAAAATGTCAGATACCAATAATGTGCCAGACTATCACAACCATATCGTCTCAAACTAGAGAATTCCTCTTCCTACTAGAACTAAGATGTTATCTCTGGGTCTTTATTCTCTCTATTATAGAACCAATTTAGAAAAGCCAGTTCCCCGAATTAGTCCTATAGGAAATTGAACTCGGAATTCATCGCCCTCAGTGCTAATCGCTGAGCTACCGTCATTAACTGTGGCGAGGAGCAAATTCTATTTATTATTTATTTCAAGGACTTAGTTGCATAGCAAGAAAATTAATCAGTGTCGTACACGAAGGCGACCAAATATTTAACTTTTGTCACCTCACTATTGTCAGCGCAGAACCGCCTTAAGGCAATCATGATGTCGCATTTAAGCCATCATCGGCGACGCGGCCGTTTATGCAAGCGTCAACGTGGCGGTTCGGCCGTACACGTAGCCGTTTCGGTATTTTGATGTGACCGGTCGGGCGTCAAAGTAGCCGTTCAGGTATCGACGCCGATCGGCCGGTATCGGCTGCGTATGGAATTGATCGGCTTAATGCGATTCTGTGTGGATATGTGTGGTGACTCCCTTAGATATACTCGACAGGGCGAATCAATATGTTTGTTGTAAAAATGTGGATCGATTTGAAATAAAAACAATACAAGTAAACCCTTCCTAGTTTAGTTCAATAAGGCTAGTATGACTTGCTCTTCTTATTCCCGGTGGGACCACAAACCCTAATTATGTCTGAAACAAGACCCACCTCATTTTTATCCATTTTGCGCTCAATCATAATTACCCACCACCTCGGGGAGCATTGTTACGGAAAATCATCGCCTTCCACTCCGTTTGTGATACGGGAAATATTTACCGTTGAGGTTTTGCGGAATTAGATAAAAGATTATGGGAGGCTTTTGTTTTTGTTTAATATTCCGGTGTTATAATTTTTTTGTACCGCCACTGGCACAGTGTTATTGCCACATTGAAACATCCGAGACAGATTTAAATAAATACTTCGGCCGAAAATCTAAATATTTCAATCAATATTAATAAATACCACACTCCGACACAACCTCAGAAATCTCTGAAACAACCAGCCAATAAAGCACACAATTACCTGCGTCTCGCTTATTTATCTTTTTCCCCAATATAAATGCTTTGTGCGAGAACAATGGATGGAACAGTGATTCGGGGGGAGAGGAAGCTTTATAATTTTTTAATTAATGCTGCTGAAAATATCAAAGTCATTGGGCGTGCCACCTACTAGTGGGGAATGCTATTAAATTTTGATAGACCTTTTTTCATAAAGCGTTCCATGTTTTGAGGGCCCTCTGGGTATTAACGATAGGGTTGCCTATTAACTTTTTTGATTATTTCCACTGACCATTTTACCAATTTTACTGGACGAACTGCGGAAATTATATTTTCGAGCATAGAGCACACTTTTGGGAAAATGTTCCATTTCAATGTGTAGACATTCACTCATTGCGAAATGAAAACTGTTTAATTAAAAATTAAATACTTTCATATAATGATTAATTCCTGTTTGTGCTAAAGAGATCGTTTGAGTCGTGGGTAAAATTACAATAGAGTCGTTGAATTGGAAATTCGTGTCACATCACAGGGGTGCCTTTGAAATTGTGTAAAGTGGAAAATGATTAGGAAAACCCGAAACCCTTAGGAAAACACTGCAAAGGATTTACCACTCGACGTGTTCTGTTAATTGTTACATATTTTTCAAATGAGTAGACGTGTCGTTGTTTTATCAGAAATAATCATGCGGGTGTAAAATTTTGAGTCATGAAAACCTAGCTATTTATAGTATAGGCGTGTTATTATTTGTGAATTTTATAGCGCTGATGTCAAATTTTGGGATATTTCATTACTAAAGTCTATCTTTACTTCACATAATTAAAAAAACATTACGACTCCAATTATTGCTTGATTTTTGTATACAATATTTACAAAAACGTTCAAATGAGTCACGATTAGGCAATAAGAACGAACCGGACGTTGCGCGTATCGTTTCCTTTCGTACCGCCGCCCGACGCGAAACGCATGTCTTTTTCGCGCTTATTACAAAGACATAAAGATTTTTTGACCTGCTTATTACGATTCCGTGTCATAAATGTGTTGACTCCCCGAAGTGTATTGCTTCTACGTTCATTTTCTTTCTGTGGAACTCTTTGCAGTGTTCTGCATTTCAGAATGAACAGGTATCATCTAAGCGAGTATGCGCTATTCTCTTCTACATCTTCACTTACTTCAAATAAGATTGTGGACAAAATGTAAATACATATTTTTAAATCCATGCTATTTTTCAATATAAATACGCTAATTTCAAAGCCTTTTACTACAAACCCTATATAACCCTAATGGTATCCATAATCACGGTTCCTACAGATTCATTTGCACAATCAAAGGGGAAATCGGCGACCAGACAATGTTTGATAAAATTTTATTACGCGGCCGATGCCCGATGGAAATTAGCGTTATTAGCCTTTCAAACAATGCCTCTATGGAACCTTTATTCATTATAGCCAATTGATTTAATGCCCTTCTTTGTTTGGACACAAGTGGGTTGGATTTAGTGACGTTAAGTGCTTTTCGATTGACGTTCGAATTGAAATATAAACGGCGTTTTAGAGAATTAAACCTCAAAATAAGTTAGAATATAAAAAGACATTAATATTGTCATAAATATATTAGACGATATAACATAAAACTACAGAAAAACATATATTAATACCTGATCGACTTTATAACAGACTTTTGTGCTATAAACTGATAAATAAGCAACCGTTTTTTGTAGACCAATACTTAATTTAATATAGTTGGTATGCCCATGTGCGTGTTTCTGAAATACATTTTTTAAATATTTTGTAAATTATAAAGAAAAATTGAGTATAATTTCCGGTTAGCTCAAGAAATTACGGAAGGTGCAAGTCACCGTGTAATTACGGGTTTCCGTTGCCTGCCTCATTATTACCGGTCATGTGCTATGAAACTTTTGTCACACGATGTTTTACCAAAGATGTCGTGTCAAAAACTAGCTTCCATTGACTCTCTAACGTAAATTCCGACTAATTCAAAACTGAAATCTTTGAAAGTCATTATTTTTTTATTTAGTAAACTTATATTGCATTAGCTTTTGGTGAATAGCTAAACGTTATCGCTCACCTTTTAAGAAGCGAGGAGTCTATGTACTTACAACAAATTGTATACCCAGGTGCAAGTATTACGCGGACAATATGTGGCTACCTTTTTTTATGATGCCAAGTGACAGGACAAACAAGTCGGACGTCTGGTGATAAGCGACACACCTGTCCATAGCAGTTCCAGTGCCACTCAGAGCTTGAAATCACAAAGATCTGCGCCGTCACCGTGACGCATAAGTTGACAAGTCCCGTGTGTCTGTAACTTCATCAGCACTCTTAACCTTTAAAACTGGAACACAGTAATGCTCACGTTACTGCTTGGTGGCAAAAATACGTTGCAATATTTCCCTGGACGAACTCTTTCACGATGAGCTCTACTGCTGAACCTTTGAATTCCGAATAAATTTTTTGCACAGAATCTACATAGCAAAGTCAACGCTTGTATATATTTTCCGCAATCATTAACTTTTATATTACTTTATATAAATGTAACTATGCATTCGACCTCTATCTCCTCTCGTCCATTGTTATTAGTACATTGAATCCTTCTTCAATATAAAAGATTCTACCTGGTGTTGTGCTTTCTAATCTTTTGTTTCCTCTGTCTTCCAATATACATGGCGTAAGCCTATTTACCTAAAACTGACAAAAGAAAATATTGCCATGCCTTGGCTGTATGGCATAAGACTTTTGCCTTTTCCTTTAACGGTAACAATACAAAAAACGAATAACATCAACAAAAATGTGGACAGTAATTCTGTTTGGTTGACAGATAAATTACCTACACCACCTACTAGGATGTCTTTGGTTTTCGAAACAACATCTCAATTTGCAAAAACTTAAATAGCACACAAAGCGAAAGGAAGAGAATTTCTCTTTATCTTTACCCTTTAATTGTTGGCAGGAGTGCTATCTGGCGGTAGCGATTGCGGCCCATAAAATGTTACAGCCCTTTTGTTCTGTGAACGTCTCTTGTCGCCTTAGGGAAGCTATTTACTTGTTTGTGATGAGAATTTTCGTATTCGCGCGTCGTTGGCTTTATGTAGCTAAAGTTAATGTTTTTAGTTTATACTAATAACCTACCTAGCTTAGTGCAAGTTATTGAACATGAGAAGAACATTGCCGCCAAGCAGTAATGTGAGCATTACTGCGTAATGGGCGCAGAGGCGTGCACCTCAGATCGTTGCGATTGAAAGCTCTGAGTGGCACTGCAATTGTTATGGACAGGCGAGTCGCTTATTACCAGACGCACGACTTGTTCGTCCCATCACTGTATCATAAAAAAAAGATAATGACAGTGCTATTATTATAGTAGACAATTGCTAGAAAATATATATTAAAAACCTGTTTTTAATTGTTTGTGTGTGAAATTTACAGTATACCTAATGTTAGCCAAACCGCCACAAACGTTTATACTTAGAAATTTAGAAAATTCCATCTCGTAATAGAATTGTATTTTTGGTTGTAACTCTAGATGAACTTCGCTTTTCACGAAGCTTAAAAGCCTATTTGGATGATAAGAGTCCGTGAAAGTGATCCAATTAGTTTTTCCAGGCTGTTTCTGCGATATTTATAATGATAAATCTGAATAAATATGTATTTACACAGATTAACCATTAGAGTTTTTTACTGATATATATAAAGGGACTTTAGTTCACAAATGCGTAATTTGACTTTTATTTATGATAAAAAGAGACGGGAGGAATAAGTCGTGCGTCTGGTAATAAACGACACGTCATTTCATGACAGTCACAATGCTACTCAAGAGGCTTAAAGCGCAGAGATTTGAATGGTACTGCTGTTGCACCCTGAGACATAAGTTAAAAAGTCACATGTGCCAGTAATTTCAAGCACTCTCACCCTTCAATACCGAAACGTAGTCATGCTCACATTACTGCTTGGTGGCAGAAAAGATAAGGTGACCGTACTTCCCTGAACGAACTCTTTCACAAGGAACTCTACTGCTTTTAAGACTTTTGATGTGTAATTTGTTTGCCTAATTTAGGTGAAAATGATGTGGTGAAAAGTTTATGTACTAATCGTAACGTTTACTAGACATGGGGAATAGCGTTACATTTCTATCGCCGTGACTGTCGTTCCGGTTCCAAAAAAATCACAGTGATAAATCATCGTGATTTTGTCACGACTGTTACTTTCGTGACCTTGTCACGCCTATAACTCACATCGCGATATACGGTTTTAGCCAGCGGCTTCTTTCTAATACTTATAGTCGTTTTTTATAGAATGATTTAAGTTTTTACTCCCTTTGTAATGAGTTTCAATTCCATTCAAAAAATAGATTTTGTATTTAATGTAATTTTATTTGTTACTTATGTGCGTATCTTTGGATTGTTAAAAATAGCAATAAAGTGTAATGTAATTATATTTCTAGTAGAATACACAAAGTAGATTACATACATAAATATAATACGAATACATAAATACGAACGAAATACGAATACATAAATATAAAATACCAACTCTTCCTATAATAAAACAAATATACAAAAATATTTTACTTTGTTCATAAATAGGTTTAGAATAACTGCTGCTGGTGATTTTTTCATCCGCCCTTTCTAGTAGTAATAAGCACCTACGACCCTTTTGAGTGAGTAAAGAAAGTCATCCTATTTCATTCACGCCCATCGCCGAAATGGCCCGATTTGAAGAGAACTACAACGAGTAGCGCGCTCAGTTACCACGGAACGGAGATCGCGCATTGTTTCTAATACGTATGTCGTGATGTGAGTGACGGGGATAGCTATTGGAACGGAGGAACACCTATGTGACTTTGGAACGTGATGAACGAGTCACGGTGATGCTGTTTGACGGCGGATCATCGTGATTTTTTCATCGTGACGTTATTTATCACCCACCTCTAACGTTTACTACAAACTATGATACTTACAATTACTGTTTACTATAGAATTAACATGTCGTGGTATGAGTCCTCTATATTGTTAAATACAGCCATTACACTACATTAAACTAGCCATTTCAATAATATTGTACAATCTGTCTGTACAAATTTTAGGTCACGAGTCGTCTGCTCTTGTCACAGTTTTAATAAGGAGTGCCTTCATCATTTTTTACCCATAAGGAAGTTAGCTTAATTTTGGATTCCTGTCAGTCTAGTGGATCTGTCTTTGTGGCCAGTCAGTCCGCTGGTCATCTATGGAGGCTGAACGCGGCAAATATATTTTTTCGAAAATTTCTCACTATGAAATAGTTTTGCAATTAAATTTTTCATTTAGTCTTTTTTACCTGACTATCTTGATCAATGTTTATTTACCTATTCAATTTCTATCAGCAGGGAACTATTCGCTTACTATCGTTATTTTAATTTCCATAATGTAATATAAGCTATTTATACCCTGTAAGATAAAATAAATTAAATAATAGTTCTCGAGCCTCTATTTTCTTACCGTAATAGATGTAATAATATTTTTATGGAATTGAGGCATTTTTGTAGACTGATATATAACTAAGGGTGCAATATTTTTTACTCCATTCCATTACTTTTACTTCCCCTTTCATGCGTCCTCGCAACAATGCTCATAGTATAGTCATCATAAACACGTACACAGCCTACTTTGAATAATTTAGTTTGCCGCGAATCTCGTTTTATTTGCCAAATCCCAATGCAGTAAGGGTAAACTTTGATATGTGATTGAAACGTGATCTCACGGTTCATATTGCATGGAAACAACAATGATCTTAATAAATCGATATAATATTTCTTACAAGCGTTTGTACTGAAAATATTGTTCTGTATTGTATACCTTTCTGTTCAAAATTCATTTATTTATCCAAAATTATTGTATGTGCGACATAACATTATGTTCGTGTTACAATTCTAAAAATTGCTAACCTAAAATATAATTAACAACATACTAATATGACTTATCTCTAATATTCTCTTTCATTCGGTCATCAGAGTCGCTTCGAACATACCACACTGCGGCAGGTAATGCGGGTACAATATCGTGGGTAAGGACGCAATTGCTATGAGGGGCACATCAAAATATAATGTGTCACACCTTATTACCTGGTATTAAACTTGTACCCTGTATTATTATTACCGAAAATAACTCCGGGAGCTCTACCCATAACACTCAAAGCAAAACCAATTTAACAAAAAACAATCCTAAATTTTCGAAGAATCGAACCTGGGACACGTCAGTAATCGAGAGCAAACCGCTGGGTCACCGAGGTCGATAATGCTGGACTTCTGGTGTACCAAAGTTTACAGATCAGAACAGAACCGTTCTAATTACAAGCAAGTACAAGCCAAGATAAGACAAGTCACACATTTTAGTAAATTCTACATACTCGTAATGTTGTATCCTTATTCGCAGGGAACAGAAACCCAAAAATGTAATGGGAGCTTTAAATTTTCAACGTAACTATATTCTTAAATGCATTAGTAATCTACGTCACGTGAAAAATTCTCGCATGGGTGTCGGATTTGAAAGGTCTTTGTGAAAAATTCTCGCGCTCTATATATGAAACACACGCGCTAGCTGATCCGACGCGTGCCAACCGCGCAACACGACTAGTGATGTCATCGATGTCGATAAAATTTAATAATAAATAATTTTTTTTTCTAAAATTTTATTCAAGCACTTATTACGTTATGTAAATAATGTGCCAGACAACTACACCAATTATCTGGTATCAAACTAGGGAATCCCCTGTAGGTACTATAAATTCCAGATCAACGGAATTCGCTCTGGGGCACTTTCGAGACCACCTAGACCAGAACCAATTTAAAAAGTTCACTTTTCAAATTTCCCTACCGGAATCAAACCCGGGACCTCCGTATTCAGCGCCCACAGTGTAAACAGCCACCGAAATCGTCACATATAATATTAAAGTAGACAAATAAATAATCCTATATCATATAAACAAGTTGTAAAGCTATAAAGCAAATTAGGACTTTGTGTTTTGTGTACCATACTACCATACTACACTTGGAAATGAATAACACAGAATGAGTGTATATTCGTATCTTCCCAAAAAAGGTTATTTTTAATAATTGCCTCAATTGCAGGCGGATTGGCACTTATTTTGACTTTAGATACCTAACGGTCGAACTTGTAATCTTCCTTAGCAGATGAGAAGTGAAAATGTACACGAACGCCTGAGCTTGACGATATCTATGATAGGAAATACACACCCCGCAGAAAGCTCCATTCCTGCGCTTGGCTTAATGTACATAGAAGCACTCGTCGAAATTACCGATAACGGAAAGGAACGTGTGGAATGAAATCATATAGTGTCTTAAAATAGTTGCAAAAAATCTAAGTGCTAGATCCTGAGTCATCGCAAGAAATCACAGCAACACCACACGAAAGTTTGTGTGTAAGACGTATCAGTATTGTAACATAAAAAACATATCAATGATGTGTTGGAGCATGACAACACTAGTATAAAACCGAATAAAATCCGTCAATAGTACGGAATTTGCGGCAAACACGTCGCTTCTGGGCGAGCAACCCGCAGTGCCGACCGTGTCAACACGCTACATTTCGCAGTTTGCTGTTTCATACGTGAGCTAGATAGAAAATTCCGCTGCAGAGCGAAATTTTACCCAAGGATTTTATAGAATTATATCCATAAAATTTGTTGCCTACTTAGTAATGAAGATTTTGGAAAATTTAAACATAATTGAGGCACGAAAGTCATGTAACTCAAATTTTTTTTGTACAATATTACTTTAAACGATACTAAAGCTCATAATTATTTTATATTTGGATGCTACGGTCATGTATACAAAAATAATACATGGAAATATAGAAAATAATAATTTACAGAAATGATTTTTTTTATAGAATTTATAGAAATATTTACAGAAATTATTATCAAAAAATAAAATAAAATAAAATAAGAGAGTGTGTGACGGACACGATCTACGGGAAATAGTGAAATCAGTTTGCATTGATTTTAACCTATATTTTCTGCCCGACTATGCCGTAGCAGATCTACATGGTCGATCACACACACAAATCGTAAACAAACAACAAGTGAAGATAAAATTATTGACGAAAATCTAACACGTTGACGGTAACTCTAAACGTAGCTAATTCGTAACAAACCAGCCGCTATTTTTATTATTTGTGTTCAATTGAAACTCCTTTACTGTTTCATGGAAATTATAAATTCATGACAGCGAAACAAAGGCATGAAAGCAATCAGTTACACCTGCTGTGCCATACAGGCAATTACATAGCACATTAGTCTCACCGCGAAAACACCCACATTTCAGCAAAAACATACTTGAGGATTGCTCTGAGCGGTGATAATTTGTTAGAAACTGTTGATCAAAGATCATTCTGTTTCATTAAATACACAGATAGGGAACTTGGAACTGATCGAGTTGGTGTATTTAGTGAAGTTACTTTTCAGTTCTCTCCTGTTCTTTGTAATAAATATATTTAAAATAGATTTCTTTTTTGTCTCAAGTAGGTATTGTCCATTAATGCGACTGCAATGCTTACAGCATAATTAAAACTTTGTCAATTAATTCATTGCCTATACTTTGCCTCAGAGAGGAAACTGACGAAATAATACAGTAAGAACAAAAAATTATATATTTTTCTTTGTTCAAACCCGTGGGAACAATCGACACCGGTGCCTTCCCATTTGCCCCCGCTAACGTCTTCTTCAAGGGGGATGAAATATATAAACGCGAGTCTCTTAATGGCTCTCATTTATTTCTCCCGAATCTCACAGTGAGCACTCGTAATTATTGCGTTTCCAGTAGGGTTATTAAGTTTTGCTTCGGTTAAAATGAGAAATGGCCGCATTTATTCGATGTTCAACTTGATATCTTTGCGGAAACCCGAAAATTTAATTTTGGATGACGGTATTATGATGTTATTAATTTAATTGCGGAGTGCTCTGCATTTAAAACAATCGTTATATTAGTTGAATTTCAGAAATTTTACATTAATTACTTCGTTTCGTGCAGTCTTACAACATGTAAATAGAATGCCATGTTTTTCTATCTCTATAGAAATATAAGTTGCTCACGACTAGCTGGCCACGCTTTACAGGCTACTCCTGTAGCTTACTACCAAGTTGTGGTAGTGCATCATAGTACGTATACAAAATATAGTCTACAAAAATTCACAAATGCCATTGTGTCCCAACCATTACTGTCTAAATCATAGCTAAACCTTTCCCGGATACTTCTACGGTTCTACTTAATCTAACTGTATATTTTGTAAAGACAAAACTTCGCTAACTGAAAACAAGTTGAAAACTCCTAGATAAGCTGTCCAATCAATTATTGAACAAACTTACTATAGATTAGATCAGATAAATGGCGCATCTAATTGTCTGCCCTAATCCATACCGATAGAGATCTATCTATCAGTCATTCCCTTTCTTTGTTAAGTTGCTACTTATCCGATCGGGGGGAAAGACGTGGTGAATAATTAGTGTTGTTTGTTTTAGTCGAAAAGTTGTATTTCCGTTTCACGGATTTTTGGAATGGGTTGCGTTGATTTGTTTTAATAGAATATTTTCTACTCCAGTTTAATTGAATAGTTTTTGAAAATAAATGAGTCATCAGTGACCGCGTTCTCAATTTTTAAAACTATCTAAAATGAAATGTTTTATTTGTTCATTTTACATAAACTTGATTTAGGGGCAGACGTATGATTTTAGTATTGACACCCTCTTCTATTATATACATAGTTACAATTTGCTCTTATTTTGAATATTGCTTCTACTAGAACTAGTGTTAAAACTAACATAACATTAACTTATTATATTATATATTTTTCACAAACTAAATATAGATTGAAATAATGTTAGTGTATGTGAGATTTATGTATGTGTGATGATTTTGGTAGTACACATTTTAATAATCATGACCTACTGCTGTGTAATATTTTTTATTATGCTTTTTAAATTCCACATTATCTATTACATTAGGAAAACCATGTGTCGCGGGTGCCATGGACACGTACATAGACAACCACAAATTACACCCAAACTCACGAGAGATATAAATGTAGGCGATACAAATGTTTCTCCCGGCCCAGGAATCGAACCTGAGACCTCTGCGTGCCAGTCCGACATGGTAACCATTCGGCCACAGAGGCAGTTATCTACTATCTACTATAATCAATGATTTTTTTAAATTTGTTAAAAGTTGCTTGGTGTTTGGAAGTGGATCACAATACTAAAATGATTCATATACAGCACAAATATTCTAAAATAATAAGTAATAAACGCATACAACTTTTTTAAACAAAGTGTAACTATTATACTATGAATAATAAAGACGCTGTAATTTTTAAAATAAATTTCAAATTTATTCGTGTACGCAAAGATTCCACCATATCGCCTTTTCATATATTTAGTATCTTTCCTTGTTTTGATGGAAAAGGCGACAAGCGCTTGTTCTTTTAAAGATTTGACATACGCAATGTAAAACATTTTGGGTAGAGGCCTAAGACTATGGAAACTAAAGGACATGTTATGTTGACATATATAAATCAGACGTTATATGTATATGATGCATTTCGACATTGAAAACATAAACATGTTATTGTCCTTATTTAACTATTGCGTGCTTTTTACATTTTTTGCTAATTACATTGGTCTGTATCTAACACGGGAATCGAAAATACGTAACGTCATCTTAAATGCCAACCGTGTCCATTTCGCAGTACATGAGGTACATGATACGGTTGTCAAAGGAAGTATATGAAATGTCAAAAAAAAATGTTTTTCCAAGTGTTTTATTGAATTATTCGCATGTATTGTAATAAAATGGACAAAAATATTGACAGTGACAACAATTAAGTATTAATAAAAATTCCTCGCTGCAGCATTACGGGATGTGGCATTTGAAAAAGCGAAGATCGACCGAATGTAACATTGTACAGACACGT
Source organism: Hyposmocoma kahamanoa (assembly GCF_003589595.1). Taxonomy (NCBI): domain Eukaryota; kingdom Metazoa; phylum Arthropoda; class Insecta; order Lepidoptera; family Cosmopterigidae; genus Hyposmocoma; species Hyposmocoma kahamanoa. The sequence goes on from NW_020654422.1 coordinate 11,733,835, forward strand.
GTTATTTTTCTGTCTATAAATCACACAAAAGCCCAAATATCTCATTTAATTAGACATATTTAAGTAGAATATTCATAAATCTTGCCAAATTTTGCTTCGGTTTCTTCAGATTGCCTGTTTGTTTGTATATTTTGATGATTGTTGTTAACGATTATTTGGAGATAGTGTTGTTCTTGGAAGCATACATATTATCGATATTCTGTTGTTAAAATAATTCACTACGAGGTTTTTATTATTTTATTATTTTTACTATTTCAAGTTTACCTACAAATCAAAAAAGAAAAAAGAATGGTTGGAAATCATACCGCCGTATAATAGTGCCGAATATAAACATTGAATCAATGACCATCTTCATTTATTTTATTCGCTTCATATTGAAGAGTCAAATTTTAACATAACTTTGAATGTAACTAGATAGTGCAATGCAATAATGATAATGATAATGCAATTCCATCATTAGGTTTATTGGTAAATAATTTTATATTTAATTTAGATTAAACAAGACTCATTTACTAGGTATTTTCAGTTCCTGAAAACAAAATTATCCGATTTTTTCTCACTGACACTACTAAAAATTCTTATTTTATAAAGCCAGATATACAAAGACCATGTTGGTCTAACGTTCCCGGGTGAAGGCCAATAGCAACGTATAGACAGCCTATTTGCTTTGCCTTGCCTTGCCATCGTTCAATGTCTCTCGCCTAGCTGACCGAGTGAAGGCGAGCGCTAACGTGTATAGAGCTCGTTTGACGTGTCTTGTCACAACTCTCAGTCGCTCGTGACTACTTGTCTCACTTCGGAGAAGTGTCGATTTTTCTACACAAATCAAAGGTGCTCGGCCAATAGTAGTCAATTGACATTGTATAATCAGACATTTGCATGCTATTTAATATATGCGAATCATGTTTATACAACACTGTCTCTTGTTACATCTCCTGTTATACCATGTTTTAAGCAAATAAACGTATGATAATAATATTATTATTGATAATATTACTACTTTCATTTATTTCCAAAATTAAATGGAAGTATTAAAGATTCACTTAAATCAGTCACTGGTATTAATTCTGTACCAATACATAAATACAAAAAAGCTTACACTATTTCTCTGTCTATATTTAAAATCTAGTAATCTGTTTAAAAATTTCTTTTTATATTTCAAAGTTTTCTCTTTTTTATATACTCTCAAATTACAAATCTTATATTTTTCTGTGCAAATACTATATACACTTTTCGTAATATTTGAGTATTTGTAAACGCAAAACAATAAATTCAAAACTTCATGTGACATTCCCGGACAATTCCGGGAAGATATTCCCAAATGGAATATTGATCTACTTTAATTAAATGTTTGCATGTCGATAATGACTTATAGATAGATTATGGTACGACATTAAAGAAATCCGCCATTTGTTCGTTAAATTTTTGTTTAGGTATGCACGTTCATTTCGTAGTTAGGGCAGCTCCTTTCTTTTATTTTTTCCATTCTCTAAGTAAAGATCTAATAATTTCCCGCTAAAAAATTTTATGAAGAAAAAGTACTTTCTAAGATCTGGCAGTATGGCCAATTAGATACTTAGCCTGTCCAAAGACGAAAAAATGTTACTACTATACTTAATAGGATGGAATTCCATAGTCTAAGCTACTGCAACCAGAACTTGACGGTATTTTTTTTTATGTAAAGAAGGAGGCAAACGAGCAGACGAGCCCCTTGATGGCAGGTGGTCATCGTCGCCCATGGACATTTGCAACATCAAATGAGCTGCCAATGTATATTATTATTAAACAGAAAACAATTATTGAAGTTGGTAGTTATTAAGAAACTAAATTTGTGTTGTACCATTTAAATTAACCACAGTTTCTCTTATAAAGAAATAATTATTTCGTATGAGTATATATATAGCACAGCATTATTAAGGAATCCTATACAATTCTCCTTAGAGGGATCCCGTCTCATATTTAGCCTGAGGCGCTTTCAAAGTTTAAGAGATAACAACTTTAAGCCTACCAAGTTAGGAAGGCGGTTGTTTGTGTTACTAAGCACGTTATTTGTTGCGGTGTTAAGCTGTTGGGTAAAATTTATGTGCTTTGTCACGATTGTGTATTTTACTTTATGTTAATCAAATGTTTATAAAAAATGTCTATATAAAATAACACGGAATGAATTAATCCATTAATGCACATGGTGGAAGCGAAATAAGTTTGACAGGGTAGGGATCTCAATTATGCCAACGCCATTGGGATACAAGAGAAAAAAATGTACTTATGTATAAAAGGTATAATTTTTCTATCACTCAATATTTTAGGAGACGATTCTACCCATCAGTACGGACTACTTTTATAATGAGGGCCCTCGTTATATTACGAGAAAATGCTAAAAAAAAAGGTAGTATACCTATATCTTGTAAACGCTTATACCTACGTACTTGAACAAAACATGTTACAAGCCTAATTTATTACGCGATTTGAATTCTCAAAGATGTTCTTGTTGATAAAGAGCTGCTAGAATTTTGTTACAAGACCTCCTTGTGAAAAAGTTCGTCCAGGGAAGTACTGCCACCGTACCAATTTCTGCCGCCAAGCAGTAATGTGAACATTACTGAGTTTCGGTTTCGAAGGGTGCTGGTGAAATTACTGGCACATGGGACTTGTCATGTCTCAGTCAAGCGCAGTGGCAGTCCCCCTCAGATCTTTGTGATTTAAAGCTCTGAGTGGGACTGCAACTGTTATGGATAGGCACACGCGTGTCCATAACAGGTGCAGCAGCGACACCGCTTGCCACCAGACACACGACTTGGGGCGAAAGCACTAAAGAGCCATTTTTATCTATTGGAGGTTAGTAATTTCGCCTTTCCAATGACAATATGTACAGGAATTGACACTGGATTCCAAACTTAAAATAGTGGCTTTTAGCTACCTATTAATTAAGTAAATAGATTTTAGGTTACTCTTTACAAGCTCCAACTATTACCTATATAAACATTTATAGACCTTAGGCAGAATTTAGAAATACTACGACAAAATATTTGTCCCTTGAAAAAGTGGTGACTATTTAAACTTCTTTGCAACGTTTGCTTTGCTTTCTATTTAAAAGTGTAGAGTTTAGTTTTTACCTATATCCATAATAAGAAAAGATGTCGTAAAGCTTCCTAATAAACCACAAATTCAATTTAACCTGTTATTTCTCGTCTTAGTAAGAGTGCACACGTCGTACTTCATCTTAACAGTTCGCCCAGCGTACCAGTGGCCTTAATAGGAAATGCCTTCAGGGCGTCTCAAGGCACGAATAGCTGCCAAAACAAACTGAAACGTTATCAACAGCAACGGCGGCCATGTTGGTCTCGTTAATAAGCAAAACTACACACAAGGGCCGTAACTTACCTGAAGCTTGATGACAAAGTATAAACAATTAAGAGGATAGTCCTACCAGATCGCGCGATCACTTTACACATATAATTGTGTATTGAAATATAAGGAATTTATTTATTTATCAATAAATAAATATATAGTGCCCTTTTGGTTGAGAATTATACATTTTTGAGCCCGTGGAATAATATAATTTAATGGAAAATTGACAATCTTATATATTATTATACGTTGTAACGTTCTATATTGTGTCTACATATATGGTATTGAATTTGATTAATTAATATCCAAAAGAGGATCAAAGTTCGTTTATAAGAAGTGTGTCGCAGAACTGTCCTCTTCAAGACTTCCTCTTAACATCAACAAAGTTTGGAGAACAGTTGTCTCCCGTGTTGAGGTCTTGGTTCCTATACGTAAGGAACTGGCAGCAACCTGATCCATATCGAATCATGAACAGTTAAGTCACTAAATATCTTAGACGATGAAGTAAAAAATTATATGAAAAGGTACAGAAATTTTCGCTACTGATACATTTTTCGCAAACATTTGAGGTCTCCAACCCGCATTGAGCTAGGGTGGTAGACTACAGCCAACTTCCTAGGAGAAGATTTATAAAACAGGAGAACTAAAGAAACATACATATCAATTTATGTATGTTTCTTTAGTTCTCTTGCTGTGGGTTGATCATGATGACAAAAAAAAACATAAACGAAATTTGCATCAACAAAATAGGTATATCGGGGGAGCTAAATCCTCTAATTAGAAGTAACAATAGTACGCGATTAAAATCCGGAAAAATAGTTTCATTTTCTATGTGTAACAATCGCGAAAACCTAAGAACTCGATATAGAAGTAACAATTTATTGTACCCACAAATACGATCATTAGGTTTTGAAATTGTACGCCGAAATTGTGTTTACCAAAAAATGACATCAAGGTAACTAATACAATATGTACATATCTCACCTAATTCCATCACATGGTACACTTACCGGTTTTCCTCTTCTACGTTGAGTTACTACTTATAATCTTGATACTAAGATACCCGAAGGCTGTTTGTGGAACGTATTGCGCCGCACCATAAGCAAACAGAGTACACAAAGCTCCAATAACTTATGGGCGTCTTGGACGTTTACGGTTCTTATGATAAATGCCATAACTGTTATTGATTAAAGTGTATTTAGTTACAAGTGCGTTTAAAGGGAATACGTAGCACCAATGGCGAAAGGGTGTAAATAACATGATTCATATCGTTTGGCCTTAGAAATTATTCTTAAACTTAGTCCTGCCTTTGCTAGATATTTTCCATATTGGCTTACCTTTTTACTGACTTACCTTACTATTCCACTCAGAATTATTTAAATAAAATAAAAAATACTATACTCTAAACGGTCTGCCGTCCGTAATTTTCTAAAAAGCCCATATTAAAATATAATCGTTGAAGAAAAAATGTAATCACTTTAATTTTTTAGGTTTCCTTTTGAAAACCTTTCTTTGTTCCTTAAAATAGCAAAGAGCTCATTAAACAAATACAAATTATCTTACTTGTATTGAAAAAGTAATTACCTTACTCAGAAGGTAAGCGAAGATTTTTCTTTCAATGGTTTTTGGTTCCAACTTAATTGTGATCGAGACAATAAACTCCCGAATGCAATTCTAAAACAAAATCAGAGCCGATTCCCTCGGGAGCGGTTCATTTCATAGCAATTAGTTGCTACAAGCGTAGATTCGTCACGACTCAACGACTACCCCTTTAGGATCACGCTTTACACGTTTCGGGAATGATACGATACCGCTACGATCCTACGGTATCTAATAAAAGCCAAAGTAAATGAAACCTTGTATATACTGGATCGGACGTTATATTGACCATATCTTTATTGCGGGATTTAAAAAAAACTAGTATCTTCTACTGATAACACGGACAGTGACGTAAAAACTTGGAAACACAATTTTAAGACACAAAAGAATTTGTACGTACTTATTATTAAAAATCTTACAACTTTTTAGTATTCTAGAACTTTTTTCTCTGAATATTTACTGCAGCTGAAATTTTAAATAGGTATTCTCTATTGTATTTGATTTCTATTCGGTTAATAAACAGGAAATATTTATTTATATTTAAAGGATAATAAGCAAGCAAGACTCGTATTTAAATAATCGAATTCTTACTTGAAACCATCTTGAAACTCTATCACTCAAATTGCACAATTTTCGGGTTGAATTTTTTGAGTGGTCGTTCCTCAACCGATGTAGGTAAAATTTAAACTAGCATAGAAATACAATTCTATATGTGGTGACGACAATTTTGAATTTGGACCTGTGGTCTAACATAATTGAAATCAATGGTTACTATGTTAAATTTATAGGAAAAATCTTCAATTGTAAAATTTTACGCCAGTAAACGTGCAGAACTGTGAAAAAAAAATCCGCATTGTTCTGTTGATTAAGAATTAAATAATATAACAAAACGAACAATGAAATACAATTAAGTACAAAAATTATGTATCTACTTACAAATAAATTGAAAAGAACAGAAAGGCTCCCTTGGCTTGTCGGCTTAAAGAGATAATCACAGCGTTTGACACAAAGACTTGCAATACATAGATATCGTTGGTATGACACAAAAAAAGTGTAACTCTCAGTTGTATTCTGCGCCATTTGACAATTTGCAGTCTTTGTTAACTGAAATAAAATAGTAGAACGCCTTGAGAAAGAGTTCGTCTGAGGAAGTACTGCCACCTTACTTATTTCTGCCGTCCAGCAGTAATAGGAGCATTATACTGCGTTCCGGTTTTGAAAGAGGGTGCTGGTGAAATTACAGGCACATGGGACTTGTTTACTTGTGTCTTAGGGTGTCAGGCGCAGTGGCAGTGCCCCTCAGATCTAAGATTTAAAGCTCTAAGTCGCCAATGCAACTGTCATGGGCAGGCGTATCGCTTACCACCAGGCTCACGACTTGTTCGCCTTATCGTTTGAAATTTATTTTGAAAAATCACATCCAAAATCGTACAGTGTAAACAACAGCTGTCGAGAAACAAACGACAAACTTGCTCATCTAAACCGACTTGTTGGGGAATCAGCGACAAAACGAGCATCGCCATTTCACCAACTGCACACAATAACGGACGAGATAAGAGTTTGAGCGACTTCATTGTTACAACAACCTGAGGCGGACTTTACTAGGCTTTATGAGTTGATTAGATAGTATATTATATTGTGGTATAGCAAGGGAATGTGTTAAGTTTAACGTAACAAAATGTGCGTACATGCACAACACAATTTTGCTATTATACTTTTTGCGTATTTAATTGCAACAGGCATTATATTACGCGTAAATCAGTACCATTTTCAGTATATAACAATATATTCTTAGCAAGTCAATGGCATATTATTATAAATAATTAATAAAAGAAAAGTGGAAAAATGTGGAGTTTATATATCATAATTAGACGTAGTTAGGCAAAAAGAATCCACAAAACTATTAAATAATGATTTATGTACCAAACGGTTCCTAAAGTCTAACCTCTTAGATCAGCAAAAAAATCCTACATATAAACATAAATAAATATCTCTGGAGTTGCATGACATTATAAGTTTTAAAAATAAAACCATAGTGAGAAACACTTTTAAACTTCAAACTGCCATATCTCGAAAGTGACTGGATGTGCATTGGATCCTTTTTGTTTAACTACGTCCAATTATGACTGAGAATCCATTGCGTACATTAACGTAACTAGTAGGTCAATGTACCTAAATACCTATCTGCTTATCTATGAAATAGAACTTAAATTTAGTTTCACTTAGACTTTCTGCCTACTAATGATTTTTTACACGTGGTTAGTATATTTTAGTTTTTCATCCAAATTACTTGTCTTCTACATTGATTACGATTAAAGAGCACACATGATTCAGCATTACATATAAAACAGCAATATAAACTTCAAACTAAGCCGCTAATATAACAAAAAGTTCACAAAGCAAAAGAATCGCAATCCCATCAGAAAGTCCTTGGAACCCCATCCCATCGACACGGACCATCGAAAGTTCGTTAAAGTAATGTCACTCTATCTTTACCATTCCCTCTCGAGACAAAAGAGACAACCGTACAACTTACTATTAGTTAGAAAGAGGCAGATTGTTGACGATAATACCCTATAATCACAGTTTTGTTTTCCAATCGCTGCTAACGATTATTGGCGTGTTATTCGGGGCCATTTTGAAATTGCTTTAGTGCAAGACAAGTCGTTAGTAAGTACAATAAAAACAGGGCACGGTGATTAACACGAATGTAAGATAATTGAGAATTTTATTTTCTTTGATTTTATGAGCGTTCTTACTAGATACATACAAACGAAATCTTTTGTTCGGAAAAGATACAATCATGGTCTTGTAAACAAATATTAATAATTTAATACGCTCGCGCAATGTTTTCAAATTAGTACGAAATATAAATATTGTAAGAGTTGCAAGTGAGAATTCACAGATTTATAAATTTATGCAAACTACTTACCTTTTCATTTATTCATCGCCCTGTAAACACAGCAGACTATTTACACCTCAAAGTAAGTGGATACAAGTATTTTAAAATTGCAGATTGGCTGGCAATATGAATGTCTTTAAATAAACTTTTGTCTGACTTCACTCATGCATATTCAAAAGTTCACAAAAATAACTGCCCACAAAATATATAACAACAATATTTCCGTAAAGAATTTGTCGAAAAAAGTGAATTAAAAAAGCTCCAGAATTTAAATGTTTCAAAAAAACATCTTTTTAAATGGACGTTAGCCTAATCCAATTTTAAAATGTTGCCCAGACCATACATATTATAAAACGAGACATTGTCGGAAGCTTAGCGTTTAAATTAGTTTATCCCCCTAAAGCGGCACCGCAACGAAGGGTTGCAAAATTTAAATTACAAATAAAACCACTGAAAAATATCTACGAGTGGGTAGTGCCTCAATAACGATGTCTTTTAATTAAAACGGAAGGGGTAATAAAGCGAGTTAATTCGGAAACTCGTCAGGAATTATCGTGAAAGACACCCAAGAGTTTTGTGAATTTTGCAGGAAGGCTGCACGCCTTAGTGAGCAAATTACGATACCGTCAATATTTAGGGAACTGCTCAAATAGGTAAGTAAAATGTGAATTAAACGGATAAATATCCGCGAAATTATATTTTCCTACTTGCTCAGTTACCAAACAAATTATAGCACAGGAAAAGATATCTCTTGACAAGCGAAAAAGCTCCAAAATGGATTGGAATCTTTAGAAGTAACATCCCGGACCAATGACACCGATTTAGTACGCTCCCATCCGTCACGGTCGAGAGCGCAACTCGCTCGAGTGTGACAGATGTAGCATATTGAAACATGCCGCCCGACTGACCGTCTGTCCGTCACGTAGCAACTGCCCCTGGCATCTTCCCTTTAAAGCACCTATATTTGACTTGCGTGCCTCACTGAATACTGGCAAATATGAAATTGAAACTACGCATCAATATCTGCATACCAGGAATTTGTAACGGAAATGGAGCTAAATAAAATTCACTTGTATGATTTGGAACATTATGTACAGTCCACATGATTTCATTCTTAAACAGATAACAATCCTAGAGTCAAACTCTAATCTATTATAAATAAGTTAGTACCCGACACCAACCCCAAGTCTTCGTTGATGACTCAATTAATCTGACTTTTAAAATAACACTTCAATATTTAATGAGTATCTCTAGAAAGCATTAATTTATGCAAACAACTCAATAGTCTTTATATTTTTCACTGTCGTCTATAGTTGTAAACTAATCTGTTGACTTTACTAGCCTCCATACCTCGGGCTTCGGAAGATTCCGCTGGGACGTTGTAGTAGGTGTCATCTCGTGTGTCATAACTGGCGTACCTATGATCGCTAGGTTTGAATTCTAATTGAAGGTAATCACCTTCCTCCTTTCTCAGATTTCCCTTATTTGTGCCATCGTACCTTGGATCTTCGTAAATAGTTATCGTCTGTTTTCTATGAGCCACTATTGGGGCGTTCTTCGGAATATCTCTTGGAATTTCGGCGACTACCGCAGGCCGTGATTCTCCGTAACCATAGCCATAACCGTGATGAGGTCCAAGGCCATATCCACCATCGTGACGGAAACCACGGTCATCGTAATAGCCAGGACCGCCGTAGTCTCTCTCCCATCCTATACCTCTATCCCACCCTGATGGTTCCCAACCTTTTCTACTATCATCCCATCTCTGCCAATCCCAACCCGGAGCAGGATGATGATGATGAATAGGCGGAGCTGGGGGTGGTAGCGGCGGTGGTGGAGCTCTAAATTCATGACGATCATGTGCTCTATTTCTATCATACCTGTTACGATCATCATGGAATTTATTATAGTTGTAACGATCGTCCGCATAATAATTCTTCCCATGATCTTGATGGCCAGAGTGTCTGTTTCCATTCTCACCGTTCCGAGTATACCCTCCACCTTGGTAGTTATCTCGTACATACTCTTGTCCGTTATTATGAGATCCGTGGTACGATCTTCCTCCTTGATTGTCATGGTTATTCAATCTGCTATTGTACTGCGCTTGGTCACCTTCATCATTGAAGTCATCGAAGAAAGTACTTTTATTAGAGGATTCGTCTTTGTGATAAGAGTTCTGAAAACCTTGCTTATGGTGCCCTTTTTTGTGTCCTCTTTTAAAACCACTGGCTTCAGAGTTTTCAGCTTTGTCTTTTTTTGAGTTATATCCTTCATAAGAGTCTCCTTCCGCAGATGACTTCGTATCATGATCCTTACTTAAATATTTGCCTTCATCGTTTGCTTTGGAATAATGATTTTTGTTGCTATCGCTTGTAACACTTTCAATCTGATGAACTTTTTCACCCTTAGTCTTGTCATGTTTAATAGATTCCGCTCCTTCATTGTGAGCTGCATCTTTCAGATGTTCTTCTAACGCTTCCTTGTAAACAGGAGCAGGCGCACTTAACGCCGACGCACGGGCTCCAGGCGTCAACAAAACCACACAAATCGTTAGACTAAAGTAAAATTTGAGTCGTGGAATCATCTCATCACAATTTGGTCACAACGGCACTTAGGTCTTGCTGCTGCAGCGTCCTCACGGGTAATAAGTGGGAGGCGTATTGCATAAACAGTTTTATATTGTTAAAAATCGATTGGACTTCATGGTGATTTAGGGTACAATGACAGGAACCGCGGCGGTGGTGGGAACAATGAGTGGATACCGGCGACATCGTAGCGGGCAGTCCATGACATGACATTATTGATTTGGAAGCACTCGAACGTGCTGTAGGACAAGCTGATCGAGGTCAATAAAACTATCGGGGGCGTTGACTATGAGCCTATTGTCTGCATCAAGGAAATTTCAACGTTTTGGTTAGACACCAGTGAACTGAGTTAGTAGTTTAAAATAAAACATACATACATACGCGTTTGGAGAACTATGTGACTATAATGTGTAAGTTATAAGTTATTCTTTAGGTGTGCATGTTCCATCGTCGACCTCATCGTCATTCCATCAGGTGAGATGGAGGTCAAATACGCACTTGTTTGTTAATAAAGAAAAGACTAGATGCCGACTTCTTTTATCTCGGCAGTTGACGCTTGGCAAACCTGAAATTTTCAACATTCAAACTCAAAATATACTTATTTTCTTTAATAACATTACAATAAGTTCTGTCTCGTCGACTCATAGAGGACTAAAACCCTACAAAACTAATAAACAGTGGAGTGTATGAAGCATGAAATACCGTTCTAAATTTGGAGTACCAAAGTAGACCACTTCCTGATCACTTTGAAACAAAGGTCATGACATTGCAATTGTTGATTTACTGGACAACGTAGCAATTGTCCTGGTTTGTTTCCTATGATTGTCTCTATTTGTTTGTTTGAACTTTATATCAAGGTCTTACGTACTCGGTTGTTCCAAAACAAAATACTTATACAAGGTTATTTCTAATTTACTCAAACTTAGTTACAAAAACATTTCAATTATATAAAACAAACAAAATAAGTACCAAAAAAATCAAACAAAAAATTTTCAACCTCGCCTCCAAAGGTAAGTGAAAGAAAAAATCAAAAACAAATGAAGTGTATGTTATGATTATGAATACAAAGATAGAACACAGAAAAACCTCGTAGACCTGGTGGGACTTGAACCCACGTCCATGCTGCACCGTATGTCCATGCTGCACCGTAGCATTGCTCTTTCTTCAGTACAAAGATCTACAAAAACACATAGGAAAATTTCGAGCTCGGTAACTGGATCTGTAGCTCTGTTGGTTATATATTTATTTAATGTTTTTTTTAAACTGAGACAGTAGTATGGAAAAACCCGAAACCATGGGAGACACGGGGAAACTGTCATACAAACGATAGGGTCTTGTTTTATAAAAACAATATTTGGAAATCAATCAATCAAATCAAGCGTGAGTTGTTCATAAAAACAAAACATATTTTAAATTTTTTGAATGCTGATCGACTCGGATTCTTGTAAGAATCATAATAATATCTTTGTGTCGGAAGGAAAAATCGGGACAGTAGAAGTTGGTCAAAATGTTTTTGAAAAGTTAGGGCTGCGATCTGTGCCTTATATTGTCGACATAGGCTTACAAACGTTTCGCTTCTTCTTTCTTAGCGCGGACAACTAGAATGTGGGATTCTCTTCCTGCTGATCTATTCGACGACAGTATCCTATGGCGACAATACCCTCACCTACACTTTACACTTTCATGGCAACCACATCGGTCATACACAGTCAAATGACTAGCCTAGACACCACAAGTATGAAAAGGTGTGTTAAAATTACGTTTAGGGAATTAAAACCAAAATAACAATATTAAAGAGGTAAAACAAATTTATTGCAAACACTGATACGAATATGTACAAGTAGTAAAACTAACCCATAGTTTAAACGAAAACTTGAACGTAGCCTTCAATAAATTAAGACATTTTAACCTTTTTAACTAAAAATCTTTTTAACTACGCCTATAATGAAAAATCACATAATACCTCAAAAGTTTGGACATTATTATTTTAATACAAAATTATGACAACTGTCTTATATAACACTGTTATTGAAATTGGTTATGCGTCACATAGTATAGATAAATGCGTTGCTATTTGAAGAAACATTATTTTGCGTATGAAACCAAATACTGTCGTAACTCAAAATGGTGGAATTGAGAAGAGCACCTGCAGTAGAGCTCCTTGTGAAAGTGTTTGTCCAGGGAAGTACTGCCACCTTACCTATTCCTGCCGCCAAGCAGTAATGTAAACATTACTGCGTTCCAGTTTTGAAGGGTAAGGGTGCTGGTGAAGTTACAGGCACATAGGACTTATGTCTCAGGGTGACAAGCGCAGTGGCATTGCCCCTCAGAACTTTAGGATTTAAAAATCTTAGTGGCACTGCATCTGTTGTGAACAGGCGTATCGCTTTGTATCAGGCACACGACTTATTCTTCACTTTGAAGTGAAAAGACAAAAATTACTGAATGGAACAAAATATTTATATTCTTGTTTATACGATTAAATGCTATGCAAAAACAAAGGTAATGATATTCGCAATAAGATTCATTCAGTATTTTTTTCAAACTTATTTCCTCAATTCCACCATTTTTTAGTTACCGACAGTTTTAGTTTACATGGTAATATTTAAATCTAAGCAAACTTCATCACTTTTCAAAGTTCTTATTTGGTCGAGCTCGAAATTAACAAACTAAGTAAATATTGATGTAAATGAAGCATAACCTATACATTTTACTTTACTATTTTAGATAAATTTTACACTAACAATACTAGTAATATTTCAATGAAAAACTCTGAAAAACAAACGAAAAAAGCATAAAATAAAGTGACCATATAAGTCTACTAGGATCTCTTACCAAAGGGGGAAATTGAAAATTTTTAATAGAGAGTACCTAATAGGAAATAAAACTATTTCAGCAATAAATCGCGTATATTTACTTTTTCAAACAAACCAACGTTTCGGACCCTTTACAGGTAGTACGCTGCATATTGAGATAAATTATATATTTTTGCTTCATTCTTCAAAATATTTTAAAATTTTCCCACTAAAATATCTGAAAAAAATGCTTTATTATTATTGATGTAAGAACCGTGAACTCGAACCAGTGCCTGTTGCCATGCCGGGTTCACCGCTCTAAACCATCTGAGTATAAAAAATAAATAATAATAAGTGGAGTAATTTCACAAAAAAATATATGGAAGTAAAAAATCGTGGCATGCGATAAATAAATATTGTAATAGTTTTATTTCGAAAAATATAAGTACTCGATATTAAAAAAATCATGAGTGTTTCTTATTTTCAGACCTTCTTACATAAATATCTTAATTATTTTCGTACAACAAACATGAAACATTTGCTTAAATTTGAAGTAACAAATCGATGCCTTACTTTCTCAAACTCATATCTTATAAAGAATGATTATTCAGGAGATGGCAAAACTTTCTATTTATTTTAAATTTCTTATCAAGGGTGTTAATTTGGATGCATTACTTTAAGAATAGGTAAAACCCAGTGTGTGAATGTGAAGGAAATGTGATGTGAAATTAACCTGTAAAATTTGTATATACAATCCATTTTTTGCATTTCAGTAACTATGTGCTTTAAGATATCTCAAACTTGAGAAAGTACGGCGACGAAATTGAGATTGCCATACGAAATTCATTCATACTTTTTATCATCGTGTAGTAAGGTACTGGTAGACTTATACTTACCACACAAAAACTAGTGATAAAAGCTTTGTACACACATTTTAAAAGGAACTTCCAAACATCATCACGAATCAATATAATCGAACAAAATCTCAAAAAACCCTTCTAAAACTAACTGGTAGTTCAACTTGGAGCCACGTCATTTTGCTAAATATTAATGTACGCTATGGGTGCACCCGATAACAAGTGAAGTGATGAATACAGTACAGTGTTCAATCGTTTTGTTAACATATATAATGTGTAAATAAAGTGACACGATATTTTACATTACAATTGTTACTTAAGGTTTTTCTGCATATTTTGTGTACATAAAGAATGAGCGGGGTGAGGTGGGTGGAGACGGCGGGAGGGGGCGCTCGCTCACTAAAGAAAGTGGTACTTGGGCGCGCCGCACGCGCTTACAATGTGGTGCTTCTCACCACTATAGAATGTAGTCCAAGCTAATACTTTATCAAGACAACTCTCAAACAAAAGCAAGCCCTTCACCCCCGACTCCACTTCCGTCGTAGAAAATTGGTATTTCTCTCATCTTCAACCAGTCATTAGCGCGTTTACATTTACATAACTTATTTATTACGCTGACAATACTGGAAAAAAGGCCCAGTGCTATTTCCTGCTCCAGTAGTACATTATCAGTCAGTAGCAGCGTTTCCATGAAATTCTGATCGATTAAAACAAATCTTACAATTCAACAACTCAATTGGGAAGAAGTTTTGGACTGCAAAAACAAAAATTTTTGTCGTGTCCAGTTTTACTGTTATGATGTGCGACCGCAATGGTTGTTTCGGTCACACTTAAAATCATTTATATGCATATGAGCGAGATCGAGATAAATAGCTTTATGTTGATGTATATGGGACTCGTAATCATCTCACTTACACTACGCGGCATGACCATTCACGTTAACATTCAAGGCGGCTAATCTAGTTCGCAATTCATCTACTAATTTGTCCCTCGATACTTCGTCCTCTTTTCTAGTTGAGATATTCCTAACTTTAACCATACCCCGTTTAAGTTCAGATTCGCCTAACACGACCGCAAGAGGAATGCCATTCTCCTCGCAGTGCTGGAGTTGGGTGAGCATTTTTGGGTTCTTCTTGTAGGAATGTTCTGTCTGTAAACCAAACCAAAGCATTATTGACAAAATATGAAATTAAATATCAATAAAAATTAACAGCCATGGCAGTCTAATGGTTTCACCTATCGCCTCTCAAGCAGAGGCCGTGGGATGGAATCCCAACTCGCACTCTCACTTACACACTCTGACTTTTTCGGAATTTATATGCGAAATTTAATTTAAAATTTACCATGAGCTTTTTTCGGTGAAGGAAAACACCGTGATGAGACCTGCACGTCGAAAAAGGTTCAACCCTCAGAAAACGTGTAAAGTTCCCAACCCGCATTGGGCCAGCGTGACGGACTATGACCTAAACTAAACCCTCGCCTGAGAAAGACCCGTGCCCAGTAGTTGGACGCGTAAATAGGTTGATGATAATGAATGAAAATGACGATTAATAAAAAACACAAGTTATTTCAATTGGGAAAGTAAGATTTAGAGGTGAGAACCAAACAAATGTTTTTTGCAAATGGAGTTAAATGAAAAATTCTTTTTAGCCGACTTCAAAAAAGGAGGAAGTTCTCAATTCGACTATTTTTTCGTATGTATGTTACGCGATAACTCTGTGTGATATGTGATGCGATTTTGATAATTTATTTTTTGTTGGAAATTCCCATTTAAATTTAAAGAAAATATTCCACCTCTAAGGGTGGCTAACTAGGGGATGAATGATTACTGTGTACACAACAATTTTATTTACGAATGCTAAAAAAATAAGGTATAAGCTCAACGTCAACAAAAATTCTGCTCTTTAAAGTCTGTTTCTTGGCCCGTTGAACTCATTGAACATGTTTTCTGTAAAATGTATAAATGTTTTGGGCCTCTTATACAAGGGAGAGCCTACGCTCTAACTCTACAGTTACTAATAACAACTAAGGTACACGTAGTAGTACTTGCTGGTAGCTTTTGCTGCAGCTTGGAATGGAAAGTTCAGTTAGTGCATGGCTTCGGCTTAGACAAGGCCTTAGTATAACGAATGAATGTATAAGACCACACATTAAGCCCTTTGAAGGAAAAAAAAATTGCCAATTGGTAAGTTAAATTTTAGTTTTATTCGTTTACTTGTAAAAATCTTCTGTCGCTCTCAAAATTAAGCCAAGGTCATTTCGTGATTATTAGTGAAACTTTAGACGACTGTACCCGTCACTTTGAACAACTATTACTTTAGTAACCTCCCAGTAATTGAGAAAAAACATTCATAATAATTTATTCATTCATTATAACATATATATGCATTAAAATGTCACTATGTATGTTCTTATAATAAATATATAAACGAACAACTTACCTTAATCCCAGCGTTCCACAGTTCGGTACAGATCTTCATCCGTTCCTCGAGGAAGTTCTTCTGCGCAGACGCAACGTACACTTCCACCTCGTTCGTGCGGACTTTCATCTCACCGGCTTCTAGCTTAGCTTCGAGTACGGAGAATATGCGTTCCACACCGACACTGACGCCGACACAGGGGACCTGAAATTATGAGGGTAGATTTATTATACTCATTATGTTGTATAATGCGTAAAGTATACCATCAAGCCTATCTCGCAGTGACGTGGACAAACGGATCATGTGGAGGTACAGTTCCAGCGCCACTTGGAGCTTTAAACCGCAAAGTTCTATAGGGTACTCCCACTGCGCCCGTCATCCTGAGACATAAGTTGACAAGTCGCATTTGCCTGTAATTTAATCAGCACCCTTACCCTTCAAAACCGGAACGCAATAATTCTCACGTTACTGACTGGCGGCAGAAATAGGTAAGATGGCAGTACTTCCTTGGACGAACTCTTTCACAAGAAGCTCTAGTACTAATAAAATAAAAATAAATTAAAAATTTATATTCTTATTTATATTCTTATTTATATTTATATTCTACTTGAATTCGCCCCGTCAGGCGGAAATAAATTCAGCATTTCTAAACGGCAGACATGCAGACATTGCTTGGATAGTACCTTGGAAGCAAATACTTGTACACCGACACGTCACGCAGCCGTGACGGATGCGACGAAGTTTTAGTGCTTTTAAAGTGTAATTACTTACTTTCCACTTCAATAAAATACGAAAAATAAATAAAGTAGTATTTAATAACTGCCTTAGTGGCAGAACGGTGACCATGCCAGACTGCCACGCAGAGGTCCCAAGTTCGATTTCCGGGCCGGGAGGAATATTTGCATGGCCTACATTTATTTCTCTCGTAAGTTTGGGTGTAATTTGTGGTTGTCTGTGTGGGTGTCCATGGCACCCGCGACAAAGGGTTTCCCTAGTGCGTGGCTATGTTGAGTGTGTGTGTGCGTTATTTACATCAACAATAACATTTTATTTTAAAATCAAATTTATCCATCTGTACCTTAGACTATGGAAACTTAAGGACATGTTATGTTGACATATATAAATTAGACGTTATATGTATATGATGCATTTCGACGTTGAAAACATAAACATGTTTTTGTCTTTGTTTAACTATTGCGTGCCGTTTTAATCCAAAAGAAATAGTATTACATTGGTCTGTGTCAAACACGGGAATCGAAAATACGTAACGTCATCTTAAATACCAACTATGTCCATTTCGCAGTACATGAGGTACATGATACGGTTGTCAAAGAGAACTACATTAAATGTCAAAACAAATGCTTTACCAAGTGTTTTATTGAATTAACGCATGTATTGTAATAAAATGGACAACAATATTGACAGTGAGAACAATTGAGTATTAATAATAATTAGTCGCTGTACCATTACGGGATGTGGCGTTAAAAAAAGCGAAAATCGACCGAAGTAACATTGTACAGGCACGTGTTATTTTTCTGTCTATAACTCGCACAAAAGCCCAAATATCTCATGTAATTAGATATATTTAAGTAGTTTATTCATAAATCTTGCCAAATTTTGTTTTGGTTTCTTCAGATTGCTTGTTTGTTTCATTTTGATGATTATTGTTAACGATTATTTTGAGATAGTGTTGTTCTAGGAAGCGTACGTATTATCGATATTCTGTTATTAAAATAATTCATTACGAGGTTGTTATTATTTAATTATTATTATTTTTACGAATTCAAGTTTACCTACAAATCAAAAAAGAAAGGTTGGAAATCATAAGAGTGCCGAATATAAACATTGAATCAAAGACCATCTTCATTTATTTGCTTCATTTTGAAGAGTCAAATTTTAACATAACTTTTAATGTAACTAGATTACATGATAATGCAATTCCATCACTAGGTTTATTGGCAAATAATTTTATATTTAATTTAGATTAAACAAGACACATTTACTAGGCATTCACAGTTCCTGAAAACAAAATAATCCACTCGTTTCTGATTTTTTTCCCACTGACAACTCTAACTACTAAAAATTCTTATTTTATAAGGCCAGCAATACAATGACAACGTTGCCGGGTGAAGGCCAATACCAACTTATAGACAGTCTATTTGCCTTGCCATCGTTCGGTGTCACTCGCCTAGCTGACTGAGTTAAGGAGAGCACTAACGTGTATAGAGCTCGTTTGACGTGGCTTGTCACAACTCGCAGTCGCTCGTGACTATTTGTCTCACTTCTGAGAAGTGTCGATTTTTCCGCACAAATCAAAGGGGCTCGCGCTCAGCCAATAGTAGTCAATTGACATTGTATAATCAGACATTTGCATACTATTTAATTTATGTTAATGTGTATTTATGTGTGTATTATGTGTATAATTGCATAATATATGCGAAATATGAAATACTAACTATATGTTTATACTAACACTGTCTCTTGTTACATCTCCTGTTATACCATGTTTTAAGCAAAGAAACGTATGATAATAATATTATTATTGATAATATTACTACTTTCATTTATTTCCAAAATTAAATGGAAGTATTAAATATTCATTTAAATCAGTAACTGATATTAACTCTATACCAATGCATAAATACAAAAAAGCTTACACTATTTGGAAACTGTTTAAAAATTTCTCTATGAAAATATGAACCTTGAGGTTGGAAATGTATAGATCTCCAGATTTATATTTCAAAGTTTTCTCTTTTTTTATATACTCTCAAATTACATTTTTTCTGTGCAAATTCACTCTTCGTAATATTCTAGTATTTTTTAACGCAAAACAATAAATTCAAAATTTCGTGTGACATTTCCGGATATTCCCATATAACCTAAAATATTCCCAAATGGAATATTTATCTACTTTAATTAAATGTTTGCATGTCGACAATGACTTATCGATAGATTATGGGCACTAAAGAAATCCGCCATTTGTTCGTTCAATTTTTGTTTAGCTATGCACGTTCATTCCGTAGCTAGGGCAGCTCCTTTCTATTATTTTTTTTCCATCCTCTAAGATCTGTGCGAATAAATTGGTGACGCTATTGTATTGTTTACAGTATGCCACTCGGTATTCATTACCAGTTACGCATTCTGTTTTTGTTATAATTATTATCAATCAATACTTGTAGGTTAGTAACTTTGAACTGTAATTATTGTACCTGTGCTCAGTTTTATGCATATAATTATATTTGAGTAAAAAAAAGATATGCCAGATTAGGAGTACGTATACTAATCATATCAGTACAGAGTACTAAAAAAACTGACCTCAAAAGATCATGGAATTGCATCTATTTGCCAAGTTTTATTGAAATCAGTTACCCGATTCATCCCCTTAGAGCTGGAATATTTTCTTCAAATTGAAATGGGACCACTACTGAGGTATCCTCTTTCCAACAAAAAAAAATTTAAATCGGTTCACAAAGAGTTATCGCGTAACATACAAAAAAAACATACAGTCGAACTGAGAACCTCCTCCTTTATTGAAGTCGGTTAAAAAGTAGTAGTTTCGCATACCGCCGTGGACAGGGAGAGCCGCTTAAAAGCTAACTTACATCGGAAACTATGTTGGTGCAGTTCTGTGAAGCGGAGATTCGTGACAGGCGTCTGATTGATTATTCTTAAAAGTCTCCGACTTTACAGTGCTAATTTGGCAGTATTTAATGTAATTTTCAAATCTTAATTCCTTGATTGTATTTTAATTATATTTTACGATTTTATATATTTCTTATTATATCTTATTTTATTTTTATTTTAATATTTCAATTGTAGTATACTAACCTTACTCCTAAGTTCTGTACTAACAAACTATGGATAATTGTTTTTATCCGAAATAAAGTAATTATTATTAAAAAGGAAATACAGGAGAAAATTAAATGATGTCTAAGCGCAAAGCCCTATTGTACAGCTTGTTACATATTAGGTCTTAAAAAAATACATACCTGCTTGTTCTTAGAGTCGAACATGCCGACAAGGTTATCGTATCTACCACCGCCAGCTATCGAGCCGACTGTCTGGAATTCGTTGCCAATTTTAATAGGTTCTGAAAGGAAGTGTTCATCATCTATCACATTAAGTATTAGAAATCCGATACTTACAGAATGTTGTCGATTTTTATCATAGATAAAAAATATTGTGTAGCTATATACTCAGAGGTATAATTGAAAGTTGTGTAATTAATTTCATAAAATATATTCTTTAGGAGGAATAACATAGAAAAGTTATTGTAAAAATATCGTAAATGTATCGAGTTCTTAGGTTTTCGCGATTGTTACACATAGGAAATGAAACTATTTTTCCGGAAACTGTCAACCGTGACCATGCGACCTGTAAAGGGCCCGAAACGTCGGTTTGTTTGAAAAAACAAATATACGCGATTGAAATCCGGAAAAATAGTTACTTTTCTTATCATAAATGTCTCATAAAATCTATAACTTTTTATAATATTAGGTAGGAAAAGAATAAGGTTTTGCTCACCACTTAAAACAGCCTCATAAATAACTCCTGTATAGTAGTCCAGTCCTCTCGCTAAGCTTAAATCGAAAAGTATTTTATCTTCAATGCCAAACAATTCGCAATAATTGAGGAGCAACTTGATTCCTTCAAGGCCTTCAATTGCAGCCTTGATTTTTGATAGCTGTTCGTCTTTCAACAGTTTGTCAGCGAGTTCAGAACCACCGTTGAGGCGTACGTATTTCCCGATACGGTCTGCCGCTTCTGGTGATATGCCTTTCTCGTTAATCATTTCTGTCCGCACTTCTTCCCAGGTTAACTGCAATATTACGTTTAAGTTGTTTGTTTTATTACTTCACATTTGATTTTTTCCTCCGATAGTAATAAAAAAAAATTTAAATAAAACATTTTGCGTACAATTTGTGGCTATTTAAGGCTAGAGTGAATAGGCATTTTTTAGACAAACGCGTCCCATCGTCGCTTGACGCTGACAATCGTCGATGACCTTGAGCTTGATAACGCGCCTACTATAATTTCTCCAATAAGGTGGCGCCATACGCCCCGATGCGGTAAGAGTGTGGTAGTTGGACCTTCCGCTTGATTTAACATAATATTGATTGTCGCTAACAGATGGCGTTGTACTTAAAATACACACATGCTATTAAACCAAAAAATATCAAAGCATATAAGAACTGGACATGTTATGCAAACAAGAAACCCGCTCCGCTACCTGCTACCCGCTCACAAAAGATCCTGGCAACATACCAAGCCAAAACGGAGAAAATAAAAGTCCTTCAGGGTCCCAACCCTAAATAAGTAACTTTTTAATAGCTAAAAAAAACCTTGCTGCTTAACTTCATACAATATCTTTTTTTAAATATGCTAAACGGATCCATGTCACATGTACTGAAGTACTGTAGATCTTTGGCGTTTTCATTACGAAAACTAGAACATGGTTCTCGTTAACTAAATAAAAAGATACATAATGTTTTCTATTTATTGCTACATAATATAATAGTTTCTCAATATCGTTCTCACTGCTACAGTACATCGTTTGTCTCAAATAGCGATGCGCCGAGTACAAGTTTTACCGAGTAACCGAGTACCGAATATTACTCGATTTAACATTTGGCGAACCGAGTACTCGGCGGAGTTACTCGGTTCATTACAACCGGAACGCGATGATCCTAAAAGCCCCCGTTGCTCTAGAATTAGGCCGATATGTCAATGAAAGTTTATTGTCGCGAGAGCAGAATCCTTTCCAATGGTGGGCAGAGCATAAAACAAAATATCCAAAACTGGCACAGGTAGCACGAGTGTTTTTAAGTGCACCTGCAAGCACTGTGTATAGCGAGCGGTTAATTGCCGAAGCGAGTAATGTGTATGAAGAAAAAAGGAACAGACTTATTACCTGAACGCGCAGAAATCCTTGTAAATATTCCTACATCATAACTTGCCTTTGTTAAATTTTAAATATTAATAATGGAAACTTTCTTTTTAAATTACTAAATTGGTAGAAATTGTTACAATTGTCTACAATTTCTAGTAATAAATGTCTTTTGAATATTTTAAATATATTGTGGATTTTACTTTATTATGTCTAAGCTGTGATGCTTTATTTTAACCGAGTACTCTTCTCATGAACTGAGTTATTCGGCCGAGTAGACCGAGTACCGAGTAGCAAACGAGTACTCGGCGCATCTCTAGTCTCAAATAACTTGCCTATACATTTCTTCACACTGTTTTCACAAAAATCTAATTATCTCGAAAGTGACATTTTGTGGGTTGGTTATAGTTTGCATAACTATGTCCAACTACATATCTCGTAAGTATCGTGCTCGACGGCGAAATAGACAGCCGATTACAATACAATATAAATTAATTTGTCAAAACTATGTCAAAACAGAGGTCTGGCAAAGTATCCCACGAACGCAAGCTAAGCAGCAGAAGTTTTCAACGTTGAAATTTTACTAAATAATCAAGGACGCAAACAATCATTTCATTTTTATTTTGAATACTTTGTGTTTTAGGTTCTAATCCAACCAAAAATATATTTCTTTTATTCTCACCTAATGGTTTAATTTAACTTTTTTTAAATATTTTGTTTTGATTTCAAGGAATTGGTGCATTATATTTGCTTTATTTACGGATTTTATGTGTATGACATTTTTTTACACTGTTAAGTCCCTGTCCATAATTTGCAAGCAAATATTTAGCTCGTACTTTAGTAGGCGAAAGTTACTTTTTACTCCTAAATTTGTTATTTGTCTTTTATTTAAAACAAATAAAGTGTTAGGTTCAAGATAAGTACCATTTAAATAACCACACCAAATTTGGTAGTAAGCAAGTTTGGTTTGCCCGAGAAAATCAAATCAGGTGAGATTGTGGCCAAGCGTGTGTCTATTATATGTATATTTAAAAAAATTATACTAAGTTTATAATTATTATACATATCAATACTATTTACATGTAAAAAAATGTAATATATTTTTATACATGCAAAATAGCATCCATAATAATTATTGTACTATAATTTAATTTGAAGTAATATAGTAGAAAAAATTAAATGTTGTTTTCACAAACACCATTATTGCGTCCATAGCTTAAATTTCCTCATTCCTTTTACAATTACTTTGTTATATATTTCGACAATGTACCGTCATGATGGATGATTGAGACAACAAAATTACTTATATCATAATGATTATTTATCCTTGTACAAATTTTTTGGTCTGATAACATTATGGTGACACAGGAAACGTCACCCTAGTTGAAGAACGAAGTCGTGTAGTAACTACTCACTTTATCCAGCTTATCAACTGTGGAGCATGTAGCTCTAAAATTCGCAGCCGATACGCCGCATGCCTCAAACATGCCATCTAGAAGTCTCCTATGGTTCACTTTTAACACATAAGGGCCAATTTCAATAGCGTCCAATATCTCCGTGACTACTTTCAGGCACTCTGCATCAGGCACCATTAGGTCGTATTGGCCTGCGATGTCGAAATCCTGGAAAGTATAAATTACAATAACAATAATATAACTCTTGGGAACTAATTTTCATTATCTACATGTTCCTATTTCTTAATGACAACTTGGTTGATAAACTTTTACAAATACTAGCGCAAGGAATGGTGTAACTAATGAAAACTGAAGTGTGAGTTCTACTTACAATATCAAATTAAAAACTTGGATTTTCTTGCACAGAAATATATACAATTCTCAGTCATTAATCAAATCTACTGTCTTAATGATACACCTGTTTGTGCCATTACGCAAATGAAAAATGTTCTGTATAACCAGTCAGCTATTATTGTTTTAAAACACTATGACATGGTAAACACATATTCATAAAATATCAAGGTCATCAAGCAAAATATAAGGCCAGTCCCATATCTTTCTACGTAAGTTTTATTATACGTAATATTTATTACGTAGTTTTGTTTATAGTGTCCCTCCCTATCAACCTCTTGATTATGCGGGAAGGTCACTATGACCTGAGCGAGCGAGCCCACACAGGGACCATCTAAGTCAGGTCCAAACCCTAGTTCAGCCCGTTTGGACGGACTCCATCCGGTTCTCTGTAAGGTGCCTTAGGTGAGCCGCACCCGGGTGCGCGTACAGCACCGTCCCTATTTTCCAGATAGGTACCGGAGCTGTAGGCACGCTCACTTCCCGTCGCGCTCTGCGCAACTAACGGATGCCACCGCTGAGCAGCGTCGACTACCAAATCTCCACATTGGTGGCGGAGCAGTAGTGCACGCTGACTTCCGGACGCCGAATGAACGGCGTCTCTACAGTTTCCAAATTCCTACGCGGCCGTAGAGACCGGAGGATGTCTAGCTCATCCTCTACTAACTCTCCAGGCTAGTGCTGGAGATGCCAGGTAGCAATGCCCTGCAACAATATCCGGACATAGCTATCGGTTTAAAGGGCAAGTCACGTGTCCCGCGCGTCTTTTCGCCTCCGGCCCTTAACTAGACCGCTACTAAGACGCGCTAGATGCGCGCGGGACGAACGCTCCGGCCACATGTTACTGAGGCAGATGAACGTGTTCATCCCTGCAGCTGACCACAAACGCCGGCGAATCTATACCCGAGTCCGGGTCTGCCAGAGACGCCCGTGAAGACGTATCCAGGTGGCCCGGACGCCCACCGTCCTAGTCTTACCGGGGGGCCAGTAGTCTCCCCGGAAAACCCTATCTTTCGGGTCAGTAGATAGGGACACATACAAGACCATAAGGTGTAATTATTATGGTAAAATTATACTTATTGGGATGGGATACAATGGGATGATAGTCTTGTGACTAGCACTACTGATTGTTCAATAGAAATGCATAAAGTTTGGGTAATCTGCTACAAAAATTAGTGATGAACAAAATAAAAAAAATTACTTACACACTGATAAAACTCTCTATATCGTCCCCTTGTCATTGCTGGATTGTCTCTTCTATAAACCTTGGCAATATGATAGCGTTTCAATGTGTTTATCTTACTCATTGCCAAATATCGGGCCAAAGGTACTGTCAAGTCATATCGAAGAGAGAGAATTTCGCCACCTTGGTCTTTGAGGTCATAGATTAGCTTGGAATCTTCCCCATATTTTCCAGTTAGTACTTCCTGAAAAAAGATTTTAAAATTTTTTAAAAAGAACAGCATTTATACAACATACAACAAGATTTTAGCTATAAAATTTTCAGAAGGATGACAAGGAGCATGATGAAGGCAGTAGAAATATTTCCATTCTGTGACCACCTCTATTAACAGTTAATGTTAACATATCTGGAATCAGTAAAACAACATCTAAAAACCCCTTGCAATCGGTTTCTTTTACATCTCACTTAGTTTCAATTTTATTTTTAAGCAAAATCAGTAGAGATGAAACGGATAGTGCATTGGCTGGATACCGGATATCCAGCGTGCGCCTAGGCCGGTTAGCTGGATATCCGGCCGCCGGATATCTGACTCAATGCCGTAAACATGTCGCGACCGGTTTACGGTGCGCATCGTCGTGATTGATTAATAAGTGAATGATTTGCACTTGAACTAGTTACTTGGTTTGTGGTTGTCACTTGGTTTTTATTAAAACGATTAATTTATTTGATAATACATAACAGAAAAATGTCAACTGTGAAAAAAAAACGCAATATTTTAATATCAGTGCTGTTTGTTTGTTGTGCCGAATACGAATATCTCACGGTGGAGAAGGAATCATCACTCTTTCGCTGTATTCATATTTCTAGTTGTTATAAGCCTAACACTTGATATGCCCATTATTATTTTGTTTCAATTTGATTGCAGTAACTTGTTTGTGATCTAACTAATTCTAATCCTTGGTACAAGATATGCGAAAATGTTTAATCCACTTACACATTTCATTATTGTAGGTAAATATTGCATATGAAGACAATTCAAATCGATCCTGATCGCGATCCTTACATTTGGTCGTCTGGCAATAAAAAGTAGTACTTAACATTTAACAGTTTGCAAGAGTTTATAGTAAAAACTGTCCTTTGAAGCTGGTCTCGTTTATAACTTTTACCACTTAATGCAGAAAAACTAGTCTCCATCCACCATAATTTGCCTTTATTGAAATTTGAGTACTTATCTAACGTCATAGTTCTTTCAGTTGCAAGTAATAAACATATTGTCATCGATCCTGTAGCTGCTGTTTATCCCATTACTATCATCTTTAATCACTAAATAAATTTATTTGGCATGCTGATTATGAATTTTTCTGTTTTAAACAGCCGGTATCCGGCTGGATATTGTTCTAATATCCGGTATCCGGCCGGATGGTAAAAATACGCCGGATACCGGTTAGTTACTGGATATCCATTTCATCTCTAAAAATCAGTATAATTGACATTTTTATTAATTGATATTTTTACAATTGACAAAGAAAAATAGAATTTTGGTGCCAACATCTCGAAAATTACCAAAATGAAAAAGTGTTGTTTATGATGAGGCCAACCTCAAGTGAACTATCTCATACAACAATATACAATGGCCCCTTGATATGAAATGGAGTGTAAATGCACAATGCAGGCAAAGGTTGAAAAAGCAAACTAATTTTACCTTTAACTCAAAAACTGGTGTATCAATACACTCTGCTCCATGTTTCTTAAAAACTTCAGTAATCTTTTGCAGAACATTATTTCTGATTGTCATCTGTTGTGGATTATAATCCTTGGTCCCTTTTGGAGTTTTAAGTGTAAACTTTTGTGGGGCTGCATCTTCAGGACTAATCTGGTTTTTTAGAGCAAGCAATTTTGCTACTTCTTCTTGTATCTAGAAAGTGCAATTTTATTTACATACATGTGCAATAGGTAAGAGAAGTTTGGATTGAAAAATATGGATGTTGCGCGAAGGAAAATTATACTTTTACTATTTTTCCTATTTTTTTTGTCTTTTTCTCCTTTGTTTTTATTTATATTTTAAATAAATAAATTGTTTATACAATTAAAAGAAAAAACAAAGTTCTAGTTTTATAATATTGCTGTACCATACATTATTCTTTATCATATTTATTTTTGTATTAAGCACATGTGTAAAATTACTCTAAGTTTCTGAAAAGTTAATATTTTCAAATCTGATATAATCAGCTTGTGTACAAGAGGTGGTCCATAGCCTGTCTTATATCTAGATAGAGATAAAAAGTATTGCTTAATGTTGCTAAACTACATATTTTTCACTGCAAATTTTACAGCAATAAGTAGCTTTCCAATACCTTGTAGCAAGAAGTTGTTGAAATAGTTTTTGTGAAACCATTGACAACTACATTGGGTAATTGCAACATTTTGGCATGATTTCTTAAAAACCTTAGCGCTTGATAAGACATGCTTCACTAAGTATGCTTTCTAACATCCAATATGATTCCTCATCACCACTTCTTTGGACCGGAAACAAATAAGAGGTGTTGTTGTAAATCAAAACTATGTTTTGTTTTCTGTATAACGAAGGTGTTATTCTAAAAAAATTTGTCATATACACTCATTTTGTGTTGTATAATATATATGTATACTTTTTGAGTTGTGGTGACGATATAACCATATGTGGAGGTTCAGAATTAATCTGATTAGTTACTTTTTAGAACACTCCTGGAAAATATTCTAATTAATGTCAAGAATGCTCCAAAAAAGTAGCTAGTGCCACACATTAGAGACCCAAACAAAAGTGCTAAATCAAAGAAAAGCTCAAATCTACATTAATGGCAAAGTAATTTTTCACAAACCTGTTCATCAATATTTTTATTACTCTTTTCATCAATATTTTTATAGCCTTCGGACCATTTTTCATTATTTGGAGGAGTCGCAGGGAATAACGATATTTCAGATTCGCTAAAGCTCCGCATATGGTACCACCACCTCTTGATATGTACATATTTATTCATATCAAAATTATTTCCTAATTTACTACTAAGCTCTATGTCAAATTTGGTAGGCATATAGCCGCATATATAGCTGTATTGTGTTAAACGTTTGTCAAGTTCGTCGACATCGTAGGGCAAATCCATTTTCCTTCCCTATAAAATAATTTATTGGTTAGAACGAACGTGATGCAATTTCCTAAGTGCGAAGGCAATATCGCCCTTATGAAAGTATAACTAATCACATACTACGCATATCATGGTTATTTCTGCGTAATATAATAACGTGTCGACATCGCAACACTCGACCTACATCAAGGCGAAATTAGTCACTGACTTATAACCTTCAAAATACAATAGCATTGTAAATTGTAATCCAAATCATTAATACATTAGAATCAGAAATGTATACTTATAACTACACACCTTTTCATTAGATTCCTTAGCAGCCTTCAGTTTTCTCACAAGATCGCCTTGTTCTTTGATTTTTTGAACTAACACTTCTTGATTTTCTGCCATACTTGTAACAATACGGTATCTAATCTGCAATGTCTATCTATGCACACGTCCGTTCACTCAAGGCTGCACTACCAGTAAAAGTTAAGCGTCAGCGAAATAAATCCTCTCGAACTAATGCCTTTCATTTTCATGCAAGTACGAGACGAACTCCACGAACTCGCAATTCGCAATGCTGCGAACGTCAACAAAAAAATAGGTTAGAATAGGATAGAGTTGTAGCAAGGTAGGTAATATTTAAAAAGCGTTATTTAAAAACCGATAAAATATGGTAGTGAAAAAAGTGGCAAATAAGACGCAAAAATGGGCTGTTTATTTGTTTATTTAATGTAGGCTTAAAGATGGCATTAATTATAATAACACAACTATATTCAAATGCAATTATATTACAATATAAATACGGAGTGATTTTTTTAAATGGCTGTCTCCTTAGAATAATAACGAACTTAGAATATATCTTCTCTAAGTAAAGTGAGATTACGAATACCCAAGTGTGCCATCCTTTTATGCCAAAGCTCCGACTCATTGCTTACTCCTGTCATCATTCCGAAGGCCTGTGGAAAGCATTTAAGTTTATAAACGCCTCTAACAAGTACTCCTGTCATATAAGGTTGACCCTGTATCGTACACTCACTCGTATCAAAGATCTCATATTATTTTTTAGAGAACACAACAACTTTATCTTTTGTATTCACATACAGCTTACACTCAATAGAAGCAAGACTTACGTTACTCACACTAATGCTATTCTTTACTGTATCTTCTCCATACACTTTACCTCCATTTGCGCAACACGCTTCTACCTTCCTTCCTACTTTCATAAAATAATCCATCTAATCTCTTCTATATCTCATATGTGTTGATGCTCGGAAATCTAAAATCCGTTCATCTTCATTGTTCTTTTCTTGAACAGAAGTCAGTGCCTTGCCATATGATTCGTCTTGGATTGACATCCATGCTCTGACAGTTTCTTAAAAGAACTCAAGTAACAAGAGTTGAAAAAAATACAACTCGTCCCATCCCTAAGGTGGTTGTTGTTTTTTCCATTCTTTCCATAATACCATCGTTTACGCTTTTATGATGAAGTAAAATGACTGTTCATTGCTTAGAGCATATAGGACGGGAAGCGCTATTAGCGTTATTTCTCGAACAAAACTATCTGTCACTTTTTGAGGGGCGGAGGAGTAGTACTATAAGCAAACAGGTGCACTCTAATGCAAAATTGAATTGTGTCACTATGGTCTCACACAGACAAAAGTCTACAACACTAGCTTATTTTTACAAATACACACATTGAATTTGTAAGTCAATGAATACACAGATATAAAACCCATTCATGTTATGTCCGTACACAGAATAGGCCTATAAAAATAAATCGACTCTCATGAATATACTAGAGATGGAAAGTTATCGGCGTGACGGTGTCGATATGTATTACGTTCTGATTAATCATTTATATGAACTATGAACAATGTAATTCCACCCTTGGCTAAGCTGAATGTAGTGAATTTCTTTTTCCAATTTTGTGTGTAGTGTAACAGTGGTATTGTTTTACTAGTATTAACCAGAGGAAATTGCCCATTGACTTACCAATAAATGGATGACAATAAATACAATCCAAAGTCTAATCTAAAAACCGCGAAAAAATGTCCGGAGTTTTTTTTCTCAGCTTATGGCTTTTCGCGGTCAGCGTTGAAGCCAATGACAAGCATGGCCGAAGTAAACCTTTACAAACGTAGTGACATGTATAGAAATATTAAAAAAACTAAAACATTTAATTTAAACTGCAATTAAAATTTAAAAAAAATTTAAAAACTGTAATAGTCATTGCAGTATTGCTTAATTTTGTTTGCCACAATTTAAAGGCCCAAAAATTATCAATATTCAGCTTCTACTGGAAATAACAAAATGCTCCGTATTTAGCTTGTAGTGAAAACTACTTGAATACAACAGTCATAGAGTAGTCTTCATGTCAATATTAATTAATTTTATAGTATTATATTAAATTTTATACGAATTCACTTCAAGTACTAAGAGTTGTGTAGATATATAGGTACATACAAATATTGTAAATGTGAAAATAGCTGTGTGTCTCTGTTGGTAGTTATAACGTGCTGTAAGAAATGTATCGATGATTCGAATTTCTAGATTCCAAGTAGAAGTAAACTCAAAGTTTCATAATCTCGAAAACCGATTTATAACAAAACCGTTATGCTTTCAGGGGATTTCGGTTGCATATTACTAAGAAAAGATTAAGTTAGTTTGTTTTGTAATATTCCTAAAATAACCTAAAAAAGTACATTTGGGATTACAAAAATTCGAACAAACATTACTTCGGGTAAATGTGTTTTCGGACTTCTTATTGGTAACTCCAAACCAAAAGTAAAACGAATACAACAATATTTTGTTAGTTATTTATTAAAAAGTCATTTAAAAGATAATATTAACATTAAATCAGCTCTATAGTTTCTTTGTTCGAAATCTAAATATTTCAATGGCTTGTGGTTCGAAAATTGAAATTGACATAACGGGTCTCTTTCAGTCTTTTGCGCATGTCTTGTGTAGGATAAGGACAGTTAGCTATTTGATTATTTTTATTGTTTTTGTAAGTTATGTATATTGTATGTACTCGTATATGTACTTTTTATTTTTTTCTTACAGCACGGCTTGATTTATGATGATTTATATTAAACAATTACAATTTAATTTCAGTATATATAATTTATTACATTGTTATTTAATATCCAATACGACGGAGACATCAATTTGCATAAACTTCGTTATATAATCTGTCGATAAAAATAGGAGCTAAAAGAGTGCGTCGTTTCTCTATAACGAAAAAACAGCGTCCATGAAGTACTACGTTTTTTGTCTATAGTCTGTTAGTGAATAGAAAACTTCATAGGCATGCTTATGTCAAATGTTCGAACGTTTTCAAATATTTTCTAAGTAATCGATAAATTGAATCAATGTGATCATTGTGAAAAAAATGTCATAAAATAGAAAATTAGCAATTAATGTAAAAAATAGGCTTATGTATGGAATGTAATTCCACCCTTGGTTAGACTGTATGCAGCAGAGATTTTTTGCAAGTTTGTATAGCGCAAGACGACATGTTTCGTGGAGTACTTGACGCGGTGAATTGGATAATGGAAATGAAAAAACATCGATTTAAAAGTAGTGTTTATTGTGCGATAGTTGTTTTGTGCTTGTACCTTGACAGAGGAAATTGCCTATCGATGACGCCTCCGGTCCTATAAGCTCTAGGTTCATTGCGCAAAAGTGTTGCTTAGAGGTGGGTGATAAATAACGTCACGATGAAAAAATCACGATGATCCGCCGTCAAACAGTATCACTGTGACTCGTTCCGAAGGAACGACGTTCCAAAGTCACATAGGTGTTCCTCCGTTCCAATAGCTATCCCCGTCACTCACATCACGACATACGTATTTGATACAATGCGCGATCTCCGTTCCGTGGTGACTGAGCGCGCCACTCGTTGTAGTTCTCTCCAAATCGGGCCATTTCGGCGATGCGAGTGAATGAAATAGGATGATTTTCTTTGCTCACTCACAAGGGTAAGTAGTAATAAGCATCTACGTGCTTATTACTACTAGAAAAGGCCGATGAAAAATATCTGCAGCAGTTATTATAAACCTATTTATGAACAAAGTAAAATATTTTTGTATATTTGTTTTATTATAGAAAGAGTTGGTATTTTATATTTATGTATAATCTACTTTGTGTATTCTACTAGAAGTATAATTACATTACACTTTATTGCTATTTTTAACAATCCAAAGATTCGCATTAAATAAGTAACAAACAAAATTACATTAAATACAAAATCAACTTTTTGAATGGAATTGAAACTTATTACAAAGGGAGTAAAAACTTAAATCATTCTATAAAAAAAACGGCTATAAGTATTAGAAAGAAGCCGCTGGCTAAAACCGTATATCGTGATGTAAGTTATAGGCGTGACAAGGTCACGGAAATAACAGTCGTGATAAAATCACGATGATTTATCACTGTAATTTTTTTGGAACCGGAACGACAGTCACGGCGATAGAAATGTAACGCTATTCCCCATGTCTAGTGTTGCTCGCTTACAAGCAGCAAGTGATTGCAGTCGATAAATATTTTATCGACTACCAAGGGAATGTAATTTTATGCTTATAAAATAAATAGCCGAACTTGTTTCATTTTAATCGTCATCGGCCAATTATTTGTTTAACTGCCTGGGCACAGGTTCATTTGAATTGTTAATTTCTGAAAATTCATACATACGCTAATTTAGGAGTATGTGTATTATAAAAAATACAAATAGGAGACATATTTTAAAGTTTTTAATTAGATTTTTTAATATACATGCTCAAATGCGCCAGTTGTTATTAAAATGTGTATAATTAAAAATTTGTTTCCATACTAGCAGACTAATAGTCAAAATAAGAATAAATAATACATAAACGCAATTAGTAATCATTAGAACGTAACATTCACAATTCAGACATTTTGGCAAAATTTTAACTACCTTTATAATAAATCGATAAAATGGTCAGAACAACAAAAACTGGCAACCCTGAAAAATGTCATCTTTACTGGGGATTCGCTCTGGGCCTTTTCGAGGGAAAAGTGTCGTTTTTATTTTGACCTTCAATTATTTTGTGAAATCTAGTTTAAAGTGGAATAGGAATTTATGGATACTAATAATTTTATTAGTAAATATTTTTATTTGACTAAAGATAGGTATCTTTCTAGTTATTTTAGGAGACAGATAGCAGAGTTGCTATCATATTATATTAATAATTCAGCCAAATCATTGGCTACCAGACCGGCTGCTTCTATTGAGCAGTCCGTTGACATAGGTCAGTTTACTGACAATAATCATTCTGTTGAAAATAATTCAACTTCTAATTATTTAAATTAATTAATAAGACAACGGAAAGATACTCTTGCAACACAATGACAATAAAAAACCAACCTAAAACACACAGAAATAAAATAAATTGTATATTAAACCTGGTGCATCAAAATATTCAAGGCATGAAAGGCAAAGAGTTAGAAATAGAATTATTTATTAACTGTAATAATATTGATATTCTGTGTATTACTGAACACCACTTTCTATCAAAACATCAGTTCATGTTTAGCTTCAACAATCACCAGGTGGCTAGTTCGTTCAGCAGAGAAAAAGCTATTCATGGCGGCTCTTTAATTCTTATTAAAAATAATTTAAAATTTAAAGAACGTACAGATATTGTGAGCCTATCTATTGAGCGGACTATAGAGATATCCTGCATAGAGCTTGAACGGCTTGTTATATTAAGCGTGTACAGACCCCCTCATTCATCTTACGAACTATTTGAAAAAAGATTAGATGAAGTTTTAGGCAAATTAAATAATCCAAATAAATATATTGCTGTTTGTGGTGACTTCAATGTTAACTTATTAGAAGATTCCAGTGCTAGCAGTAGGCTCATATCATTTTTCCAATGTTATAATCTTGTGAATCTTTTCTTGGTGCCTACTAGAATAACTTCTACTACTGCCACTTGTTTAGACAATATTTATTTATACTAACGCCGTACCTAGTAATAAATCTATTATAAATAAATTAACTTCTGATCACTGCGGTCAATTGGCCACTTTTAATATAACTGTTGACAAAATGCCAAAAAAGGATATCACATGTGTTCCGATAAATAATGGTCGACTTAAAGCTTATAGAAATAATGTAATGCTTAAACTAACTGAACTTCCGTACGTTAACGATCCCAATAAATTGTATTGATTGGGCGACTGTGGGAATTCACAAAAGTAGACAAAGACTATATGATCTTTACGATGAAAGGACTTATAACACTAGTAACAGTTTTAATGATTTTGTTAGGAAATATTCGAAAATGTTTAAACGTGTTTGTGTTGCAGCCAAAGCAATGTTTATAAATAATAAAATAAAAAGCAGCGCGAATGTAATAAAAACGACTTGGAATATTATAAACAGCGAAACTGGAAGGGTCAAACCTCGTAACTTAGATTTTCAACTAAGATTTAATGACAAAATTGTAAACACAGACGCAGAAGTTGCTAAAATATTTGAAATTTTTTTTACTGACATTCCAATTTTGACTACTAAGTCGTTAAATTCATCTCCCACCGCCGCTGAATCCTTACTAAAAGAAAATAATGCAGTTAGTATCACTAATTTAAGGTTCCGTCATGTATTTCCAAACGATATTGTTAAAGCCTTTAAGTCTATAAACATAAAAAATACTGCTGATCTTGATGGTCTTTCAGTCAGAGTAATTAGTTCTATAGTTGATTGTATTGCGCCTTATTTAGCCTGTGTCTTTAATGAATTTGTTGATGATGGTGTCTTTCCTGACCTCATGAAGCAAAGTAAAGTTATTCCACTTTTCAAATCTGGTAGTATTTCTGACCCCACCAATTTCAGACCTATATCAATACTACCAACTCTCAGTAAAATATTTGAAAAAAATATTCTAAATCAGATGTGTGCACATTTTTATATTAATAACTTAATGTCTCCTAAACAATTTGGTTTCACTCGGGGTCGCTCTACAACCGATGCTGGTGTCGAGTTGATTAATCATATATTTGATGCATGGGAAGTCTCACATGACGCTATTGTGTGCATCATGATACACTGGTCAGGAAACTTCGCCATTATGGTGTGGCGGGACGTGATCTCGACCTTCTAAAATCGTATTTGCGTGGTAGGGTACAGAGGGTCGATGTTAACGATACGAGATCGTCAGGATCTGCAATTAGCATGGGTGTCCCTCAAGGTTCAATTCTAGGCCCATTTTTATTTTTAGTTTATATTAATGACTTACCTAGCCTTATGGAGGGTATAAAACATGAGATAGTATTGTTTGCTGATGATACTTCCTTATTATTTAAAGTTAAAAGGCACCAATGTTCCTACGACGATGTGAACAATGCTATATCTAAAGTAGTTGATTGGTTTGCTGTTAAAAACCTACTTCTTAATGAGAAAAAAACAAATTGTGTGAAATTTACATTACCCAATGTTAGAGAGACGGTTACAAACATTGTAGTTAGAAACGAAAAATTGAATCTTGTGGATACAGTTGTATTTCTAGGTATAACGTTAGATGCTAAATTGCAATGGGGTCCCCATATAAGTAAGTTATCAAAACGGCTCGGCTCTGCAGTGTACGCGATTAAAAAAATAAGGAAACTTTCAGACGTCGAAACCGCTAGATTGGTTTACTTCAGCTACTTTCACAGTCTAATGACATACGGCATTTTGCTTTGGGGTAATGCCGCCGATATCAATAGAATCTTTGTCCTGCAGAACCGTGCAGTTAGGGCAATTTACAATCTGGGCCCCAAAGTATCTTTGAGAGATAAGTTTAAGGAAATTAACATTCTTACACTAGCCTCACAGTACATTTATGAAAATGTAATTTATGTTAAAAGGAATAGTAATATATTTATGAAAAATAGTGACATAACATTAATACGAGGAATAGAAATAAACTAACTTTTCTTGATAGTCGTCTTCACAAAGTCAAAAAATCATTTAAGGGGCAATGTATACGCTTCTATAATAAGATTCCGGTTGATATACAAAATTTGCCTTTCACGAGGTTTAAAACTATAGTGAAACAAAAACTTTATACTAAATGTTATTTATTATACAACTTCTGCGTACTTGGATGACAAAAATCCGTGGTAGTAAGCCGTTTAGCTCATGGAGGTAGTCTCGATCTCTGATGTTTCAAATAAAAAAAATATTGTAAATGTTATTTACAAAGAGCAACCCCTAGAGTTTCTTGCTCATTCTTCTCAGGGGAATCTGCCTTTCGAATGAGCGGTAGAGTTTAACTATTGTGACGATTTCAAGTGTAATAATGCTTACCTATGAAATAAAGATTATTTTGAATTTGAATTTGAATTTGAATAGGATAGAGCTATTGTGCCTTAATCGAAGATTAAAACGCGAAATTATACGAATCTCGAACTAAAATACCCGTATGAAAACTGGCAACCCTGAAAAATGTCATCTTTACTGGGGATTCGCTCTGGGCCTTTTGGAGGGAAAAGTGTCGTTTTTATTTTGACTTTCAATTATGTTGTGAAATCTAGTTTAAAGTGGAATAGTAATAATAATAATAATAATAATAATAACGCACACACTCAACATAGCCCCGCACTAGGGAAACCCTGTGTCGCGGGTGCCATGGACACACACATAGACAACCACAAATTACACCCAAACTCACGAGAGAAATAAATATAGGCCATACAAATATATCTCCCGGCCCGGGAATCAAACCCGGGGACCTCTGCATGGCAGTCCGGTATGGTAACCGTTCGGCCACGGAGGCAGTTAATAGGATAGTGCTATTGTGCTTTAATCGAAGATTAAAACGCGAAATTATACGAATCTCGAACTAAAATACCCGTATCGGCCCGTTCTAAGGAATCCCGAGTCAATCCAAGCACGCCGCCTCAAATTGCCTATCCTCTTTGTGGCGGCCATATTTACAGAAAAACTTATTTTTATGTTTTCGGCTGAAGGTCTTTGTTGCCATGGCCAGAAATAAATTAATAAAAAAAAACATCTTTACTGAAGTGATTTTACTCCGACCTAATAAATTAATTTTATTTAAATTTACATTTTTTTAAATAATAATTATTTTTTTCCACCTATATGGTTTCTCGGTATTAACGGTATGTCTTACAGTCGTCAGTCGTCACGTCCGTAATGGATCGATTTGAATACATAGAAGCTCGTCTATTCGAAGGCGAAAATTACATCAAAAGGGAAAAAAATGTAAAAATTTACGATGGAGATGATAAGGTTTGATTCATTTATGAATTCCTAACGTTCTACAGCTGTAAATAGTCCACAGAACGCTGAAGTCAGAATCATGGTTGAGTCGATAGGGTTATATGTCTTAAAACTCCTATTTATTTGCTCGTGGTATGTATCAAATTAATGGTTGTCTATTTTAGACTCAATTTACAGATGGTGAAGTGGTTCTAACAACTCACAGGATTCTCTGGGGAAAACCAGGGGACATACCGAAAGGTCTAGTCTGCTTGTCTCTGCACTTGTACTATGTATTTTGTCTTGAAGAGGAAAGTGGTGGAGTATTTGGACTTGGAGGGCCTAAGAGAATAATATTGCATCTTGGGCCATCGTTACCAGGTGTGTTAAGCTTTTGATCAGATATTATATTGATACCTCTCTTGTAAGTTGTTGCACGCCTTAAAAATAGCATTTTTTTGACTTTTTAAGTTAAAGATATCCCTTTTTGTAATACCAAGTGACGAAATGAACAGTTCATGCACCTGGTGGTAAGCAACACTCCTATTCATTCAATTGCATTCCACTAAGATCTCACACATAATGATCTGAGTGGCACTACCATTGCGCCTGTCACCCTGAGAAATAAGTTGACAAGTCCCATGTGCCTGTAATTTCACCAGCACCCTTCCAAACTGGAATGAAGTAAAGCTCACATCCTGCTTGGCAGCAAAAAGAGATAAGGGGGCAGTACTGAAAGAGTTTGTTCAGCAAACTCTTTCACAAGGAGCTCTACTCCTACTTTTATGTAAATTATAGGTTTCATTTTTAAAAGTAAAGAAAACATTGTTTTTTGTTTACTCTTTATGGAATCTATAATATAATATGTGTGTGTGTATATAAAGGTTATATTTAATATTTTTGTGACTTACAACTTATGTGGGAGGTATTGATATGTACATACTTGGCTTTAGAAGTGTTGTTATTCTCTGGCATATAATAACATAACCATAGCACTACGGAGCATGGTAGCAGGCTTACTGGTCTAAAACTGTGACTAATGATATGGCAAAATTTGTTCTAGGAAAAAGACCAGGTCCTGCTGTAGTGAGTCCTTTCCATTTTGTCAAATTCTCCTTCAAAGATGGAATTGATCCAGCCTTTTACAAAGCACTGGGTGAGGCTGTGGCTGCAAAGGCTTGGGAACAACCAACACCAGTATCATCTCCTATTAGTCCTACAAACTCTAGCAGTTCTGGAAGACCTTCAGTAGCACCAACCTCTTCTAGAATCAGATCGGGCATAGTTGGCATTGAAAGATCAATTGAAGAACAACACCGTGCCACAGATGAGAGTATTAGTGTAGCTTTCAAGGATCTTACAAAACTTATGGAGAAGGCCAAGGATATGGTTGCAATTTCTAAGAATATTTCTAATAAAATTAGGGTAAAGTTTTTTTTGTCCTGTTTTTAGTCATGTCTTTAATTTTTGTGTGTTGTTTGTACTACTATAAAACAAAGGTTTGTACAGTCAAGAGCACGTCAAGCTTGACACTTTGTACTTTGGACCGTTCTTATTGTAAGCGGCATAGAGTTGGATTTCAGTCTTAAGTGTCAAGCTTGACGTGCTCTTGACCCTGTACAATAATATGGTTCATCTATCAACAGGAAAAACAAGGTGATATTTCTGAAGATGACACAGTGAGATTTAAGTCGTACTTAATGAGCCTTGGAATAGATGATCCAGTAACAAGGGATGCCTTTAGATCAGATTCTGATTACTACATGGGATTAGCTCAGCAAATATCTGACATGATGGTTGCTGTGTTAATGGTAAGATTCCTATTTTAGTTGTAATATTGTAACTGTCAATGCCACCACATAGATAATGTCATAATGGTAAGGGTGCTGGTGAAATTACAGGCATATGGGACTTGTCAACTTGTTTCAGAGTGACAAGTGTACAATTTGGTCATCCCATCACTAAGTATGATAAAAAATCGTGTGGAGCTAGAAAATAGGTTCTTGGAAAAATTCTATGAAATCAAATACTTTGTGTATGTAATCAAATACGTTGTTAACAGAAGGGCGAGCATGTCGCCACGACTAACTCGAAAGCGACATAAAGCTCGAGATACTGGTATTCTGGCATCTCTATGCAAGAATAAAAATATCGCGCTTCTATGTCTCGCACAAGTCACGCCCTGTAATGCCAGCCTTCCGAATGTAGTTTTGTTGATGAGCAGATGGGCGCATAATTTAGTACCTACCTTTGTGCACAATGTCCCTAAGTCTTGTAGAGACTTAAGCCTGATAATTTTAGATCCCAAATTGGTGCTACTTTTTGGTCTATTTTTAAATTCTGCCACAGTGTGTCAGCCTGCAAAAGTTGTACTGTATGGCAATAAGGGATTTATTCTAGGATTCCATTTAGCACACAAGTGGCTTTGTGTGTGCTGTTAATTATCTTAAGTAATGCTTCTGTGGTTGCAGGATTGTGGTGGTATAATGTCATTGGCTGATGTATGGTGTAGAGTGAACAGAGCCAGAGGTCTGGAACTGATATCTCCTGAAGATCTGCTAAATGCCTGCAAGTGAGTCCAGCGGTTGATATTGTCAACTTGTAAATATGGCGAAATAATTATTTAAGAAAATTTTTATACATTTGGGGGCAATAATTTGTGACCTAATTAACTTGGGCAATATTTTAAATTTCATGCAAATTTAAGTAACTGCTGTAGCTAATAACTAAAGTTATTTTTGTTGGTCTGAGTTTTCTGTTTAGGGTTTAGTTATTTAACCAAGAGCCTTTATGAGCCCATGAAGATTTATGACTTTTTTTCACAGATTACTACAAACTATTGGTGCACCTATGGCCCTTAGGAAATTTCCGAGTGGAGCATGTGTTTTACAATTGAATACAAACAGAGATGAGGAAATTGCCAAAGTTACTAGTGATATGGTAATCTTTTTTGACACTCACTACTGGTCAAAAAGTAATATTTTCTTTCCAGGGTAACTAAAAGCATATGCTTGCGATAAAACTATGACTGACCAGCTGGACTAGCTAGGCAGGTTCTCGATAAGTGTTCACTGCATAAATAATCAACATATATAAACCTTTGTTCTGTTTTGCAGCCATGTTTAAAGCAGTTAAACATTTATTATAATTCTTCCATTTCTATCTATACATACATATACACATATAGATAGATAAGATCAAACCTCAATACAATTGAAGCATTGGGCTGTAACAAAGGCATTACACAAAAATTGAAAATAAAGTTTTAATGTCTTATATCTTTTTAATATTTATAATATGACTTTTATATATTTTATTATTTATTTGTCCTAAGATTTAGCTAAAAGATTAAGGTGTTATTAGTATTTTAAAACAATTGGAAACATTTGAATATTTTTTTTCCGTCTGTTGTCCGTCCTTGTTGCACCAAACCGGCAAATTAATGGGGTGTTCCTTTTATTATTGTATTTTAAGGAAATAAATTGTGAATCAATCTTGTTTAAAAGTTACATTGGAAAAAATTTAAACAAATTTTGAAATCCTTCATTGAATTCTCTGGATTGAAATGATATCATCTTCTGCAGGTCTCTCATTGGCTTCCTAGATGCTCCACGTTGCGGGTGAATTCGATCGTTTCAGACATTTTTTTACATTAAAATAAATTTTTACTAACTGCCGGTTGTAACATGTCCGAAATTCACACGCACCTTTATAATCTATGCCACAAGGGCGGAGCGCCACCTTCTAAATGAATGAAAACTACGCCATCTAGAAGAGAGATCGAAATGAGTTTCTGTCACAAGATACTACATAGTGTATTACATGTTTTGGGTACCAAACGCCCTAGTTGTTCCTAATGCTTCAATTATGTTTTAATTTAATTGTATTGAATTATGAGAACAAAAAACAAAAATATTTTTGGATGTAGTCCTATTTAAAATAGTAGTTATCTTACTACTACTATCATAAGTAGTAGTAATTATCTTTTCTTTACTAAAAAAAAATTATGATTATCACTAATTTCAGGTTTCTTACCACAGCGCACAGTATTCTTTTTATTTTCCCGATATTCATACCGTGGTGAGGAACCTGAAATTAGTGATAATCATTTAGTGAATAACCACGAAAGCCTTAAAAGCTATATAAAAAATTTATTTAATGATAGAAAATTTTCTTAACTTTTAACTTTCCTTTTTCAGCTTGAAGATAATGGTTTCCTTACACCAGAGAAATTGTCTCAGCTGGCTAACGTATCTGTTCTTCTTGCACGTGAGCGGCTCTACACTACAGAACGTCTCGGGCTCGCGTGTCGAGACGAATCTATAGAGGGCCTAGCTTTCTACCCTAATAGATTTCTAAATGAAGCCTTATAGTATACTGTTGTTTGTTTATTAAGAGTCTATATTGTTTTTAAGCATATTGAATAAATAATATATCCAAATTAAGCACAAATATTTATTGTAATGTTTCTGTATGAAAAGCGAGGCTCACAAAATTTCACAAAAGCATTCCCTAAGTGAGTTATATTACTTAATTTACCATTCTGTATGACAAGAACTGTATGTAAACCATCTCAAAATATCCTTACTTTCTTAGATTACTAGATTGTAATGTGATATTATACATACACCCAAATGAGATGAATAACACAGTACACATGCAATATAATCTTATGCTAAGACATTTCAGTGTAAAAATAAATTAACTGGATTTCTGGTAAATCCAATTATCTCAAATAAACCTTCACGAAACCATTGTTTTATTTCATTTGATCCTATAAAAATAATGCTATGGTATAAAGAAGCTACTTAGACACTTGTCAACAATCACAGATTGAAACATTCAATCATCATCACTTAACATTTGCTTAATAAGTGGAAGTCTTTTGGACTTCTAACCATTACTATTACTGATTACAGTTGACTATACCACATTACACTAAGCATTGCACTTTAATTTTATATAGACATCAATATTAACCAGTACAATCTAATTGGACATTATAATACTGTCTACATAATTGTTTTTTACCACTGTACTAAACAAACTAAGATAATCCTTGTATCTAATACTTCATTTGACGTTTGTTATAGGGATGAGGCAAAGTCACTTGATTTTCAGTGTATTTGATTTTTGAAGCAAAGGTTCTCTCTAGTTATATTTTTCTGATATATTCTGAACAATGTGTATATGTGCGAACTGTTTTGTGTATATTGATGGCGTAAACACACAACTTTAATTCAAATGCAATTTCAATTGATATTTTAGTAAATTT
This sequence comes from Hyposmocoma kahamanoa, assembly GCF_003589595.1. Taxonomy (NCBI): domain Eukaryota; kingdom Metazoa; phylum Arthropoda; class Insecta; order Lepidoptera; family Cosmopterigidae; genus Hyposmocoma; species Hyposmocoma kahamanoa. Next base: position 11,776,827 of record NW_020654422.1, read on the forward strand.
CTAAAAACATTAATGATATCATTAATTTGTCAGTTTCAAAAAGTAATAATGAACTGACAACAACATGACAGTTCATTATTACTTTTTGAAACTGATTGCCTATGACATTGACTTACAAATAAGCCTATGATTAAAATTCATACTATAAGAATGAATACACATACTATACATTTTTCCATTAAATTATCAAAAACTTTTTGTCAATATACCTCATCTCTAGCAAATGAAGTATAATGAAGTAATCTTTGCATGTGATCATAAAGAGTTACTGAATTATTGAAAAAAAAGTTCGTGCATTTCTTACAAATAAGCATAGATTTGGTATTATTTTTACTTCAATTTAATGTATTTACGTAACAAAAGCTATTCATTTGAAAGCAAGGCTTATGAAAATAATAAACATTGTTACAAGGTGACATCTTGTAGTTTTTATGAACTGTCACAGAGATCATCCTAGATTATTTTTAGTTTAGACTAGACGTGAATTATCAAAGTTGAAGCAGATAACCATATATCTATTAACAGGAAAATTTCCTTATGCTATGTGGAATGAGTCAAATTTAGTAGTCAATGGCGCTTTTGAATTCCTTTGGTGGTTGATTGAGTTTGCCTCCAAGCTCCCAAGCTTTAAAATCATCGCAGGAACGGATGTTTTCAATATAGCACTCCACTCCTCGGACAAATGGTAACATCATTTGATCATTAATTATTTCAGAGAGACGGTGCAAAAATGCAATGTTTTTTGCAAGTATTTCTTTGATTTTCAAGGAGAGTGGACGTTCAGTGCTTTGCACAATATCCAGCTGAAACAAAATCAACAATTCAATTGAGCTTACACACTTTAGTGTTAGTAGTGTAATAGTTCCCGTGCCACCTAAAATTATAAATTATTGTATGGACACAACAAATAGTCTCAATATATGGAGAAAATAAAGCCAAAATGTGTATTTACAACACATTTTCTTTTCATTATGGATGATATCACATGTATGATAATTTATTCAAGCCTCATTTACTGTTACATGATATAAGCATTTGACCCCTTCTTTTCCAAAGGATTTTATGAAAATCAAAAAATACACATCGCAAACTGATTATGTCATGATACAGTCAAGAAATCCTGTGTACACACAAACTTCAGGCAAGATTACTTTGCAACACCCTGAAAGTTTTTCAAAGACATATTGTCTGTTTTGTAGAGTAAGCGACATTGCATAGATTTTTCAAAAAATAAAATTTTTTCAGGTTTTAATGTTTGTTTTAAAATACGTATGTTTTAAATTTCAATTTTAAAACTTATTTAGAATTAAAGCAGAATTTTAAAACAGGACATAAATATTTCAAAACAGTCGGCAAAACCTAAAACATACAACGCTGAAAAATCTACATAATGTTGATTATGCCCTTTCTTCAAAACATTGACAATATACAGATGCAGTTGTAATTTTCTATTTGTATAGCTCACCTTCTCTTCAATAAAATTATCCTGAATACCAAGATAATACTTTAAACATTCGGAAAGGGACCTGACTGCAGTAGGGAAAATACCAGTTTTGTTTTTTGTGATTATTATGTCCCCAACCTGAAATAAACAAATTAATTAACACACAACACACCGTACTAAATTACTTTTAATGACAACAAACATTTACCTGAGTGTCAAATACAGAATTCAGCTGAACATTGTGTTTGTGATACAAACAATCTGATATTTTCCTGCAATCATGGACAATTTTCTTTGGTGAATCACTCTCAAGTAGCTTCTTCAAGCCTGCATCAAATGCATGAAACTGCATCACTTGAATGTCAAAAATGTATATGTTGTTTGGAGTGGACAAAACCAAGAACGGCATCTTGCATTTCCTGCCCATATTAGCACCATCAGTACTCATTGCCACAAACTCATACAGATTTAAATCATTCAATGCGTTGTGGAAACTGCTATCAATTTGATTTACAAAGACAAATTTTCTGGATACAGTTATAATGTCTTCAACATCTTTAGCGCTGATTCTCAATTGTTTACCCTTTTCAGGGTCAGGCAATTTCACAATGGTGCGAATTTCAGAATCATAAAAATGCAATACTGATTCACTCTTCTTGTCTTCTGACGACTCTTTAACGTTGTAAAGAGATATTTTAGATTTGTCGCTGTTAGTACTAAAGAAGCGACCTTCAATAATTTCAGAATTCTTTGTATGGAGTTGCAACAACTCCCCTTTCATGTATGCTTTGTCCATTTTGATTCTTACAAGTACAATGTTTAAGTAGGATGTCAATTAATCTTTCTTGACAGGTTTAGCAGGTGCTTTCTCCGCTTCGTGGTACGCTCGATAGATGTACAGGGCTAACGTGACATGAAGAACGATTACAGCAACCACTGCCGAATAAACACTGCTGTTCATCGGCTCCAGGCGGAGCAATCCATCGAATAATAGACTCTTCGCCAGGAAAAATGACGACACAGGCACAATTATGATGAATAAACAGTATTTTACTACTGTTTGAAAAATTTGAAAATCGGGTAGATCCTGGAAAGAAAATAGATTAGTCGATAAGTACGACCACAAGTAAGTAGCAGTAAAATGAACTTAGTATCACTTACATTAGCGCGGCCTTCAATCATTATAAGTTAAAATACAAATTAAAATAAAATAAAGACAGAAAAATTGCAGAAAACAATTTAACACTCGGCTTCATCAATCAATCAATCACATGAAAGAACGAATAACGAAAGAACAACTTTTCGTGTTTTGAGTATTTTTGAGTGAATGAATGACAGCACTTAAATTCGGATCCACTTTGAAACGGCAACGAGATAGATAAATACCTGCAATGGATGCAACAATTTTACGGTTTGTGGCTATGGAAAGTGATAATAGATTCTCAATTCATATAATGTGTAATGATGCAACGGCTGCAAAAAAGATAGTTAACACGTATTACGAAACCATGATTTTCATTTTAAGTCATGTGCTCTGATAAGTAATATGTAACGCCAAACGTTCCGTGTCATTCTGATTCTACAATGAAAAAAATACAGTACGTTGTTTTGTTAGCTTTCACAGTAAGTTCATAAATACAAATTAATAATAATAAAAAAACTGAAAGTACAGTTTTTAATAATAGAATCCAATAATTTAAGCTAGTGTAATTTAAATTAATAACTTATTTACATTCTTAATTTGTAATTTAACTTATTTAAGGGAATTTTATTTTTCCCACAGATCGAGATAAATGGATTTGTAGATTTAAATGAAATTCATAAAATCTTGCAATGGAAGACTCAAAATGTACTAAATTTTAGCGAGGTCAGGAACTCAAAAAAATAATTAAAATATCATAGATTTTTTAAAGCTATTACCAGTCTAAATATTTCACAGATTGGTGCGTTATCCAACGGCGTGTTCGATTTTAGTGATTTAAAAAATAAATTAATTCAATGGAAAACTCAAAAGTTACAATCCATTTGTCCATCTAACGGGTAAGTTTATTAGATTTATAGGTTATCAACGTATTGGCTTGTTATATATATATATATATATATATTGTTATAGTAAACAACAAGTAAATAATGATTATTATTAACATGAATATTTGAATATTTACGTGTTATTTCATAGCCGTCCTTATTTATAGAGTGCAGTTGCAGAATTTATTAAGCCTCGTATGTAGTACAGCTCAGCCCACAAATGTTACGTTGAGAGATTCTTGCATTTCTTGTTTCCAAAGAGTTACTTCTATGCAAGAGGTAAGGTTCACTTTTACACTTACATCTATAATCTATTTAAGTGTCTACTATAAATAATAATATAAAAACATTTTCTGTTTTAATTTCAGGGCCCTCAAGAACTAAATGCTCTGAGTGCATGTGCTTTGCAATATTTTACAAACACAACTTATGCGACTTGCGCTACATCGCTAGTGGTAAGTGTTCCCTATTCTAATTGGTATCGATTTTCGACCGCACGTTCATAAATATGTAATAACTGCTGGTGCATTCTCTTTGATTCAGGCATTATCTACTTCTGCATTAAATGTCCAACCATCAGGCTGTTTTATGGGATACTGTGATTTTGTTAGGTGTCTTAGACGTGTAAACTCTATGAACCTGGTAAGTTTATAATAAAAATTTTAATTTTGAACAACAAATTAGCTGGCTATGTAGCATTCGTACTTTCATGGATATATTATATTTTACTCTATGTTGCATATAATAAAGCCTATTTAGGGTGCACGTTATTATGACACGTACAAAGTAGGATTAATTGATGTATTACACACACACACACGCAAATAAAAACAATTACGATTACAAAGCAGTAAGATAAATTGACAAAATTCTTTGTAGAAAATTGTAACTTATGTCGTTTATAAAAAGCGGCTGTTTGGGTAGCTTAATCTCGAGGTGAGTGTACATGGCAATTAAAAATGTTTATATAGAACATTGCCTTACAAATAAATGGACGACGGGTCTAATACAAAAACCACGAAAAAAATGTCCCAAGTCAACCTATTCGAAATTTAAATTGTAATGTCATCGCAGTATCGCGCTGTCAGTCGAACAAATGAAGACTAAAGCGGAGTTTGGCGCTCTGTATACGATTTTAGCGCCTTACAAGTGCGGACACTTTTTAGCGCGGACCCGACGTCCATATAATTGTAAGTCAATGATATAGAAAGATACTTTTATCACAGTCTAACCACTGTTTTTAACACTGTGTATTTAGTATGTTCATAATCTATGACTGTGGATATTACTTATCTACATATTATTTTATTTTTTAATGTTTAAATTTTTTCAGATCACACAATGCACAAGAGAAGCAAGAACCGGCATAAACATAACTTTGGATGCAGACAATGTACGTTTCTATACCAATGTTACATCATGTCTACTAGCAAAATCACGATGTAGTTCATTCAATCCTATAACAGGGGATCCTCAAACTCCAGGTTACACATCAGCTGGAGTGAGAGTTAGCAATGCTCTTCAGTTTTCAGCAGCAGGTGAACTTAGAATTCTTGCATTTTCAGCTGCTACACCTGTTTCAATTTCGTTTTGCTCAACGCCTTCTAATTTGACGCAAACGAGTTGGCTTACCAATATATGTTAATATTAGACAAAAAATTAATTACATTTTAAAATTACTCAAACATACAATTCTTTTATTTTTTTAGCATTGACTGGCTCCTTGATTGGGTAGGTACTTTCCATTTATTGGGTGGAAAAAAATAAAAGGAACTTTCATGACATTGACATTCCGTTTTTTCTAACACCTTTATAACACCTAGATCTTGAGGATGGAAAAAATAAAAGTTTAAGCAATTAGATACACTTCTCCAGGATGGAAAAGACTTCTTAAGCCACATGTTAAGCTGTACAAACTATTGTTTCTTAAATATACGAGTAGTATGATTGTTATGTAAATTACGTAATATACCACTTATTGTGACAAAAACGTAATAATATTCGTGGGTTCGCGGAGCAGCAAATTAATTTCAAAATTTTTTAATGAGGTTGGCTTTGAGCCAGGCAGAAGAAAAAATACAATTATTTATATCATATATATTTTAAAAGAATTCTTACATCGGTATCCGAACTAAGGAATGAATGATTTTAAGAAGTTTAATGTGTCAAAAGGTCAAGGTTATGTTACAATTGTCATTTTCACGTATTCCAAGAACTCGGTGCTGTCAATGATAGTTAAAATTTGCAGAAGGTTTATGAATAAATTCTGAAAGAAGTAGTGATAATCAGGCCATTATCAACATACAATTCTTCAGTACGAAGCGAGTAAAAAGTTGCGTAAGTATTAAAGATCTTTATTTTTGTTTATTTACTCTCTGTATTGTGACTTAAATCTTTCGCGATCGCGCTTGCTATTTTTCTATTATCTCAACTTTTTAGGTCATACAATGAGTTGTTTAAACTAAAGATTAGATTGTAGTGTTACTATTTCCTTCTTGTGATCGATAAATGCAGATATGAACGTTGAATGGGGTAATTTCATTATTTGAATTTGAAAGGACACGAAAGTCGTTCGTTAAAGAAGAAACCTTTATATCTTTATTCAAATAATATAATAAAACTTGTCACTAATTGCTTCTTTAAATCTTTGACACTAATGTTTTGAGATATCCAGCTGCCAAACTTATGTGGGACGGTAAAAGAATTATAGTCTCATTAAAACTTAATTTGACTGAGAAAACCGCAATGAACTGAAATTTTAGTAGATATTTCACAAAAGGAAACAAATTTCTTGTATTATGTTTTAGAGTAATGATTTTAGATAGAATCCTTTTTTTAAAATTTTAACAAGGCTTTGAACATTGTACTACATGGTGTTTATGCCTCATAGGGAATTTCAAATTGCAAGATCAGTTAGGGGCATGTAAGTTATAAAAAAAATCATTAGCTTTTTGTTAAAATGTTTATTTTTATGAAAACTAAACTAGAAATCTTATTACAAAGTTGTAAATTCATACTAATTTGTTACAACTTTCTATACAGAAAAACTGTGAAGTTTATAAGAAAAGTCCTTAATTTATTGAGCAGTAAAGTCAGTTATTATTATTATAAGGGAGAATGGGCAAAATGGATCTGGGTGCAGGCACTTCAAAACTACTTTCAATCAACATACATCACTATTGTGATCAAAAAATATTATGGGCACCAACATGTAAGTCATTAAGTTTCCGAAATATGTGAAATAATATATATTTTTAAAACTTGGTACTTAATGTACAAACTTCTGCCTGTTTCTTGAGTTATATATACCGTTGGAATCTGAAACATGAGCTGATTCCAATTGTATTAACTCAATATGACCAAAAATGTCGCTTATCCCATTTTTCCTTTCAAGGGTCAATATGTGTATTATTTTAACTTGTAGTCTAATGATATTCTCAAATTGTATATACACCCCTGAGTGAGTGAGAAGGCTTAATAAACCTTTACAAACGGTATAAATTTCCACTGAGAGCTTGAAACTCAATTTTATATAATTACAGTGAGCAATACTTCAGATCTTTCCCTTGATCTCTGAGACAGCCTTAGTTAATTTACCTTTTATGGATTTGGTTTTCTTTTTTACCTTTTTTGTAGATTGAACAGAATCATCAGAGTCAGAATTGTCTGAAATCATTGTATTTGTTTTAGTATTTGTCTTCTTTGTCTGTACAGCAGTAGTTACAAATGCTGTTTTTCTAAAGCGAGACTTTGACTGTCTATTTGTGACTGGACTCGCTTTTTGGGATGGCTGTGTGTTCCGAGGAATATCTGTAAAGCTTGTATTGCTCATGTATGGGGAGTTCTCTGACTTTGTGTGCTTCAACCTGAAATAAGTTTTTTATTAAGAGTAATATGTTAGTTTCACTTTTGAAATGTCTTTACAATTTTAATTGAATTTTTAAGTATGTACTCACTTTCCCTTCTTCTTCCAGGTTTTAGGAAATTTACTAATTGGTTCTAAAATGTCATCCATTGAATTTGGCAATTTTAGAGATAGTTTTTTACTCTTAGTTTTTTTCTTTTTCTTCTCTTCCTTCAACTTCTTACGCTCTCCTTCTAATTCTTCTAATTTCTTTGAGCAAGATCTGATCAATGAATTTCACACAGTAAATAGAAATATTTACATTGACATAGATACTTTTTAGTGTTTTTACTGAGATGTATATCATAATGTATATTCATGCATTTGACAGCTAAAATTTACTAAACATGAGTAATAACCAAAACATTTTACCTCAGCAAGGCTTCACTGTCAGTAAAGTAAGAATTCATAGCAAAGCTTGAAATTCCCCAAGACAGTGGTCCCTTGTCATCACTCTGAACACCAGTCCACACGTTTCTTTTGATAGATGTTAGTTTAACTTGTAGCTCCGATGGCTGGGAGATCCTGTTTTTCATTTCAGCTAAATACCTGTTGATAAAACACGGGTAAATTTCGATTTTTCGATTGTACTTAGTACAGAATATTTGGGCGAAACAGCATTTACGTGGAAGGCATCTTTGGTAGAAAACGGCCTTGAAGAACATTTTCAGAAGAAATTGAGAGTGTTCTTAAAAGGCTCGAGTGCCTAGTGTGAAGAATAAGAAGGTTTGTATGAAAAAATTGATGATACGAGTAGTAAGGGAAGCAAGAGAGGCTTGTCAGAATCGTGCTAAGTGGCGATTCATAGTTTCTGCCTACCCCAATGGGAATGTCGTGAATATCAGAAGAAGAAGATTATTATTTCAAAGTGTACAGTGATAGAAGCAAATATGTATATTTGTACATATGCATATAAATTCTGTTGGGATTGTTATTTGGAGGACAGTTGAAGAGAGAAGTAAATATAAAAATATAAATGTCGTTTTTAAATTGTTGTATTAATAAAACTGTGTATCAATTGTATCTTACTTAGGAGGTGGCAAACACCGAAATTGATGCCACGACGCTGGCTTCAGCTTCGGTTTTTCTATCGGCTGATTTATCATGGAAACACTTCGTGGTCTTCCACATTTTGGCGACTTTTTCTCTCTATCTGAATGATATGGAGAATCGCTGGTCTGAAACATACACATACATTGTAAATAATTTAAAATCTATTTCTAGTACAATGTTCTGATAAGAATAGTTTTCCAGTGTTCTATTGATATGAGAGTGACTTTTATATTACGTAGTCGTACAATCAACTTCTATGTTGTATTTGTCTTATAATTTTTACCGGAGCTCGTATAATCTTTAGTTCAGGTGGCATTTTCTTTCTCCTTCTCGGTTTTGGTTTCGTGGAGGAATGTAAAAGTTTGTGAATTCTTCTCACTGGACTTAGATTTTCTTCACAAGACTCCGCATCGGAAGACGCGTCACTCATTGCATCTGATGTAAGGTCTATGGTTGCACGTGATACCTGAAACCATACCAAATACACAGTTTACATATCAAGTACTTCATTACTGCAAGCATGTGCACCAGAAACGACTTACACATTAGAAATATAGAAATTTCAATGTAAAAGTGCCTCCAGCACACAGTTGCCGCAATGCACATTTTGATCTTAAGAGCTAAATTGTTTGGTCTATAATTTACTTGTAATGTTTGTCGCTTGGTTCTCTTTTTCTCCTTCTCGATCCGTTGAGTATTTTCAATTTTTGGTCGTGGTTTTCGCGGTTTCTGAAAAAAAAAAACATTTCTTATTATTTCTAAAGGTTCAATTCTTATTGCAAGTGACTACGTCTTATATTCTACGATTCCTCACGACCTCACTCATACATCTGTTGATACGAGACCTCACTCATACATCTGTTGATTTCCGGGAAAATTGGTGAAGGTGGTGGCGCTGGTTGCACAACGTTTCTCTCTTCTCGTCTGCCAGCGGCATCTGAGCTACTGCTCGAAGTATCTCCCTCATCACTATCGAGAAAAGAATCTTGTTGTACCATTAAGAAAACCCATACATGGTCATAAAAACAAGCCAACCACATATTTTACCTTGAATAATCAGATAGATCTATGTTAGTCGGCTCGTCAGCATTAGAACCCTCTTTTAAAAGTCTTGCTACAATCTTGTTTCTCAGTCTTTCCTTACTTGGATCATCGTCGTAAAAATCTAACAACGTCTCGCAGAAGGTTTTGCCTAGGCTCTCGTAGTCCTGAACTGCAAAATGAGTGGACATTCTGCTGCCTAATTCAGACCCTCCGAAGGATGCTTCCATTGTGTAGCTGTTTGCAACTCCCATCATCCAAACAACTACACGTCCTGTGCCTTCTTTGCTTTTTTGTATGCGAAATTTGCAGTTTTCGAACGAGAACTGAAAACAACGAATTTTCCGTCAGCAATCTTCCGTACTATTTATAAAATTTGTGAAGTAAACCGATTTTTCACCTTATCAGCAGCATTTTTATGAAGCATCAATGGAAACACTTGTTCCTGTAGCCTTTTGTCTGAATTTCTCCGACTTTCACATCCATATATGAACACATTATGTTTCCGAGAGTGCGCGTGTAAATCCACGTACATTGCTACATCGCACTCTTCCTGCAATCTAATCATACTATATACATAGTGAGTAGAAATAAAAAGTGTTACATTTGTTAATATTATATGTTAATTAGGGGCACCAACCTCCGTAACATTACTTTTGTGTGCCAAACCGGCGGATAGGTTTCCCTTATGACTGTTCGATATTGTCTGTTTAGGTCCTTTCCGGTCAACGAACATCGATTATTACCGACAATTACCTGTAATGATAGTTAAATATTCATTCGTGACAATAAAATCGTGTGACAAAAAATATCTAGTGCATCACTCACGCCATCCGGGTTCAGCATAGGAACTAATTTGAAAATAAACTTTTCACGCAACTCGCGGGCTTGATTTGAATCGCCTGTTAAATAGTCCATGAAACCTTTCATCATCCATGATGATGGCGTCTCTCCTGGATGCACCCTTGCTGATATGACTACTGCCTTCTTTTTCTGCAATACCATACCAATATATATACCTTTATATTGTATCTGTCTTTGAAGACTAAAAAGGGAACGTTCGCTATTTATAAAACTTTTATCAAAATGTTAATTATTTTAATAGTGATGACTACTGATGACACTTACCCTTGGATCTATGTCATTAGGATTTGGAGGAGCAGTGATAGTCAAGTAATATACATTATTACCAGCCAGTGTTCGGCAAAGCAGTCTTAGTTTTGAATATGTAGATTTAATTGGATGAGACTGTAGTCTCGATAAATACTCTTGTAAATCGGAGTAAGTGTAAGGATAACAATGTGCAATATAAACAGCATCATCCGTATGTGGAAACTCTATGTTAAAAGTTAATGTATAACTTGGAAATTGTTCTTCTTCCTCACATCTGAAATTATATTCGGTAGCAGTGAGGTAATGTTCGATTTGGTTTTACTCAAGGCTTCTGTTAACTTACGTAGAATCGTTTTTATAATAAGCGATGTTATCGCCGCACCGTCTCCATCCAATCGAATGCAACTGCGCGTCCTTCGTCGAATACAGTAAAGGTCGCATACCTTCATTATACAAGCTTTCAGCCTTTGTAAGATTTACTATCGAGAATCTGTAATATTTCAGAATCTATACTAACTGTCTACTAACTATAAGGACGAGTGCAAATATCTATATACTGAACTTACCTGTATATCGTCTGTTTTTTCGTATTTGTAACTTTAAAATAGAACCATTGCATGTGTCTGTTCGTATACAAATCGGTGCGTAGATGCAGTTCGTAATAAGCTGGTGTTATTTTTATTGCTTTGGCAAGATTTCCACTTTCGAATCGAGATTCAAATCTTAGCTCGTCTTCACCTCCGGCAGTCGCACAAGCTGACAGGTATAAACGAGAACCACCGACAGTGGAACGACTGAACTGGAAACATCACATTTTGTACAACACAGAATATTGAGCTACATTTATATTCATGTTTATGTTATGTAGTTTGGAAAATGTTAGGTGTACTTACATAATTCACCGCACTCATAGGGTAATATTGATAGATAACTGTTCCAGCTTCTTCGCCAACAGGTTGAGGCCGCAACTCTTTTCCGGTAGAAATGTAATAAGGTTCTGGCGATGCGGGACTCCATGTGATGTGTTGTATTTTTTCTTCTACAACCTTTAGTAACATAAATAGAAATGATCGTGGAGTTTACTGCAAAATGAAACAAAGGGCTTGTGATTTGTAATATAACTAACTTACTTGACACTCTGAGGGCCATCTTGGTGCCTGTTGTGGGCAGTCAAGCTCTCTTGGTAAAGCAAACAAATCCCTTGGCTCTTTTAATTTAGCTACTGTTCTAAAAGTTTTAATATCGGTATTAATTTCCAGCTGCGTAGTCTTGATATTGTTTTGTAGAAAATTTGATATAAATGTACCTGTAATTTTTATGTTTAAATGATTAGAATTGCCTCGCTTCAAGTCGACCTAATTTTATGACCTGACTTTAGAGGAAAGCTTTTGTGTTGAAAGGCATATCTTTCGTGTAATTATGCACATTTCGTGTTTACGATACTTCAATGGGCACGCAAAGACTCTACTGCTGCGATGTAGAAATTCGAATTGTAATCAGATTAATACAAATTGATTTATAAGTATTTAGCGTCGTATTTCTTATTAAATAGTTGTTGGTTAATAAACATTGTTTACTCCGAAAGAGATAAATGTTTTACCTCTATTGCATATGGGGAACAGAGAAGCTTGTAGAGACTTAACTTGTTCTAAATTAGCTATCAAAAGGTTGTCTTGTAGTACGTGGTCTCTCGTGGGGAGTGTAAGGGTTAACGTGGTACTTTCTATGTACTCCTTCTTCCTCTCCTCCTCTCTTTTGATCATAATGACTTTTTCCTGAACTCTCTCCATTTGTTTCCACCATAGCATTTTCGGCAAGTTAATAAGAAGCCACGTACGCTTATAACTTCGTAGACTTATGAAATAGTTAACGCCATGCCATTGTTATCTATTTGACGAAGCTAAATTAATCGTTACCATGGCTACGATAATATTTAGATAGTTAGTCATCAGATACTTCGAGCTTCTATCGTATAGCCTGGCAAGCGGCGCGACGGTCGGAAACAAACTGGCGATGTCGTGTAAGAGCTCGTATTTTCGGATATTGGAAGACGATTGTTGAATAATGTCATGCTTCGTACGTATAAGGCTTACCAGGTGATTGTTGACGTCAACGGTATTCATGCAAACTCGATGAAGAATGGATATTTTGGAACATAAAGCATTTCATTTAGATTATGTCTGCGAACCGAAATATCTGAGGAATACCCCATCTAAGGGCATTATTAAATTTCAGCATGAGTTGCGTAATTTATATAACATAATAGTTCACAAAGAGCGCATAGTCGATTCAATCTATCGGGCATTCAATTTAGCATTTGAACAACTCAATAAAAACACATATCAATATGTAATTAATTTGAATGGTATATATTACACTTTTTGTGAATATATTCATCGTTGCTTGACGACGACTTTTAAGTGTTAACTTTTTAAAATATTGCTTTTATTGTACTTACCGTCGCTTTGAGATTGAAAACTTTCTTTTTCATCTTCCAATTCAGTTTCCAAACTTTTGTCATCCATTGCAAGAAAAACTTTCTTTAACCTCGTTCCAAAAACCTACGTCGTGAATTTTTTACACGATGCCATCGCTGACACTGAAAGTTATGTAATCTGTCCTAGCTCGAAGCCTGTGCCTTTATGTTTAAGGTTCAGCTAGACTGCTTATTTTTAGTTAGGGATATGATATTAGCTATATGTTGTGAAGTCATTTATCTTTGTCTATCATATACAGTGCCTACCTGAAAAGGTTTTCAGTACGTTTATCATACACCGGCCTCTGTCTAGCCTTAGCCGTCGTCGTACAAATTGATGTGTCATCAAGAAATATTTCTAATTACTATTTAAATATTATCATCAAAATATGTAGTTCTAAAACGGACTCACGAGTTCATAAATCAAAACATATTGTAGTTTTGCTAATTTTAGAAATTACTTTCTTTAAAGTAAGGAATATTTGTGCATGTGATTATATACCGCGTCTGCTTAATTCACTGAACGTAGAAACTTTACACTTTCCGGTAATACTATTATTCACTATTTTTTCCTGTTACCTTAACATTGATAACACGTTTCCCTGTAAGGCTGAAAGGTGACTGCACTTCCACGTAGTAAAACTTGCGGTTGTGTGGAGCAAAAACTTCGCTAGTTAGGAACTCATAAACTTTAATCTGCTCATAGAGCTAGGAATAAAGACTCGCGATAAGGTGAACGATAAACATCAACCTCATTTAGTGGAAGAATTTATTTTCATGAAATACGTAGCCTGCAAAAAACCTTGATAATATAAATTAACGAATTCGGCGGATATGGAGGTTTCAGTCTATTTTTAGAAAGTAGTTTTCTTGAAATATAAATGCAGTAGTTCTTTGTCATGTTTATTAGGTTGCGGCAAAGTATTTTTAGATATCATACTCAATATGTTTCCCTCATTTCAGTCCCTATCTAATTCTACTGACAAGGCCTATAACATAACATGGAATACGACTTTTGATCTCTAATCATTGTTATTGTTACCTGTACTACACAATACCATAAAGATACTATATAGAAATCGTCATGTCGGTGAAGGTATAGAATAATAATAATATATAATATAATAGTAATAACGCACGTACTCATAGCCCCGCACTAGGGAAACTCCGCCATGGACACACATAGACAACTACAAATTACACACAAACTCACGAGAAATAAATGTAGGCCATAAAAAATTATTTCCGCCGGCCTGGAAATCGAACCCGGGATGTCTGCGTGGCAGCCCAGCATGGTAACCATTCGGCCACGAAGCCAGTTCATTATTATAGTACTAGACCAGCGTAGAAAATAATGTCTTAACACTCTCGAGTACAAAAACCTCGTTTTCAGTAGTGAGATGAGTTGGTATAGTAGAACGTACCGAGGCGTCTCTCAACGAATAAAATGAGATTAAAATAAAATTATATTAAGTAATTATATTAATTTGTAACCTAACTATATAAATTTGAAAGTGTAATCCTTATATGTAACATAACCCGCTTGTTACTTATTGTTGTTACTACTAGCTTGTTGTGGTAGCCTGTACGTGCGATGTGTATAATGCTTTTTTATTTTGATTGTACCTTTTTAGCTATACTCTGTATGTGTATTGTGTTGGCTATCCGTTCTAAATAAATAAAATAAAACGTTGTCTCAAATTCAAATCAAATTCAGGTATCTCTATTACGTTTTTACTCTACCTTACATCGATCATAGAAAATTACACTAATACATTTGCGTTACACAAAGTGAGAAATTAAAATTGCTAACTTGCATGGAAATGACTGTCCATCAATAACAATTGTCGTCAGCTAGTCGTTTCATGTCATTTGCCTTCATCGAATATTTATATTCAAATAAAACCGCGATTTGCTATCCACGTTTTATAGATTTTAAATACCTAGCTTTTATTTAGGTATATTGCTTTACAAATTGGGGCAGGGAAACGCTATGCTAATTTAACTAAAATTGTAGGTGAAAGATATATTTAGTTATTACTATACTCCATATGTTTTTGCTTTTCTATATATTTTTTTTTCAAGTGACGGGACGAATAAGTCGTGTGTCTGACGGTGAGCTACACGCCTGTCCAGTTACAAATTTATGTAGATATTTTTAATTTTAATAGGGTAATGAAATATTATAAAAAAACCTTGGTACCTAGGCACTTTTGATGTGTGTATCGATACTTTATACAGAGTGGATCGATACTTTTGAAGATCATGCATAATATAAAAGTAACTAAACTTTTCACCAACCAAAGACGATCATTAATTGTGTTATGCAAGAAAATTATGTTTTACGCTCTTTCAAAATCATCTTGTTTTTAAATAGGCCTACCTATTTAATACACTTTTTTTAATAATATCTAGTGACGGCACGAACAAGTCGTGCGCCTGATGGTAAGCTACACGTCTGTCCATAACAGTTGCAGTGCCACTCAGAGCACAGATCTGAGGGGCACAGCCACTGCTCCCGTTACCCTGAGACATAAGTTGACAAGTCCCACGTGTCTATAATTTCACCAGCATATTTCATATCATATCAATAATAGTTAACAATAACTTCTAACAATAACATCTATTTGCCAAGTTTTATTCAAAAAGGTTAACGGAAAGTGGATGAAATGTAATAAATCGGATTTTTCCTTTAATTTACCAACCTTAGAGGTGGAATATTTTTTTCAAATTTGAATAGGACCACTACTGGACTAAGGGAGTATCTCTTCCTTTGTAATAAAACGTAATCATCGAAATCTATTCACAAATATCAGAGTAATCTTGTAACATACACACGAAACAACAAAATAATATAGAGCATTGTTTCCCAAACATTGTTCTGCCATGGCCTAGTAATTTTCATACTGCTTCTTCGTGACCCACTCAAAACTTTTAAACCCAAGCTGGTACATTAAGTAAAATGATGCACATTTATTGTTGGTAAAAATGTTTTACTAATATTATTTCGGTATCGCCTATTTAGGGCGAAGTATGGAGCTGCTGCTTATTAAAGAATCTTTTACTTTTTTAAGCTTTTACTAAAGAATCCAAATTCGTGGAAAATGAAGAAAGTTTTATCCTGAGATCTGGTTCCACAAGGCGGGGATGTTGCGACCCGGTATTTTATTTTGATGACTCGGTACCGGGTTGCGAACCACCAAATGGGAAACGCTGATATAGAGAGCATTCTTTTTATCGTATTAACGGGTTGCATACTGTGATGTTTGTTATCGCGGTCAAAGGATTTGCCAATGGGCGTAACGAGCTCGCTGATTGTTGCCCTGGGTGCATTAGACGTACAAGAAAAGAATGGTAAAATACTAATAACCTCTTACGACTGTATTTCTAACATCATATCATAATCGACAACTTTTGTTCCTTGAGTTATTAAATAATTCTTCTTCAGATTTTACTTCCTTGGAAAAACGAAAATATTCAAATAGATCATTCTAAACGCTGACTCTTAACTCTGACAGATAGTCGTGCGGTTTAATGTGTCGTGGGGTTTATGTTTGAATGAAGTTGTTTATACATAGAACAACACGATTAACTGTCGTTCACGACTTTTTTGACGTTACGACGACAGACTGTCGTGACAATAGGAAGAGCTGAGAGCAGAGAGAACAACAGCCATCCGACGGTAAATAAAACGTTACGATAAAAATGTGACGACACGTAATCGCAGCTTCAAACGATTGCATGCGACGTGCAAACAACAAGACAGCTGGCCCGTGAACAACGAACAACTAAATTGTCGTGACGATCTAGTGGGAAAAGCTAGACACGACAGTCGTTCAAAGATAAAATAAATGTCCACGACACAGTCACGGCTGATATTCGTGATATAGAAACGTGCTTGACGCGACAGTCGTCCAATGCTAAATAAAACGTTACAACATAATGGGAACGCGCCTTTACACGTTTGAACTTACTAGTAGTAAGGTTACTACCAATGTAATAAAAAATGTGAGATAGTAAAAAAAACTTAAAAGTTTTTATTTGGTACATTTATCATGTTTTGTCAAGTTACGGAACAAAAGTTGTGTTTATGAAGTTGTAACGTCGACGATGGCGGGATGACTTATTCTTCTTTTTTAAAGGGTTGACCAGCATATATATGTATATATAG
>NW_020654422.1:11794066-11849854 GCF_003589595.1 Hyposmocoma kahamanoa
AATAATAATTGATAGCACAGTTAATTGTTGATTTTATTAATTATTATTAATTTACCTTTATTATTAGTTTAGTTTCTTAAATATACCTAACCCATATTTCTAAGTGTCATGGAATTGGCGTTAAACTCACACAAATTCCAGTATGTATTAACCCAATTTAGTTCTTAGACGTCGAGTAAGTGACAGATCATTTATAATTTTGTGATCCGTGAAGTGTAATCAAATCGACCATACAAATCATCAACGCAATTCACTATTTAGTTACCCTGACGACCGTTTTGTGAAATCGATTACTGATTGCGAGAAAAAGTCCTTCCAGATACGAAGGTAAGGATTGCATTGATAATAGTTCAATAAGGCTTATAATGTACAAAACTGCTATTATATTTAAATATGTACGTAAAATAAGTGACGCCATATTTCTACGTTTCTGTTTTATTGCCAACTACACTCTTTTGCAAAAAAAACGGGCACCTAAGGAAATTTACGTTCTAAAGTCGATTTGAGTTAATTAAATGAAATTTATTTCTTTGACTTAGTCTGTATACTTATAATCGTGTAAATTAATGCGCGTGAAGTGAATTCGGGCAATTAAAAGAAAAAAAAACGATGGATTCTTTAAAACCGATGTACACGCCCAAACAATAAGAAGTGGTCGGCAATAAAGACAAGATTTTTTTTACTTTTTTTAATTAAATAAAGTTACAAATGTAAAAACCTAATAACGAGTGTGACCTCCTCTTGCCAAAATCACAGCTTGAATCCTTCTGGGCATGCTTTCCAGGATGTTTTTAATAACGTTTTGAGGAATACGTTCCCACTCTTCTGCAATGACTCTTTTTAGCTCCCTGATGTTTTGTGGAGCAGGTTGCACTGATCTTACCCGTCTCTTTAGAACATCCCAGACATGCTCAATTGGATTGAGGTCAGGACTTCGAGCTGGCCAATCTAAACGACGGATCCCAACTTCTTGCATGTACGCTTCCACGTCGCCAGAACGGTGCGGGCGAGCATTGTCGTCCATAAAAATGGAATCTTCCCCAAGTGCAGTCAATGTGGGTTGTGCATATGGAATTAGGACTTCCATTATGTACCGGTGTGCATTTAATGTTCCATTTTCTATGAAAACTAACTCCGTACGCTCCGTCGAATTAATTGCTGCTCAAAACATAACGGAGCCTCCGCCATAAGGAGTGATTTCTTCGAAACACACTTCCGCATAGCGTTCCCGTGGTCTTCGCAGCACTCGCCGGCGTCCGTCCTCTCCACACAAAGAGATTCTAGCTTCATCAGAAAACAATACTTTATTCCAGTCCTCCAGAGTCCATGAAGCACAGTTCCGAGCAAACTGAAGTCGAGCAACACGGTGCTCACGGAGTAATTTAGGGCCCCGAGCTGGGCGGTAACTCTGGATATTGGTAGCCAAAAGCCTCCTCCTGACCGTCCACAAGCTAACTTCTACTCCTCTTACTTCGTCAAGGCTCTTCTTCAGGTCCACACTTGACACCTTACGATTCCGCAATGCCTGACTCACCAAAAAGCGGTCATCTCTTGGTTCTGTGCATCGTTTTCTTCCCGAACCGGGTCTTCTTTTGACCGAACCGGTCTCTTGATACCGTTGCCAAGTCCTCTGGACAGTTGAACGACTCACATTTAGCCGCTGAGACACGTAAGTTTGCGAACAACCTTCTTCAAGTAGGGCTATAATTTTACCGGCCCTTATCACTTTATCACTCATATCAAAAAGTGGTATTTAATGTAAAAAGAAAGATTAAATTGTTTAATTTGCAGAAAATATCCAAAATGTTTTAAAATATCGTAATCAGTTAAAAATCGTTTCAGCAATTCGTGCCATTAGTAAAGCAATTTTAGAATAATCCACAATAATAATTATTTTTCTTTTATTAATTTCAAATTTTAAATTTGGAACGTAAAGAATCATGCCAGGATGCTTCAAATAACATGCCAGTATATCGTCAAATTAATAAAACCTATTTCTTGGTCTTCTTCATTGAAGTAGAGAAAAAAATCTAAAGTGCCCGTTTTTTTTGCAAAAGAGTTTATATAGAATGTATAATGTTATATAACTTGCTTTTTTAAATGTAACAACAATCCACTTTATACCAAAATTTTATTTTTTGTTGTTAATCATGTATATACATGATGTTGTTAATCATGTAATATACATGATTAACAACAAAAAATAAAATTTTGGTATAAAGTGGATTGTTGTTACATTTAAAAAAGCAAGTTATATAACATTATACATTCTATATATTTGTCAATAAAACAGAAACGTAGAATGATAATGACAATGATAATTATTTAACTAATTTTTTCATAATCATCGTCATCATTAATTCACATATGGGCACAGGCACTACTGGGCACAGGTTTATTAATATTATATAATATTAATATTATTAAAAGGTTTAGGCCATTGTCTACCACGCTAACATAATGCAACCTGCATATCTCGAGAGATCTCACACGTGTTCGAAGAGTCTGCGTGAGAAGGTTCATAGATATCTCACAGATGTCGCTTGCGGCGATAAAAACCGAAAAAACCCAATACAAAAGATTGTAACAAACGCTTAGATAAATTCGTAACGTTTTCTGATTCGTCGATTGCACAGTTGGTGGACCGGTGACCCTGCTTTGGTGCAGATGCAGGTTCGAGTCCTGACAGGTTTTTTGTTTCTGGTGTTCGATCTTTGTATTAAACTTATCAATCATTTGTTTGACTACATTTTTTTTATTATTGATAAAAGTGTAAGGTGCGTATGGGTTCGCGAATAAAACAGCATTTACTGTACCTTCTGTCATTATTTAAACTTACCTTGCAAAATTTGTGTACCTTATCTTGTATCTGACAACTATTTGCAATGCAAATAATTGTTATTGCAACGTATCATTGCGAAATCTACCTTCATCTTGAAAGCAAATTATAATTAGATTAGTTAGTTGTTTAATTATTAATCGCTTCACATCTCTTCAAAAGAGTTTAGGTAAGGGCACGTTTCTCGAAGGCCTTAGGCCTAAGCTGTGCATGAACCTCTTATTCAAGTGTTAGCTTTAAGGACGGCAAGAGTAGCGGGGTGATCGCCCGCGTCCTGGTACCGCGTTCCACGGATCGATTACCTCAACTTGCCAGTCTTTTTGTCTTGTGTCACTCAATAGAACAGACTTTCGATTGGCGCTTTGTAGGTATTTTTTCGACTTTCGAAATTGTCTTTAGTTCTCTGGATTTATTTTTATATCTTCCAATTTTGAAATGACTTTTAAATAACTTTTTTATAAAAAAACCGACCTCAAATGTTTGTGGAATAATTACATTTGCCAAGTTTTATTGAAATCGGTTAGCGGAATGTGCGCGACACCGGAACAATCCCCTAATTTGCCACCCTTACAGGTGAAATATTTCCTTCAATTCTTCAAATTTAAACGAGATTAATACTGCGGCGCTCTTTTTCCAACAAAAAAGAATCATCAAAATCGGTTCGCAACGGAGTTATCGCGTAACATACATACAAAAAAATACAGTCGAATTGAGAACCTCTTCTTTTTTTTTTGTATTATATATATTTATATTTATATATATGTATATTGTTACGTGATTACTCCGATATTTGTGAACTGATTTTGATGATTCTTTTTTGTCGAAAATGGGGTTCCTCAGTAAGTAGTGGTCCGATTGAAAAGAAAATATTTCACTTCCAAGGGTGGCATATTATGGGATGAATCCAGTTTATTACATTTCACCCACTTTCTGTTAACAGTTCATAATAAAACTTGTCAAATAGATGTAATTCTACGAAATTTTGAGGTCGGTTTTTTAAGTTATAATTATTTTAAATTAATTGAATATTAGTCTTCCAATAATCCAATAAGTACCTACGTAATAATTTTTAAATTTTTATTGAATTGATATTCAATTATTTTTGTGAAATTACTCCACTAGGGCGTTATAATTATTAATACAAAAATTCCTTCGATCCGGCCGGATTCGAATAATAGTATATAATAGAAAAATACCGTGCCAGACGCTATACCAACTAAGCCACAGAACGAACCAGCAGACCTCACGAATTTTTCTATGTGCTTGTTGTCGTGTCTTTGTATTTGGTTTTTCAACGACTTTTTAGCCGTAGCGCCATCCATGAGAAATCTATGAAAGTTTTATCACCCAGTTAGATACCTTTGCAGCTACCAGCCCTGGCGAGAGATGTCCCTATTCACTGTATTTTTAAATCTTTATTGAATTGATATTCAATTATTTTTGTGAAATTACTCCACTAGTTTGTTATAATTATTAATAGTTGTTAATTTTATTAATGTTATAGATGGCGGCGCTACGACTAAAAAGTCGTTGAAAAACCAAATACAAAGACACGACAACAAGCACATAGAAAAATTCGTGAGGTCCGCTGATTCGTTCCGTGGCTTAGTTGGTATAGCGTCTGGCACGGTATGCTAGAAGGCGTCGGTTCGAATCCGACCGGATTGAAGAAATTTTTTCTGAGTGTTCCATCTTTGTATTAATAATTATAACAAACCTAATAATTTTATTATCCATGACACATCAATAGAACTTGAAATCCGTCGAAATTGTAAGCTACGTCCGTTACTGAAAAAGAAGTAAGAAAAAAAAGAAACTACATATTGTAGTATTTAGTGCGTACTTGACATTTTGCCAATACATGTACATCACAGGCGTTTTTGTGATAAAAGTAAATTCATGCGAAAATAATTTGTTATATCTCGGAAAATTAGTAGAGTGAAACCAGGCTGTAAATCCCTTAAAAATAGATTGAACTAGACAATATTACGTTACAAACCTAATGAATAACTTCAAAATCATCATCAATCCATTTAAACGTGTCACTGCTGGACACGAGTGGAGACTCGTGTAAGAGTAAGAGGAGTTTTAGGCGAGGGTTTAGGCTTTAGTCCGCCACGCTGGCCCAATGCAGGTTGGGGACTTCAAACGTTTTCCGAGGTGCAGGTTTCTTCATGATGTTTTCCTTCAATGGAAAAGTCATGGTAAATTTCAAATTAAATTTCGCATTTAAATTCCGCGAAACTAAGAGGTGCGCGCCTGGATTCGAATGCACGGCTTCTGCTTGAGAGGCGTTAGGTCAAACCATTAGGCTTCAACGGCTTTTATGAATAACTTCCACTCAAAAAATTCATTCAAAATTGACGGGTTAAATATAGACGCCCTGCAAACTTCAAAGCCTTTTTACCTTATCCGCTATGAATTACTAAAAAGCGCAGAATGTTATAGTACAATATTTATTATTTCTTACAAAGCCCTAATACATCTAGAAAAACACGCACGGGGTTGAAGACCTTATTAGAATTTTATAACAGATAAGTTCCTTGAAGGTTTGTGAAAGTCGGAACAAGGTTTATTCACGTCTATAACAGAAATTGTATCAAGTTGGATGACCCGGCGAAGCACTTATATTGATTCGTAGTTAGTATAGTACTTACCTACTTTCCTAGAGCTTTTATAATAAAACACAAGTGTCAATTCGGGCTGACTTTTTGGGATCTGCGCATACCATTAAATCTTTTGATCCAGTGCCGCTTAGATTATAATATTATTATAAGAGCAACCGTGTTGTTGAAGATATACCTCGTGATCTTTCATGATTCTCACTGTCGGAAAAGTTTCACAAATATTTACATTGTATTCTTTTATTATTTAAGCATATTTTTATTATTATTTAAATTATTTTATATAATTTATATATTTATTTTTAGTATACTACTTACCTAATACTGTATAAATATGTGAGACTTAGACGATTTTGAGGATTTTCTATCATGTGCAAGCTCCGATTCTTTTGTTTCATTGAATCACTCGGAGATGGAGGTTGACGCATTGAGTGTCGAGCTCTCCAATATCTTTAGTACTGCGTCTCCACATTTTAATGTATGCCATATAAATGCCCAAAGCATACCTAGTTACCACACAGAGTTGCTTGATACTTTTTCCTTCGACTCTTTACATGCGGTGCTTGTTTCTGAAAGCTGGTTTAAGCCATGTCATAATTCAACTACGTATGCCTTACCAGGTTATGTTTTGGTGCGCAATGACCGTCTTGTGAAGAGAGGTGGTGGTGTAGCCATCTATCTTCGCAGTTCCATTCCTTCACAAACGTTCTCCAGAAACTAGAGAACTGAGAAATTTTACTAGTCTTGACTTAAACAAACTTGCTCACGATGCGTGTACTATTGATTGGTCCGGGATTATGGCAGCACCCACTGTAGATGGCAAGCTGACAACATTCATCGCCACCTTATTAAGTTTTTACGACAAGCATGCACCATTACGCTCAGTGAAACTGAAAAGACCATCTGCACCCTGGATCGCTCCTTTGGTGCGTATAGCAATGCGGAGGCGTGACAGAGCTTTTCGTAAATTTAAACGTTGTAAGTCTGAGGAAAACTGGGTTACTTTCAAGGCTCATAGAAATCGCTGTAACCAGATGGTGAGAGCTGCAAAGCGTCGCTATTTTCATGACAACTTTCTCCACTCTTCTCCAGCTGACACTTGGAAATTTTTGAAGTCTATTGGCTTAGTTAGGCTTCAGAATGACGCTTTACCTCATGGGCACTCAATGGGCAGGCAAAGCGGATGCTCTCAAAGATGTTCCTTCCTTGTGCCAACAACCATCTGAAAGTTTTATCTTTTCTACGGTGTCGGTGTCCGATATTCGCAAAACAATAATGTCTTTAAAGTCTAAAGCTGTTGGATGTGATGACATTAATTTAGTCGACAAATGATAGTCTTTTGTTTAGATAGTGCTCTGCCTATTACTACTCACATTATCAACTCATCCCTCTCATCTGGTACGTTCCCTAAGAACTGGCGCAGGGCGCATGTGTTGCCTCTTCCGAAGATTAATAACCCCACAACCCTTAAACACTTCAATTTCTATACTACCCATCCTTTCAAAAATTCTTGAAGCGATTGTTCACCGCCAACTATCATGTTTTCTTTTTAGAAAGAATATCTTCGACCAGTACCAGCTTGTTTTTCGGCATTACAGAGGACATTCGGGAGGGCATGGAGGACTTACGGTTAACGGTATTAGTCCTCATTGATTTTTCTAACGCATTCAATGCTGTTGACCATGATATCCTTCTTGCTATCTTTGCTTATCTGCGAATCTCTCCTCCGGAACTGACTGGTTTTCTTCATATCTTCGAGGGCGCAAGCAAGCGGTTCGTGCTAAGGACTCCATGTCTAATTGGTCAGACCTTGAGGCAGGTGTCCCCCAAGGTGGAATTCGTTCTCCTCTATTGTTCTCCGTTTTCATCAATTTAATTTCTCCTATCCTCCACAATTCTCACCATCTGTATGCAGATGATCTGCAAATATATGCACAGACCAAGATTGACTGCCTGGATAATGAGATACAAGCGCTTAATGAAGCTCTGAGGCGTATCGCTGATTGGTCGAGTAAGTTTGGCATCAGTGTCAACCCAAGTAAGTGCCAAGGTATTGTCGTGGGTAGTTCTCATGCTTTGACTAGGTTGGACATGAGCTGTGTCGCGCCTCTTTCTTATAATGATACACCTATTGTATTCGCACCGCATGTTGTGAATCTGGGACTACACATTGATAGTACTTTAAGCTGGAAACCCCAGATTGACTGTCAGAAGATCATTGGTACCTTAAGATCGTTCCACCAATTCAAACACTTTCTTCCCATCTCAACAAAAATCATCTTAGTACAGGCCATAATTTTTCCTATCCTTGATTATGCTGATGTGTGTTATGGTGATATCACCCAGGAACTTTTCAACAAATTGGATCGCTTGCTCAATAGTTGCATTCGCTTTATTTATGGACTTCGAAAATTTGATCACGTATCCGCATGTCGCAATGAGTTGAAGTGGCTTACGATTTGCCAACGTCGTGATTTGAGAATACTTTCCACTCTTTACTCTATTATTAATGATAAATGTGCACCTGGACATTTGAAATGTAAATTTCAATATTTGGGTGCATCCCATAATCGCAATCTTCGCTCAGACAGCAAATTGACTCTTTTAATTCCTTCTCACCGTACTGGTTTTCTTTCTAACTCATTTACTCTTCAGGCAATACGACTCTGGAACGCTCTACCGCCTCATATTCAAAAAGCGCGGAATAAACTAGCTTTCAAGCAATTAGTCCGCGATTTCATATTGGAGTCTCAATCTACATCCCATTAGCCTGACATTGTTATATATATGTATATTGAATATATATGAGTATGTATTATATATTATGTATTTGTGTCTATATAGGTTGCTTATATAAGTATATAGTTAGTCATATAATATTATGTGCTATATTTATATTGAGTTTAAACTATATTTCATAATTATTTACAATTTTCTTCCTGTCTGTTTTAATTGTCATGTTATGCACCTTAGTTAATTATTTTGAACCCAGCTCTCCGGTTGACTGGTAGAGAAAGCCTAATGGCATTAAGTCCGCCATTTGTACTGTTTTGTGTGCAATTAAGTTTAAATAATATAAAAACTCTTCAAAAGTATCCTCACCAACTCATTTTGGCGTTTATTCCCAGTCGTTCCATGTACTCGTTCCACGTAGAACAATAATTGTGACCCATGCGTTTGTATGGTCACTATATCTACTATTTTGTTTTCTTAATTTATTGTGGTACAAACATTCATTACAATATTAATGTTTGCAGAAAAAAATGAAACTGCTACTGACAACGAGTACCGAATTAAACTTAAATAGGAATTACCTTGGTATATACTAATCTATGGTAATAATATACGTGCTAAAAGAGCTTACATATACATACATGCACACACATTTTTGAACAAAAATCGAATAGATAAACTTTATTGTTTAACCCATACCCATTACCCATTTGGTTAAGCATCTACATGCTTAAACAAATTTGTATTTGAAACTAAAGAAAAAAAGTAATTAACCGGGATATGAACTCGCGACCGCAGGCTTCGCAAGCAGACTCTGCCCTCTAGGCCACAAAGCTCCATCATTATTACTAAACAGTTTGGATGCTTATCTTGAATCTGAAATTTATTTACAATCTCTACGGCGCGGCGTCTAATTTGGGTTACTAACTAAATCATACTCTCTTAGTGATAATAATAACAATAATTTATTTATTTCAGACAACATTCAAGGTCCATTTTAATGTTAGTAGAGCTTACGCTATATTAATACTAACATAGAAATTGGCTCCTGTGCGAGTTTACACATCATCAGACAATCAGGCCCGTCAGCTATCGCTTTCAGGATGCCATTACAGCTCCCGCGCATTCTATTCAACAGCTAGGCAGTTTTGTTTCGCCAGACTGCGTCAAAACGTGCCCGAAGCTCTGCAAAAGCGCAGGAGCTGCAACGCATTATTAAATTGGACTCGCAGAGCATTGCATGTTTTTGAGCATGTTTGATCCACAAACTTGCCGCGTACAGAGATGTGCAAAATGCCTTAAAGAATGTTACCTTCACTGCATCTGTACATCTAGCAAACTTTCCAACCAACATACTCGGCCGAACTGACAACGCCTTACGCTCCCTTTCCTTATGCACATCATCGTTAAGATCCGCGGTTACCAAATGTCGGAAATTTTAATTCAAACCCTCTTTTAAGGGGAACACCATGTAACACGTGATCCAAAATTAGGGAACTTGTGTCCCACCCCAAAGACCATACTGTCTTTTTAATATTGTAAGCTAGACTGTGCGACTCCGCGTAGGACTCGCATACATTAAGTAGCTTTCGCATTGCCAGCAGCACCATATCGTCCGCGTAGCTGAAATTATTGATACAGACATATGCAGGTCGGTTACGTTAATAAAGTAACCGAAGATTGAATACCAGGGGTGAACTCAAGCAACCTTATCTCACCCCGCATTCCATCCTAAAGAGAGCTCACTCGCCCACACACCGCACACGTTTTCCTGATTCAGGTACCAGAATGTAAAGAGAGATGTCAACTCCGGTCAGATGATGCCGCAGTAATTGAAAACTGGAAGATAAATATATTTGTGACAAAGTAGTAAAGTAAAAGTACAGCAAAAGTACTGAATATGCTTTAAAGCAAATAAATTATCGGTTCCAGCGTACTGTGCGGCGCCGGCGGCGTCGGCGGGGTTTACGTACGTAAAACCCGCCTTCGCCATACGCGAATAACCTTTGTCAGGGTCTTATTTACTATGGGTAATAGGCATTTGACCAAAACCATTTATAACCTTATGGCAATTGACTATAATGGTCGAGTATGGAGCACCCTTGTCAAGAAATGTATTTAGGTGGAGAGATTTTTTTTGCGCTAATATCTTTTGTTGCGGTAGAATTAAAGTTGTTCGTTTTAAAGACATTTGATTTGGGTTCAATTTTATAGATATCCTGTATAAAATATCAAATAATTCTGCAAATAATAATAAAAAACACGAGACAATGTTTCTCATTATCCAGGTACAGTCACAAAATGGGTCGCAAAGTGACGGTGGCAGTATGTACCTTAAACCAGTGGGCGCTGGACTTCGAAGGCAATATGAGCAGGATACTTCAGTCGATCCAGGAGGCTAAGGAGATGAGCGCTCTTTATAGAACCGGACCGGAGTTGGAAATATGGTAATTTGATCCTTTTGTTTCGGTTTGACTGAACGATCCAATGAGCTTCGATGTTATAAGTTTTCATGTTTTTTTTTTTCACTTTATTCTAGTGGCTATAGTTGTGAAGACCATTTCTACGAGCCAGATACGTGTCTTCACAGTTGGCAGGTTCTCGCGGAACTCCTCAAATCACCTACTTGCAAGGACATGTTAATCGACGTAGGCATGCCAGTACAACACAGAAATGTTCTATACAATTGCCGAGTCGCCTTTCTTAATAAGAAAATATTGTTGATCAGACCAAAGATGATGTTATGTGAAGATGGAAATTACAGGGAGACTAGATGGTTCTCCGCTTGGACCAAAGTAAGAATGTTTGATTTTTTTTGTAGAAAATTGTATAGTATGTAGATTGAAATTAATCTATCAAGGTTTTAAATAACGTTTATCATATAAATCAAAAGAAAAAAACCTAGTAAATTTTATACAAAATGACACTAATTCAAACTCGTGAAGTCCTATTGGATTTGAATTTAAAAAATAGTAGGTAGAATATGTCATAATCCTGGAAGTAAGCAATTGTTGGACGAGTAAGAATTATACGAGTCAAGCAGTTGCTGTTTCCCCCGAGGTTTATATGGAATAGAGCTTTTCTCGATGTAATCTTAGCGCTGAAAAAACAAGCACACGACTTGGCTGTATGGCATTTTTCTTCAGATACTTCTAAAATTGTATGCAATGGTCAAATATTCAAAAGTATAACGTAGTCGTAAATAATGGATTTTTATACGGATTTTGAGGAGTAGGCCGAGTAGTAAATTGTATTTAATTTGTTTAAAAGAAAAGGGAATATTTCCAAGAATATGTGAGAAATAATACGTTATTACATAGGCCACGAAGTCAGGGATTGCCTGACGAGTATTAGTTACAATACAAGGCCGAGCGGCAGTGAGGTCTGGTGTTACACGCGTCAGACCCATTCTGTCGAAAGTGTGTATACAGGCATACTGCTTTTCTCAACAACATGACGAATTACAAAAGACTTTAAAAAGTTAACGAAAATACAAAAGAGGAACACGAAAGTCTTTACTTTATTTTACCGGCTTCTTCCTTTTTAAATAAATATGTGGTGCAGGTATTTTTAAGCAGCATGATTAAACGCAAAAAAGGGATTATTTTCCATTTTTTTTTTCATCCTCTCAATTACAGACACTGATGTTAGTAGGCATGATAGTTATTATTCAGTTTACATTGTTCATTGTTAGTAGATAAATTTAATAGTTTAGAGCAGCAAGGACGGATTCATTCACGTTTACTTTTCTGAAAAAAAAACCAGAAAATTAAACTATTGAAGAAAAATTACAATCTTAGATTTGGCAGTATGACCAATTACACGCCTTAGCTTGTCCCGAAGGACGAAAAATTTTACTACTACTACTTACTTTTCTGGCCTAGGCCGGTAAAGAGTTGCTTGGTCCATAAACGACAACTTTTGTGTGTTATTTTTTAATATAATGGAAAAATATTCGAGATGTTTCAGAACAGTTAAAAATATTAGATTATTTTCTATTTCCAGGAAAGACAAGTAGAAGAATATTATTTGCCTAGAATGATAACGGCTATCACAAATCAGTCTACGGTGTCCATTGGTGACGCAGTGATCGCTACTAGAGACACGTGTATAGGTTTCGAAATTTGTGAAGAATTGTGGAATCCAAAAAGGTATTTATTGTTATTAGATCATTTTTATGATCCATTTTAGATGAACTCTAGATCAATTTAGATTAAAACACCATAAGGAGATACTTTTTCAATTCATTGGTCAGTCACTCGCAGAAATATGTATACACGGTGCCAAATTTATATTCGATAGTCGCACGAAATGTTCATTAAAATCGTAGATTATTTTATGAAACGTAATTTCGCCCTTTTTCGTATGGAATTAAAGGGTAAAATTAATAATAATAATAATAAGTAATAGTAAATATTACACAACATCACGTACGTTGCTCTGACCCCAAAGTAACTAAAGCATTTGTGTTACGGAAATCGGAAACAACGGCTGTACTACAAACACCCAGACCTGAGACTATACAGAAAAAATAATTTCTACATTGACTCGGCCTGGAATCGAAACCGGGACCTCAGAGATGGCGACACAATGAAAACTGGGTGGAAGTCACTTGACCACAGAGACCGTCAATAAACTTTACGTTCACACTACACTTTTGGATAATAAAGCCATACGTGATCATAAATCAGAAATACTTTTATCACATGAAAGTTATAAAAATAATACGAATTACATGAAACATTTTTTTAACTCCTATATAAGCATAAAAAGTTATCGACTAATTTCGTTCGTGGAATTTTTAAACCTTACTCCTGAAAAGTTGTCATTTTGCAGATGTGGCCTTATTACTCCAAGACGGGTGCGATTTATAGAGTAATTTGACCATGTGTATATATGTATATGTCGACAGTAAAAGGTAAAGGAGGTTAAGCGATACTTAAGTTTAAACTTATATATGTATAGTGAATTTTGTGACTTATTTATTTATTTCAAATTTATTGCAAAATACTCCTCTGTCGTTCCCTCGCTGCTGAGGATCGTGACTTTGAGCCGTCAATAAATTACTACACCGTCAATAAATTCTCTCCACGGTACTCTGTCTTTGGCTAGGTGGAATGCGACGCTCACTGGTGCAGCCACACTTTCAGCCACCTGGTTACACCATCGTGTCGAACTTCGAACTCTGCTCTTCGTTCTCCCTCAATCTTCTACTCTAATCCTCTACTCTTCGTTGGCCTTCAGTCCTGCCCAACAATCATGCTCTCGAGACTATCAGCGCTTCTGCGTTCACTGGGACCAAAGAATTGCAGAATGTGGAGCAATCAGACGAAAAATAAGCGTTTGTGCTTTTGCAACTGCAATTCGTCAAGCACGGATACGTTCGTACGATGTGCAGTTCAGGGAATCCTTAATAGGCGACGCCAACACCACATCTCAAAAGAGTCAATTCTTTGCCTATCAGCGGCTCTTAGCCTCCAGGTTTCCGCGTCTTACAAAAATATAGAGAAGACTAGCATGCGAACTATATGTATCTTCGTTCTACTGCGAATGTTTCTGTCCTTCTATATATTTGCAAGTTGTGTCATGGCAGTTTTTGCCATACCAATGCGTCGTCGCATTTCATGTTCACTATTTCCTCTGTTGCTGATGACTGATCGAAGATACAAGAACTCACCTACGGTCTCGTATTCCTTTAGTGCATCTACAGTCATATTATTTATATATTATAGATCATATTATTGCAAAATACAATCCTAAACAAATGGCGGTCTAAAAGCCGTAAAGCCATTGCCTACTAGAAAGTCCTCGGGCAGAAAAGACAATAGAATGGTGCACCACTTAAAAACAATAATTTAAAATACAACAACATTCTACATATTAAAAAAGGTCCGAGTATAATATTAAGAGATCCACCACTCTGGCATCTTTCGATCGTCAGCGTCAACTTGCCAAAGCACGCACGGCGTCTTGTCGGCCGCCGAGGCGCGGACGTCGTGTCGACGCTGTGGCCGCTGTGAGCGTTGCAAGACGCTGCTTGACGTGGGGGTCTCTAGAATGGTCATCATAAGTATCTATATTTTGTGATAATGTTGAACTAGATCTAATTGCATGTGGCGAACAAGACAAGTGATATTATCTAAGCTTGCTAGGCTTGCAAGTAGTAAAATCTGTATTACTGTAAAAATAAAATTTTTCTGTTTACAGTCAGTCACAGTTTAGTTGTCAGTATTTCAAATATAATTGTTTAAACACGGACGTATATAGTTCATATACATGTCATCGTTGGACATGGCTCTTTTCTAAGATGATTTCTATACCATTAAATGAAATAATAAATAATGATCATGAGTAAACAGTATTGACTTGAATAGTACAGC
This sequence comes from Hyposmocoma kahamanoa, assembly GCF_003589595.1. NCBI lineage: Eukaryota > Metazoa > Arthropoda > Insecta > Lepidoptera > Cosmopterigidae > Hyposmocoma > Hyposmocoma kahamanoa. Next base: position 11,808,643 of record NW_020654422.1, read on the forward strand.
TTGCTCAATTAGAATAGAACTGAAACTTTGACTTTGACTATCACTGTTTTTTGGGAAAAGGATTTATATATAGAAAATAAAATTTTTTATTAAATAAAGTCTATAAAAAATATTATATACAAAATTAGTATTTATTTATTAATTCGAGATTATTATTAATTATTTTTTTTTTTTAAATAACGCACACACTCAACATAGCCCCGCACTAGGGAAATCCTGTGTCGCGGGTGCCATGGACACACACATAGACAACTACAAATTACACCCAAACTCACGAGAGATATAATTGTAGGCCCTACAACTATTTCTCTCGGCCCGGGAATCGAACCTGGGACCTCTGCGTGGCAGTCCGGCATGGTAACCGTTCGGCCACGGAGGCAGTTATTAAAAAGTATATTAAAATCATATTTCTGTGGTTTGGTACAAGGAGTGCCTACGTCCATATTACTTACGCACTTCTTGTATTAACCAGGTCACAGATTTAAGAGTTGTCCTGTTTGCAAATAAATACGCATGACTCTGTTTTTGAACACCGTGTTTTATTGTTTATTATGTACGTTTTATTTCTAGCCGACACATCCCTTTAAGTCTCGATGGCGCAGAAATTATATCCAACGGCTCCGGCAGTTATATGGAACTTCGCAAAGCATACGTCACTGTAGACTTAGTCAAAAGCGCTACCTACAAGAGTGGGGGCGCGTATTTATTTAGCAATCTGAGAGGCTGTGATGGACAGAGGATTTATTTCAATGGTTGTTCCTGTGTCGCTGTCAATGGAGAAATTGTTAGTCGTGGATTGCAATTTGCTTTGAACGACGTGGTGAGTGTTATATTACCTTAAACCGCATTTAGCAGAGAACGACAGTGATTAAGTCATTAGATTGCTAAGCATGAGCACAATGGCAAAACATATATTTCTTTTTCAAGCTGATGTATCTATATTTTTAAAAATTCGGTGTGTTGGTAATATCAAATTACTGTATACATCGTTTTTTTTAGAATTAGAGAAAACGTTAAGGCGATGAGGTGCCCAAAATCGCGTAATGTTTTTGTGTAAGTTTTTAGGCAATTACATAGCACGTGAATCCTTGAAAGTAGTACATTCTGTAACACGCATCTTGAAGTGTAGCTTGAAAATCCTAGAATATTGCTTATTGTCATAGGTAATACAAAAACTGGATTACAGTGAGACTCTGGTGGTTATTTTTTGACGTATTTTTCTCGTTTGGTGTGGTTATTTAAATGGTACTTATCTTGATCCTGACACTTTATTTGTTTTAAATAAAAGACAAATAACATTTAGGAGTAAAAAATAACTTTCGCCTACTAAAGTACGAGCTAAATATTTGCTTGCAAATTATGGACAGGCACTTAACAGTGTGAAAAAATATCATACACAAAAAAATGCGTAAATAAGTAAATATAATGCACCAATACGTTGAAATCAAAACAAAATATTAAAAATAAGTCAAATTTAGCCATTAGGTGAGAATAAAAAATTTGGTTGGATTAGAACCTAAAACACAAAGTATTCATAATAATCTCAGTACAGAGTACTAAAAAAACCGACCTCAAAAGTACGTGGAATTACGTCTATTTGCTAAGTTTCATTGAAATATCCCCTAGTTCGCCACAATACAGGACTTGATACTGGAGATAATAAAAATAGGTTCTCACTACTACACTACTCAAAGTATATCGAGAGAAAAACGCCTTGAATTGGAGAAATAGCAAAATCAACTAAATAATTGCTAAAAGTAATTGCTCCTAAATTAACGTTAGGCGCTATTTATAAAAATGAATCTTCATGCGTGAACAGCCACCCTTTGAGGTGGATGATTTTCTTTAAAATGAAATGGGACCACTATGGAAATACCCCCTTTCCAACAAAAAAAGAATCATGACAATCGATTCACAAATACTGGAGTTATCGCGTAACATACATACAAAAAAACAACAAAAAAAAGAACATACAGTCGAATTGAGAACCTCCTCCTTTTTTTGAAGTCGGTTAACAAAAATGAAATTATTGTTTGCGTTGTTGATTATTTAGTAAAATTGCAACGTTGAAAACTTCTGCTGCGTAGCTTGCGTTCGTGGAATACGTTGCCAGACCTCTGTTTTGACCAGTTTTGACAAATTAATTTATATTGTATTGTAATCGGCTGTCTACCGTTGAGCACGATACTTACGGGATATGTAGTTGTTATGCAAACTATAACCAACCCACAAAATTTCACTTTCGTGATAATTACATTTTTGTAAAAACAGTGTGAAGAAATAAATAGGTAAGTTATTTGAGACTAGATATGCGCCGAGTACTCGTTTGCTACTCGGTACTCGGTGTATTCGGCCGAATAACTCGGTTCATGAGAAGAGTACTCGGTTAAAATAAAGCATTACAGCTATAGACATAATAAAGTAAAATCAACAATATATGTAAAATATTCAAAAGAGATTTATTACTAGAAATTGTAGACAATTGTAACAATTTCTACCAATTTAGTAATTTAAAAAGAGAGTTTACATTATTAATATTTAAAATTTAACAGGCAAGTTATGATGTAGGAATATTTACAAGGCTTTCTGCGCGTTCAGGTAATAGTCTGTTCCTTTTTTCTTCATACACATTACCCGCTTCGGCAAATAACCGCTCGCTATACACAGTGCTTGCAGGTGCACATAAAAACACTCGTGCTAACTGTGCCAGTTTTGGATATTTTGTATTATGCTCTGCCCACCATTGGAAAGGACTCTGATCTCCCGAAAATAAACTTTCATTGACATATCGGCCTATTTCTAGAGCAACGGGGGCTTTTAGGATCATCGCGTTCCGGTTGTAATGAACCGAGTAACTCGGCCGAGTACTCGGCTCGGCAAATGTTAAACCGAGTAATATTCGGTACTCAGTTACTCGGTAAAACTTGTACTCAGCGCATCTATATTTGAGACAAACGATGTACTGTTGCAGTGAGAACGATATAGGGAAACTATTATATTATATAGCAATAAATAGAAAACATTATGTATCTTTTTATTTAGTTAACGAGAACCATGTTCTAGTTTTCGTAATGAAAACGCCAAAGATCTACAGTATTTCAGTACTTGTGACATGGATCCGTTTAGCATACTTTAAAAAAGACATTATATGAAGATAAGCAGCAAGGTTCTTTTTAGCTATTAAAAAGTTACTTATTTAGGGTTGGGACCCTGAAGGACTTTTATTTTCTCTGTTTTGGCGTGGTATGTTGCCAGGATCTTTTGTGAGCGGATAGAGGACACATCTGTTGTTCTACCTAAATACATAACTCAATTTCACTCGAGGTGTGGGTTGTTTCTTGTTTGCATAACATGTCCAGTTCTTATATGCTTTGATATTGTTTGGTTTGATAGCATGTGTGTATTTTAAGTACAACGCCGTCTGTTAGCGGCAATCAATATTATGTTAAATCAAGCGGAAGGTCCAACTACCACACTCTTACCGCATCGGGGCGTATGGCGCCACCTTATTGGAGAAATTATAGTAGGCGCGTTATCGCTCAAGGTCATCGACGTAAGGTAATCGACGCTTGTCAGCGTCTTAACAAAGAAACAGGGATCTCAAACCTTTTTTTTCGAACAGCAAATCACAGTAAACGACAACATCATGGGAATTGATGACAGGATAATTGTTAATTTATTAATAAAAAGTTCCGTTTCCGTTTTTTAAGGTTTTTATAGTGCGAGTTTTTGAAATACATAGCGTAAAAATCGAAAATTTTGATTTTTGAATTTTTAAATAGGTACTGTTAAACCTAGCACGACAGGGCGCCACTTGCGCGACAGTGACAGTAGCGCGCGATATTGCTACTCTCTATACGAAAAGTCGCGTCCTGTTATGCTAGCCCTACTCAACATGGCTAGAAATAAAATAATGTCGTAATTACATGTAGTGAATATGTTTGAGAAATGAGTTTTGCGGTATTTATTAAGTAGCTGAATACGCTATATCGAGTCCAGAGAAATCGAATGAAATGAATTTTTCTTTGTATTGTTCGATGTTTGTATTAATAATAATAACAAACTAGTGGTTGTGGCAATAAGAAACAGTACTAGTATTTTTACAAAAAATATTTCAATATCATGGGTAGTAAAAACATCATGATATTCAATAAAACAAACATTGCAAGTATAATTTAAGTACAGACTACGCTACAAAACGTTGGACTTACCGACCAAAGCGTGAACTAGGCGCGTAAGGTACCCCCAACATATTTGCAATATGAACTATATTTTCAGGAAGTAATAACAGCCACTATAGACCTAGAAGACATACGTTCATACAGGACCCAGATCAGATCCCGGTCTCACCTCGCTGCGTCGAATCCACCGTTCCCACGTATCACTGTTGACTTCGCGTTGTCAGATGACGACGACGTACATTTGACGATAAGTCCTCCGATCGAGTGGAAGTATCTGACGCCTGAAGAAGAAATTGAATTGGGTTAGTTCTTATATAATAAGCTCAAACGTTTAGCTTTCCATGCAGATTCATAAACTGTACCTCGACTTGGCGTGATGCACAGGCATTTTTGTATGAGTTTAGACATCAGTCTCCCTCATGGTCATAATATTGTTTGGTCGTGTTTGTTTTGTGTCTGATACGTTCACAGCTCGTTCATGTTTGTTCTGGGACAATGGGCAAAGACTTTAAATTGTAAAACTGGCTCCTATTTTTTCGGATTTTAATCTTTCATAACTTATAAAAGACAAATTATTATTTATAAACATTCTTTTGAAAACAGGTCCAGCGTGTTGGCTCTGGGACTATCTCCGTCGATCGGGGCAGGGTGGCTTCTTCTTGCCTCTGAGCGGCGGAGTGGACTCGACCAGCACCGCATGCATCGTATTCTCCATGTGCACGCAGATATGTGACGCTATACAAAAAGGAGGTTAGTTAAAGTTAAGTTCTTACATTATAGGAAATGAAACTATTTTTCCGGATTTAAATCGCGTATATTTGTTTTTTCGAACAAACCAACATTTCGGGCCCTTTACATTACTTTTATTAAATAATTAAAAATACCATGCATCAAGTAGAATAAGAATAGAAAACGAATAACAGTAGGAACAAATGAAATGGGATTGATTGAGATCTACTTCTATAGTAATGTCGTTCCAATTTTTGTTCCAGTTTTATTTGTTGTCGATGGTCGTGTCTAGTTGTTCCCACTAGATCGTGACGACAATTTATCGGTTCACGGCAGCCGCCTTATCGTTTGCACGACAGAATCGTTTTATTCTGCGATTATCTGTCGTCACATTTTTATCGAGACGTTTTATTTATCGTGTGACGACTGTCGTTCTAACTCTTCCCATTGTCTCGATAATCTGTCGTCGTAACGTCGATCCGGTGTTTTTAATATTGTATGAATATTGGCATTAGTCTACACTAACTGTGTAACAGACATCTATATGTCGTGACTACAGGTAGTCGCGCACTTTCAAATTGTCGTGCTTGTATATTTTTATGAAGTTGTTTACTTATATAACACGATTAACTATCGTTCACGTCTTTTTTGACGTTACTAAAACAGACTGTTGTGACAATGAGAAGAAATAAAACAACCGTCGTCTAACGATAAATAAAACGTCACGATAAAAATGCGACGACAGATAATAGCAGCTTCAAACGATTTTGTCGTGCAAACGACAAGGCGGTTGCCGTGAACCGATAAATTGTCGTCACGATCTAGTGGGAACAGTTAGACACGACAGTCGTTCAACGATAAAATAAACGTCCATGCGCCCTCAGTAGCGTGGGACCTGGGAAGAACCCGTTTCATTTTAAAGTATAAGTATACAGATGAGATCTGAAAAAATAGTTCCATTTTCCGTGTATGCACTAACACTAACAATACGAGTGTACACACATCAAAAAAAGTTTGCGATCAATAGCATAAGCTCCTATAATTCTTTAAATTTAACTTTATCAAGAAAAAATCTATGTTGTATGCTTTCTTTAAATAGGAATACCCTGTTTGAAATTAAAATATAAAACTATTTTTTATTATTTATTTTAAAAAATTGAGCCATTAATCATAATGTAATAGTGATAGAAATTTCGTAGAAAGAAAAAGACTGTTTAATTAAACTTAAACAACAATTTATTATTAAAAGGTGTGAATTCAATATAAAATAACTCCTCCCCTGGCTCGAATACATGCGAAGATCCTCCTGGGCATGCTGAGGATCAAGTTATCCAGCATTTCCTGGGGTAACCTATCCCATTCTTCAATAGCGGCTTCCCTGAGCTCTGGAACTGTCTGGGGACGTGGCTCACGGTTCCATACTGCTCGTTTAAGAGCATCCCACGCGTGCTCTATTGGGTTTAAGTCGGGCGAGCCGGCAGGCCAGTCTAATCGTGTGATATCGTATTCTTGAAGAGCAGCATTGACTCGTTGAGCTCGATGTGCGGGCGCATTATCATCGACCAGTACAAATTGGTGCCCATGGTTTACTCGGATGGTCTGACGATATCATCAATAGCAACTGCTTTGTACATGTCTGCTGTCATGAAGCCCCGATACGGGATCAAAGGCGTTCTAGCTCCAATCATAATGCCACCCCAAAAGGACACCGATTTTCCGCCTTGCTGAACTGTTCCAGTGGCAGTTCTTTGTCTTTCACGGTCGCCTGGTCTTCTCCAGACACGGACACGTCGGTTATCTGGATGAGTGCTGATTCGGAAATCGTCAACGAAGAGACAGTTTTGCCAAATGTTTTCGTCCTCACCTTCTTCATTTTGCCGAAGTCTAGCCCACTGCAATCTTCGTTGTTGACGTTGCCGGGAATTGAGCGGAGCTCGCCAAGACCTCCGTGCTCGTAATCCAGCCTGGTGCAAGCAATTGCGAACGGTCTGCGTGCTAACTTCAAGCCCAGAGGCGGCCCTGACTTCTGCTTTTATCTTAGTGGCGTTGATTGTTGGATCACGGGCTGCCAGCAATCTAATATAGCGCTTTTGGGCAGCTGTCAAAACAGTTGGGCGACCGCTGCGGGGTCGGTCAACTAAATTCCCCATTCCGTGATACCTCTGCAACGTAGCCACGACACAGGATTGGGATATAGCAAGTCTGCGTGCTATTACTCTCGTGGTGTATCCTTCTTCCCTCAAAGTTACTATTCTAGCTCGTAAAACCTCTGATAATCCTCTTGGCATTTTTTCAATCACAACTTTCCGCGAAAAATATCTTGAATCGCTTATAATTGACTAAATCAGATTTCTGAATGAGCGTAAGCTAGGACTGAAAGCCTTTTTATATGAAAAAACAATTGAACGGGGTCATTGTTTTATGTTCTAATTTATTTTTAAATAAAGAATCTAAAAAGAAGAAAAAATCATAATATAATCTACAGTAACAAAAAAGATTTCAGTTTTTCGAAGTGATCGCAAACTTTTTTTGATGTGTGTATAGTCGATTGTTTTTAGATGTAAGAAACTATATTCAGAGGGCATAAAATAGAATTGTCTTATAGCCTCTCAATAAGTTATCAAGGTATATTATAGCTTCTAAAAATTGGTAGACATAAATTTTGCATAAATCAAGCATTTTTATATCCTATAAATGAAGTACACAGTGACTTAATGTAAATTGTTTAGTACATTAATAATAAAGTGACGTAGGTGTCCATTTGTAATATCGAATAAAAATCCGACCTAAGTTACAAATAGACTAGGCAAGAGACATGTGTACTCGTATGTTGTTAATGTCGCGTAACGTCACTATAACATTTATGGTGAAGGTGATATTTGAACAATTGTCACTAATTGTTATATATTTCTTATTTTAAAATTATTTAAACATGGTATTTATTCATTCTTTCAACGAATTGTCTGGTTATTGTGATATAATAGTTTTACACATAATAAAATTTGCTGCGCGCATGATTATTTATTATTTGAATTTGGAATGACGTCAATCAGAAATTATATTTTCCTTTACGTTTCTTCAAAGAATCATTGAATAATAATAATTAATGATAATTCAATTATTAAGGCATAAATCCCATTACATTGCACATTCCAATAATAATAATAAAAATGCAATGCAATTCAAAATTTCAATATATCGCACGCCTCATGGATAAGGACGACAATATTATGATTTGTTTATAGCCTACCAGATTTAGATGAAGGCCACCGGCCACAATTCTAACGTAAATTGATGTTTTTTTATTGGTTTACAGAAAGCCAAGTACTATACGACGTACGCAAGATTCTATGTCAATCTGATTATACACCGTCCGATCCGATGGAACTGTGCAACAGATTGCTTGTCACCTGTTACATGGCATCGGAGAATTCCAGTCAAGAGACCAAGCAACGAGCTATGCAGGTATCGCATCACATTCCTATCGCATCACATTCCTATCGCAAATGTAATGTTATGTTCCTGATCGCACTTTTTTGAAATTATACTTAGGGCCACTTTTGGCCCTCGCTACGTGTCGGAATAATAAATGAATTTTTGTATACTGACAAAGTTTTTAAAATTTTATCTTAACGCTACTATTTCAGGGTTCACAGTAACAGTAACTGGTAGTCTTTAAACGTCGGAATTTTGAAATTTTGGTACCTTCGGTACATTTTATGATTGTACTCCTAGAAGTACATTTTTTAATGGACCTTGTTCCATGTCTAGTATAAAACTAAAAAAGTAGAGTATAACATAAGAATATAATTATTTTACATTTTACCGTACATTCCTAGGCACTATCCAGAAAAGCCAGAGAATTTTAGAATAATTGGTTTCCCAAATTAGTATTACTGGGAATTTAATTTGGGAAATCATCATCTAACGCCCACGTTGCTAACTCAATGATCACAGTCGCTGTCAATTTGAATATAATATTTACTATTTGTTTTAGTTGTCTAGTGAAATAGGAAGCTATCACTTTCCAATAGTGATAGACGCGGCAGTCAGCGCTGTTATAGGAATCTTTACTACGGCCACCGGACTAGTACCCAAGTTTAGGGGCAAGGGTGGCTGTCCACGACAAAATTTGGCCTTGCAAAATATACAGGTATAGTAGTATTTTAAGGAGTCACCTCTTTTACCGTCGCGGAATCGATTTGAGCTGGTCAGAAAAAAAATGTAATTCCTCGGATGTTAATGTGACATAGACTTCATCTTCATTTTATTTATTTACAAGTGCTTTACATGTTTTTCGTTACAAAAATATATTTATGAATACACTTATAAACTAACAAACACATGCACCTTGACAGGAATCGCAACATGGAAAGGAAGAGGGGCAGACATTAATTATAATTTCTCATGGAGGTACTCGTCCATACCGTAATAACTTTTAGAGATTAATAGTTATTTCAATACATTTGTGAATTTGTTTACGTTTGATTCTGATTTTAATTATACTGGGAGTTTATTATAGATTTTTATTGACATAGGATGAGGTCCGGAGCTATGTATGTTCAATTTAGACATCTCTTGTATTAAGTTATTTTTATTTCGCGGAACGAGATGTCGAGTGGCGTGGAGACGCCACACGCACACGCCGTATTTCAAGCGAATAGGCTCTCTCAACACTACATCACAATATTTCAAAATACATCACACTTATTTGAATGCACTTTCCGTGTTATATAAATACATTTCACAAAAATGTATTTGTATATCACGGTTTAGGTCATAATTTATCATGCAACTTTTATAGTAGTTAGTATTAGTAGATTTGGGACTGTATATCGCTTTTCATGAACAATGGCTCAAAGCGAAATAATAATTTAATAATTTATTTATTTATTATACAGCTGTATTATAAATAAATAAATTACATATAAGAACGATATAAGAACATACTAAATTTGATTATGCATACACACATCAAAAAAAGTTTGCGATCACTTTTAAAACTTGAAATATTTTTTAATTTCTAAAAATATTTCAAAAACCTCTTTAGTGATACTATTATTTGTTTTTAATTTTAATTATTTATTTAATGTTGTACTTTTAACAAAAAAACTATTTATTACATATTTCTTAATAATATTTCCACATATTAAAAATATGTTAAGTTTTCAAACTGATCGCAAACTTTTTTTGATGTGTGTAGGACACCGAACTTTGTACTGATTCAAATAATCACGTGACAATATTGGGCCGGTATACAATTCGTTGGCGTTGCGCGCCATATACGACTTAGTTTTTTTAAACAATCTGTGATTAATTAGGTGTTTTTGAGATAATCTGTTGTTCTAAAAAGCCGAAGGTGTGCCTTCGAAGAGAAAAAAATTGATTGCGAACAAGGCCATTGCTAAAACAACATATGAACATAATATATAGTTTTAACCAAAGAACAAACCCCATCTTTAAAAAAAATCTGTATACACTAGTCTAAACATCGCGTGACTAGCTTTCTGTACTCTTTTTTACGTTGTTCTTATTTTTCGCCCCCCAGGCTCGACTAAGAATGGTGCTATCTTACTTATTTGCTCAACTAATGTTATGGGTCCGCGGCCGGCCAGGTGGCTTACTCGTATTGGGCTCATCAAACGTGGATGAGGCTCTAAGAGGCTATATGACGAAGTACGATTGCTCCAGTGCTGACGTCAATCCTATTGGAGGCATTTCCAAGACTGATCTCAAAAGTTTTCTGCAATATGCCAAGAGCCGGTAAGTTTTAGGCACCTTTAACAACAATCCCAGAGAAATGAAATAGAACTCTAATATAAGTACTTACTTTCCTGTATTACTTTTTAGTAATATATTATAGTAATATAATTCATGATCGAATTTTAGTTAAATTCAGAAAGATTGATCTGATGCAGGGTTCCTAATTATCAAGATATTTATCACCTTTGGTAATTATCATGGTAATTATCTGATAACTCCGATATATTTGATAATAATTATCCATGAAGATTCATAGTTTTGTCTCTTTTATTTTTGACTAAAAATGACCAACAGAAAACAAAATAAACACGAACAAATATCTCTGGAAAAACGATTTGGTTTGTGACTTACTTTTGTGATACACATTTGACACGTTTAGATACGTCTCGAATACAAAACACATGGTACGACATTGCTAGCGGAAGCATTTTATTGTTCCAATTAATTTTATAAATATCAAGATAAATATAGATAATATAAATACCAATAAAATTATCGTGATAATTATCAATGATAATTATAATTTCGAACCTTGGTTTGAAGTAAGCTTATTCAGGAGATCTCAGAAATAATATTCCTTCAAGTATAAACATCGCTTTTACCAAAATTTAATAAGACGGTTATTATTTTGACGTGCTTGCAGATTTTTCTTGCCGTCCCTTTCGGAAATACTGCAAGCGCCGCCCACAGCCGAATTAGAGCCTCTAGCAGACGGTCAAATAACACAAACTGACGAACAGGATATGGGTATGACATATGCTGAGCTGTCAGAGTTTGGGAGATTGAGAAAAACTCAGCATTGCGGCCCATACAGTATGTTCCAGAAGCTAGTACACACGTGGAGTGATAAATGTACTCCGCAGGAAGTAAGTTGCACAAATCGCACAAATGTTCTAACTTAACGTGACTTGTTATTAGAAACATAGTTCAGTGATACTATGCTATTCACGCGATACTATGAAATTCTACTGGTTACTCAGTCAAAAACCAAAAACAGCCCCGTCCATTTTCATCTGGGTTTTTAACAAAGAGTTTTTTAAACTCGGGATTATCGATTTAGTCTACAATCTATAAAGAAATATTGAGAAGTGCCGGTCAACAGAGACAGCTTAACTTTTTGGTTTTCTTCCGGTCCCTAACCATTTTTAACCGACATCAAAAAAAGGAGGAGATTAAATTCGACTGTATGCTTTTTTGTTTCTTTTTTATGTATGGCACCTATTTGTAAACCAATTTTGATGATTCTTTTTTTGTTGGAAAAAGGGTACCTCAGAGACCACTATCATTGGAAGAAAATATTCCACCTTTAAGGGTGGCAAACTAGGGGATGAATTAGATTTCGCGTACTTTCCGGTAACCGATTTCAATAAAACTTGGCAAAAAGGTGTAATTCGACCTTTTGGGGGTGGTTTTTTTAGTACTTTGTATTGATTTATCGGTTTATTTAAACATAAGCTAAGCGCATCTCAACTACAGTGCGCGTGTTGAAACAAGCGGTGTGATTGGAGTTTCGAGTAACGCTACATCCGAAAATGTTTACTTCTTTTTATATGATTTCTAATGCCTCATCCCTACCTACAATGGTATCGTATTACGTTGATGTTGGCCTGTTTTAATTACAATAAAACTATAAAAATATTCAAAATTATTTGAGATATCTTTAATTCAGTAATGCCTTATTATTAATTTTTTTGATAGAGATCAAATATTATATGTTTTCAGGTAGCTGAAAAAGTCAAACATTTCTTCCGCTGTTACGCGATTAATCGTCACAAGATGACTGTCCTCACACCTTCATACCACGCGGAAAGTTATAGCCCGGACGATAACCGATTCGATCATCGCCCGTTCTTGTATCGAGTGCATTGGAATTGGCAATTCAAAGCTATTGATGACGCGGTAAGTTCAGAATAATAAGAGTACGACCCTTTATTCGTCCGCACGCTTTGCGTCAATTATAAATGTGTATATGGATTAGAGTCGTCTGCACGCTTCTAGCTCATCTAGCGGCACTGAGTACAGTTCACCGCTAAGCAGACAATTTCTAAACTAAAAAAAAACATATGATAACCGTAAATAATGGGTTGGCACAAAAATCCTTTTTTGCCATTATCTAACTAACAAAAATACCTTTTTTGTTTTAAAGTGTTCCGTTGTCTATGGTCATTTTTTATGTATAAAACTTGAAAAACAAAAATAGGTAATATTATAAGACTCAAAGTAGTACGAAAAATGCGGTTTTTGTAGTTACAGGTTTTACACTAATTAATCATTAGTTTAAATATGTCATGAGTTTCTTAAATATTTGTTGTTTTAGTTGGCTCTATAGTCAATGCTCAATAAAAAAAAAATAAGACTCACACGTAATACATTTTTATATTCGTGCAAATGATACACAATATAATCATGTAATAGAATGGGAAACGATTGGACAAAATGCATATACCGTTGTATGAAGTTCGTGACATATCGTGTTAACCTAAGTAATGATGTTTGTTTTACACAGGTGACGGCAATGACGAAAGATAAGCGCGCGAGTACTAGGGACACCGACCGTTCTCAAGTAAAGTCCGATTTAAATAAAAAGAATGGCAGTAGCGCTAGTGCACCCAGTGTGAATGCACCTTTTAACTTGCGTGGTGAGAGAAAAGGCGTGCTTATTTAAACACTAGCACCAACTGTACTAGTGTGTGTACAGTGCATTATACAGTGTACCGGTGCGTATAGTCACCTAAATAAGTCGCTAATCATTTAGATATTTTCATGATAAATTTAGATCCACAATAAGAAGTCACTTTAAAATATATGTAACACTAATTAAAAGTGAATTTGAATAGGTTCGTTTTACCGCTATTTATTTTGTTCATCGAGTATATAACCAGAAATAGAGATGAAATGTCATTTAATTTGTTTGAAAACTATTCTGCCAAATCATTACACTCACAACTGCACTCCGATTGGCCAGCCCGAATTTAAAACAATTGACAGGTGTCGTCAATTTTTTCACTTCAAATCGACCATTTTAACTTGAGCTTTGCTATAATGGACGGAAATTGAAAAATGACGTATTTAATTACCGATGAAATGTGATTCTGTTTGTTTTGTAATTAAATGTTATGCTTTTTTCCCGCACCACCGAATGGAACAGCCCCTCATTGTTAGAGATATTATCTTTATTACAATAAATACAGAATATTTTTGGAATATACGGACGGAGACGCACACACAGTCAGTTGTTGGCGGTGTACTATTTCAGCTTTCTAATTTGCGATTTCAATCCAGAGATTTGATATTTAAAAGTGATTTAAGGCCCATTTGCCTGATGAGATGCCAGGGATGGATAGCCCTTATTTCGTCTCTATTTCTGGTTATATATTCTCGATGATTTTGTTACTCATTTGGTTGCTTTTCTATAATTAATATAAAAACCCCAAAATGAATAGCAACTATTTTAATGTTAATTCATTGTATTTAATACACAATAACAAGTGTTACTAGCAGCTATAAGATACGAATTATCACACTATCAATACAAACATGTCTTGTCAAACTTAGTTTACAATTGCCACTAATTGCTATGGCGTTGTGTGTCTGCTTAAATTGGAAATGTGTAAACGACGCTGTGGCCGTGCGTACCTTAAATTCGTATCCATATGGAATAATAAAGACACGTGATCATACATCCCAAAATGCTTTTATCGCATGAAAATCATAAAAATAACACGAAGTATACATTGTAACAAATTATGTTATATGCAGTTTTTTACGCATAAAAAATACAAAAGTTATCGACTAATTTCGTTCGTAGAATGTTTAAATCTCTCACCTGAAAAATTGCGATATTGCAGAAGTAGCTTTATACGCCAATGGTGGGAAATGCAGACTGACATATTTTTGTTATTGATCAATCAATAACAGCTGTAAATAATAGAATGATAGGTTTTTATTTGTAGCGTTGTAAACATATTACAGGTTTTTTTCAAAATCATGACTTGATGGAATGTAGATATGGAAATATTTACGTTTTTAAAAACCGCGGTGAATTGGAAACAGGTTTAGTGTAATATAGCCTTTATTTAAAAGTGTATTTTTTTACTTAAATTCCGACTCTGACCCTTTACTAGAGACTTGTACTAACAATAATACACTCATCAAAAGTGTCTAAGGATCAAGCCCGTTTTTGCCAATTAATGAAAATCGGGTTTTCTTTATTTATCTTTGTAACGCCATTGATTTTTTGGGTCAATTTAATAAATAATAATAGTTTTAATAAGGTAATAGGTTTAAAAAGATAAACTCAGGCACTTTTGATGCATATTTGCATATATATACAGGGTGGATCGATAGTTTTGAAGATCGTACATAATATATAAAAGTAACTAAACGATCGTTAGTTGTATTATGCAAGAAAATTATGTTTTACGCTCTTTTAAAATCATCTTGTTTTTAAACAGGCCTACCTATGTAAATACACATAATAAATTTGACACTTGCATATATATATACATATAAATTAACAGACTATTTGAACTGTAAAGTGACACAGTGTTCTCCAAAACCAAAGGTCGTAAAATACAAGTGTTTATTTTAATCAAGCACGTGTTAAGAGTTTTTGAGCGTTTCGAAAATAACCCGTTATACTTGTGCTGACTATATTACTCTTTAAAACAAGTTAGTACAAAAATATATTTCAAATTCGCGGAAAAGAATTATGAAAAAATAATTGTTCCTTGGAGAGGATTATATTCAGCAGTGGACATCTTTCAGCTGAAATGAATGAATGAATGAATTGTATCCCGTGCAACATGTGCACGGTCAGTCGGAAATGATACGAGGTAACAAAAAATTCTTCACCAATTTCAAATTGCGTTAAATGGGTACATTTCCAGAAGTGAACATTTCGGATAATCTGGACAGATCCACTTCTGGACATGTCAGATTTCGACATGCTCAGAAGTGGACCTCTCCAAAAGTGGATATAATATACAGTAAAGTTGTCATTTTCAT
Source organism: Hyposmocoma kahamanoa (assembly GCF_003589595.1). NCBI lineage: Eukaryota > Metazoa > Arthropoda > Insecta > Lepidoptera > Cosmopterigidae > Hyposmocoma > Hyposmocoma kahamanoa. The sequence continues at coordinate 11,824,323 of NW_020654422.1, forward strand.
GTTGAGCAGCCATCGAAAAGCTTCTATCATTTAAAAAACAATTCTTTGAAATGGTAAGTAGAAAGTCAAGTTACCTATTTCGAATGATAATGTATTCGTTCAATTATTCCTTGTAAAATATAAATTGCAAATTTGTAAAGGAATTATATCTTTCTACCATCAAGTTTTTGCAGAGTACAATTTGTGGTCTTATTTTTCTATTAAATCTATCACATTTATGTTTTTCCCTGTCTGCTATGAATGAATTTTAAAAAAGCCCTTCATCATCGACAATCATTAAATGCATTGCTATTTAAACTGATTTTGAGCTCCTCAATTTATCTATCATTTGTCTCAGGCTATAGTTTGATATTCAGTCTTTCTATGCCTCATTTGTTTCATTGACATGTAACGGTTTATGTTATATGTATTTTTATTGGAAACAAAAATGCTCGGTACCTTGTCAGCCATTTTGTTATCTCGCCAAGTCGTCACTATTGGTAATTGTTAGTTAGATCGACCAACGAGCTTACGCTAAAGGCTTATTGTCACACTGAATGACGTCAAATGTTTTGTCAGTTCGCATGTTGCAAACAACACTACATACACTAGTGCCACAACACAACTCGTATAATTATCATGAAGTAATTTTTCTTTCGATAAAACATTCGATTGCATTCGATTGTTTGGCTTGTATTGGAGTGTGCTTTAGAAGAAGAAGCTAGATGAGTACAATAAATCAATGCATATTTTATGCAAATTGTAATCGTAATTCTTTTCTGTGTCAGAGCTTTCAATTTGTACTAGTTGAAATTTAGAATTATGTGTAGTATGGATGCCATAAAATAGTTGCTCAAAATGACTTGTAACGTTTTCAAAAGCACTTAGTTAAATATATCACATTATAAATATGTATATGTATAAATGATGTAGTATCGCAAGAACAACGAAAACAAAAGAATAACCATTTAAAATGTATGATTATGAAAATTTCAATCGCTGGCGACATTAGATACCTACCATTAGGAATTTACATTGCAATATCTAATAAATTGAATGCTGTTATATGAAAAAAAATTATTAAATATTATTTAAAATAATTAGCCAAATGAATTAGCTATACGCGTACTTGTTCTGAACAGAACTGTACTATACAAATCATGATAGATATTCCAAAGTAAATACGACTTATATTTAGACTGCTTTACGAACTGGTACTTAGAAATGGTAGTTAAGTATAATGTTAAGGTAAGCTTGTTATGAATGTATATAATTTATTCTGAAATGTATTTAAGTGGGGCGTACAAAAAGCTTCGATTTTTTTAGAGATGCTCGAGTGAGAGGTCCTTCTGCCGACCAACCTTTGTTAACCACAATTTAGTAATTTTTCAGGTTAACATATCGTGTCAAACTAGTTCTCTCATTGAGTTACGTTCATATGTAATAAACGTAGACATGTAACAATTAGAGGAAATGTTCTATTTCAATAGCTGAGTAAGGGCCAGCGCCAACTAGCGGACGGGATGCAGAAGATATTAAACTGATCAGTATATTGTATCCTATTTCAATAATATAATAAGGTATAAATTTCAATGCTCTGAGACTAACCTCGTAGTATCGCAGCGCACTTCTCTACGGTATTGGAGAGCACACTAGCGGATTAACCGCGGCGGGTGGCTACCCTTAGTTATGCGTTATGCGACATAATCCAGCAGTTATACGCTGGAGGCCGTTTGCTTGCGCCGGGGAAGCGGCAAACGGAAGCGGAGCGGAGCGGACGCTGCGATACGCTGGTGGACGATCGCTGTATCGTAAGGGATGTTCCTCTGTCAGTGTGCGTTAACGCTGGCGGGCATGAGATCTCTATCAAGCAACAGCGGGCAGAAGACAGGTCCCACTCGTCCGCCGATTTGCGTTGGCCCTAAGGTCGTGTGTCTTATTCAACTTTAAAAATGTCATCTAACTACGACTGATAGCATACAGAGGGACAATGTGTTAGAAAACGGTAACGGAACCGAGGTTACCGTTATAGGAGTTTCGGTACGTGCAAAATTAAACACAAAATGTATGCCGAAATAATAGAATTTTCGACGATATCGATACTTTTTTCCGATACATTGTAAATTGAACCTTATCCCACATGTATTTTATGTTCAACTTTGCACGCTTGGAAACTCCCGGTTACCTGTCCGTTCATGACTACCGGTATAAATGTTAACTAGATTTTTTGCAACACTATATAGCACAAAAAAAATGGAATAAAAATAAAGTAAATACCTATACAATAAACCTTTTGTTTCTTACACTCTAAAATAATATCAAATGCCTATTTCTCTTTCAGATGCGTCCAACATCGTTTGAAAAACATCCAGAAGCTAAACGTAAACGATAATTGGTGTTATCTGACTTAATAGCAAACTTAGGCTGAACTTATATTGCGGCGAAACGAAATGGAAGATAATTTTTATAACGATACTATGTACAATATCGTTACAAAAATTCGCTTCCATTCCGTTCCGCCGCAATATAAATTGAGCCTTAGGATAGGGACATGGAGTAGGCAAAAAACGGTAGAATTCGCGAATCGTAACAAATGAAATATAGTGGTAATTCCCACTGACTTAGAATAATATTGCTTCTAACCATGGCAGGCTAAGAGATTACCTTGAAGAAAGTCAACACTTTTTAATGCAATTTATTTCACTAATTAAATCAACTAAAGATAAAAAATAAGTTGTTTTTCTAAAAATATTTTATATCGGTTGGTTTCGACTTTGTATTTCAAGGGCGTGTACTATTTACCCTGTATGTTATAATGTCCATCTATGTTTATTTTATTTCGTCGTTTTTCGGTAAGACTGTACAATACCAACATTCAAATTTAAGGGGGGAGGAGGGGGGAGTGGGGGGACCCCTTTACCTCCTGTGAGCGGAGAGTTACGGAACCCCCTGTGGCGTATGGAAGCCAAGACACGAGGCTATGAGGTGGATTGTATCTAGGGCGCTAGTGATTCCTTGCCTGTGCTATCCTGGCTAAAATGATATGGAATTACTCACGCGGTCCTCTCTTCAACGGCAGCGGTGTTCGTTTGTATTATAATAATCAGCCGCAGAAATAGTAGAAAGGAAACAAAAGAATAATAATTTCAGAAAACACCATAAAACGTTTATGGTGGGAATAAAACATAAAATAATATAAATTATCATGAAAAGAACTAAAGGGACTAGTTAACATACGGTAAAAGACACAGTTTATGAACTGGTCTCGAGAAAATGTTTCCTTTTGCGCGCAAAGTTACCTTGCGTACAATACCATCCACACCAGGATGAATTTTGAAAGACTTTTGAAAGACCGGCCTAACTAGACAATCATCTATCTTTTGAGTTTGAATTTTAGTCTAAATTTCAGTTTGACTTTCGGTTGCAGTTTAAAGCCACCTTCTTACAAGCGTAATACAAATCATCGAAACTATCTAATGGGCTTGTAGGAGGCTTAACCTTGGGGTTTGACTGCATTTCAAGCATAATAATTTCCATAACAATTTTTTCGCAACGTGTGTCATCGAGCTCTGAAAACTGTACCATAAATTACTGAACCGAGTCTAAACTATCCAATTTACCTGTTTTGGACAATTCATAGACCTTTTGCCACTTATTAAACAAATATTCTTTTTTGAATGTCAAAGTATTTATTTGCAATAAAAATTCTACTTCGCCTTCCGCCATTGTTCTGTCACGGACAGCAATGTGCAACTAATCACTTGAAATAAAGCTATTTCTACGAATATTTCGTGAAATATAGCGTGAGTACGATTCACACAAAAGGAAACAAGAAATGTCGAATGTCGAATGTCGAACGCCGACGAAATACTACAGACTCAAAGCGCAGTCGCAAGAAGGCTCGCGAATACTCAAGCATTCCAGCGACCGCGCGCGCCTTCTCGCGCAGCGAGGCGAAATTGACGCTTCCGTTCCGTTCCGCCGAAATGTAAATTGAGCCTTAGGGTGCATTCCCATGCCTCGTGACAGCCCGTGATGTCAAATGCGCCGATTTGTATGGCGCGTATTCGGGTTTTGTATCGAGAGCATAGGCCGCGCGCTTTCGCGCGGCCTTTGAATTTACCAAGCGCAGCGGTGGATCCGATTCTTCTCAACAACTTCGCGTTTGTGCTAAACGCGCGACGCGGACCGCACGACGGGCCATGGACCGTGAATACCCTTTACCCTTCAAAACCGGAACGCAATAATCCTCACATTACTGCTTGGCGGTAGAAATAAATAAGGTGGCAGTACTTCCCTGGAGACCTAATATGAACTCTTACTTCCGCGCAGTTTACGCCGTAAACTGCCTTGTAATATCGTACTATTAACCGGTAATACTAGCCAGTCAGCGGTCACGTGACACTAGACTGTCTTCTGCCCGAAGTTTGGCTGGCAATATCGTATAACAAACGTTATTTTGATATTTTGTTCACGTTTGATCTATCAACAAGTAACAACAATAAACCATTTAGTTTACAGTGTCTTGGTGTAGCTTTGTATATAATTGTATAATAATTATTATAATTTTGAGTTTATATATTTTTAGGCAATCATTTCATCATGTGCGATAAATACGAAATGTTTGAGTATCTCGAAAGTGATGCTTCACACGATAATAATATGGAAAAAATTCAAAGAAGACAACTGCGAGATCGTAGTGAACCGTTTGAAATGGATGCACATCAATGTAAGAAAAGATACCGGCTTAGCAAAGATATGGTCCACAATCTTTGCGATGAACTTAAACCGCACATGTCGAGGCCTACAAAATTCACCGATTTATTGGTTGAGACTAAGGTTATTTTTCACTAAAGCCAAGCATAATTTCTTACAATTTAATTTATAGGCAAAGTTTTCAACTAAGTAATTTTTTTTAAATTTACAAAGGCTTTGGCAAAGCCATCAGCCTAAACATGAATTATTATAATTATTACAGTTTTAAATGACATTTTAAAGAAACTAACTACTACAGTATGAAAGTTAAAAAAAGAAATTAAATGCAAACAACTTACACTATTTTAAAGGTGCTATTTACAAATTTAAATATTACATTATATAAACTTGTGTGCTTTAAAGGTCCTGTACAGTACTGGGAATTGTTTTATATTTGAGAATGTCTCGAGTTAAAGACATAAGTAACAGACGTTGTAAAGAAAATTGTGGGCAGTTAAAAACAAATGATTAAGGTCACAGTAATTTTGGGAACAATATGTACATAACGAGTTAGTATTTAACTTTAACCTAAATAAATGTGCAGGGATCTTACAATGACTTATGCGAAGTTTGCTTACAGTCGTTATAAAACATCTATCTATGTGGGATATCTCTCAAACCAAGTCTTGGTTGAAGGCACCGGGACTATATCGCAAGCCACTTTCCTTTTACTTCTCTTGTAAAATTTTGAGTGAGACACCATCTTTTGATCATATTTTCCTTACGTTATAAAACCAAGTCTGAATGAGGAACTTTAAAATCACAGTAGTCTACATTTTTTGTCGAGGTTGCTAGGGTATCGACTAGTTCATTTCCAAATAGCGGAATGTCCCGAACTCAACAGAACTTATAGTGAAACCAGTAGTGATGCCAAGTCGTCGAAAGTTAAGTTAAGTAGAAACAGAAGCAGTAATAAAACATAAAACGCGAGCGTAACACAAAACAGAGAAGTATGTATGGTACCAACGAGCCGAGCCCAACCCGACCCGATCAATAATTTAACACAAATTTGGAAACCAATTCGGCTACTAGGATGTTGATGACGAAAAAAATTGTATAACTAAGTTCTTGTCAAAACTCTCAATAGTATTGTACCATTCCTGATTCTGCATTAAGTGGAGCAGTTTAAAATTATTAGCAAGTTCAGTTTCATACATTTTTTTTTCACACTAGCTATTCAAAGTTAATGTTTAGCTTTTTACAAGGGTACAAGGTAAACTAAACTAATAACTTTTTTCATATTCTGTGATATTACTCAGTAAAATATTAGTTGCAGTACCTGGAAAAACTATTCAGAATCCCCGAAATACAAAAATAACAACCATCTGGAGCTAACCCTGGCAATAGTAACATAAAACCCAATAAAAAGTAGATTGTAGATTAATTCGAAATATCTCGAAAACCAAAAGACTTTTATTAAGGTCAAATTATTTTGTTCTGGTAGGTATAGAGCTCACTACCTACAGTGTCGTTCTGTCGTGGTAGTTTTGGGACACTGTAAGAGTCATACCCGGGGTCTATTTGAAAATAAATAATAGATCCGGTGCTGGTTACGTACATGCTTAAAATTATATAATAACTAATATTTGGCCGTTATTAAAAAATACGTGATCGTCTAGTTGTGATGAATTAAGATTGGACCCTCTGCGTTGTGTAATTTTTTTTTTATACCGTAAGTAAACGAGTTTTAAAACACGTCGCAAAATTATTCAAGAGCACAAGACAGTAAGTAGCTGCCGTAAGGTAAATAGGCCGTAATAGCAAAAAAATTAAATTAATATGCAAGCACAAAATGTCGTACCTAAATTAAATCAAATTTGTAACTAATTCATGCAGAAAATAAACAATTAAAGAGCACATAATACCCTATCAGAGGCATATCTAGAAGACAAACTATATATATATATATATATATATATATACATATATATATATATATATATATATATATATATATATATATATAGTTATGAGAGATAGTAAAATATTAATTAAGTAAGTATATAGGTATGTAAACACAATATAAATAAAATATGACCAGTTACTCCAGTGGTTCTCGGCAATCCATTGAACAGCAGATGACCTATTTAACGAGAGAAACTTACTTCAAAGAGACCTTTAGGGTAAGACTTTTAAGTCTAGATGGGCCACCTATCTGATAAACGATACCTGGCCTCCCAGCACCCTTATAGCCAGTCCTGTATGAGGTTCGTTAGAAGGTCAACCTGAGACCCCGATCCTCACACCCAACAAAGCCTTCAGACAGCTAATCGACCTTGTATAATGCCTAAGTCTCGTTTACACCCTTACGCGCTCCATACAAAACTTTCATTAACATTCTATAAATAAAATAAACATGCAAGTTACGCTTCCTAAGTTACGCTTTGCATTTACGCGCTGCTATTTAACTACGCTTCCCTACTTCGAAAGCAGTCGCGGATGTTTGTGTCAAGAACTAGAGAGTGATGATAAGTTGTGCAAGGTAGTCTGAATACCATTTAAGTGCGTCTAACAGATACCATTCTGTGATCCTCTTACATAGGTTACAGCTTTAACCAGACTTCACTCAAGACGCAGAGGGTCAGGGGTTGTCTATAGCCGAGACGACGTACCTCAGAGGTCACTGATTAAAGTTATAAACACCCAAATGACTCAGGCCTTGTGTGTGTACCTAGTGCGTGTGAAGGATCCGAGTTAGGAGCGGAGGACGTGCACAACCTAAGTCGGGCCCTAGTACGTGATGTAATGCTGTCCAGTTTGTCCAGGAGCTAGTCTCAGCCAGAAAACCTTCCCGCGGTGTATTAGCTAGTGAAAGTGTAAAGGTTTAGTGTGAAAATGTGGTGTGTACCTAGTGCATGTAGTGGAATCGAACTGTTGAGAACTTATAATAATAATTCCAATTTCATAGAATATGTTACAATTTATTCGAAAATATTTAAAAAAGTTTGTGTAGCTGCTAAGGTTAAGTTTCACAGCGACAAAATTAGACAATCGAGAAATAAATCTAAAACTACACACATCAAAAGTGTCTAGGGATCAAGTGAATATTTTTGAAATAAAAATTATTTAAGCAATATTTACCAAATCCAGTCTTCCAGGACGACTTCTTACTTTAATGCTTATGTTTTATTTAACCGCTTACCCCTATATTTAATTAAAATAAACTAAAATTGATGTTTTTGCAAATTGTGGGAAAAAACTCAAATTAACGGCGTCAATTAAATGACAAAAAAATGGCGAAAATGATGATTTTGCTCATTTTTATTGTAAAGATAATAAAATTAATAATCTGTATTTCCACCATTAACACGAATCACACAATTACAGCGATTTGGCATGCTTAAGATGAGTTCATCAAAATCACTTTGAGGAATGGCCGCCCATGTGTTTTGTAACAAGTCAAAATATTGTTGTAGAGTATGTACGGTATGCATACTCGGCACAGCTCTTCTTTGAAGCATATCCCATGCGTGCTCAATTGGATTGAGGTCTGGCGATTGAGCAGGCCACGGCAGAACGTTGATACGAGCTTCGGCAAGAATGCGTGTTACGACTCTAGCCGTGTGTGGACGTGCGTTGTCATGCATTAGTTGAAATGAATCACCCAACTGGCCTAGCAAAGGGATGATAACATCTGAAACAATCCTCTCTGCGTAAACTTGAGCATTGAGGTTACCCCTGATCCAAATGAGATCGGTTCTTCCGCCGATCCAAATACCGGCCCATATCATTATTGTTCCTCCACCATATGGATGAACTTCCTGACAATATCTCAAACGTTCATGACGTCCAGATGTTCTCCAAACTCGAGTATGTCTTGTATCCGGTCTCATACCGAAGCGGGATTCATCCGAAAAGCACACATAGCGCCAGTCTTCTTCCTTCCAGTTTCTGTGTTCGCGAGCCTATCGTAAACGGGTCCTGCGATTGCAGGGTGCAATAGGTGGAACTCTGAGCGGCCTTCGGGATCGCAGACCCACTTCACGTAAACGATTTCGGATTGTTTGATCGCTTATTAGCAAGCCTGAGCAGCTGTGGAGCCTCGTAACCAACATCATGGCGGTCATGGTACGATTCCGTCGAACAGTATTTTGGATATACCGGTCCTGTCTGCGAGTCGTGATGCGAGATCGTCCTCCATGTCGCTCGGCCACGCTGCCCGTCATGCGATAGCGCGTCCAGAGGCGACTTATGACGCTCTGTGTAGTGTTAAGAGTGAAAGCCACAGCACGTTGCCTGGAACCAGCTTCCAACATTCCGACGGCTCGCATCATCACTTCTCGGGTTAAATGATGTCGTCTCTCCATAATAATGTAAATTGTTTCGGTTCCGATGCAGATATTGTAATGATTTTGTCAAAACGCTATAACTCATTTTTATACAAAACCATATTGACAATCGATTTTCTTCTTATTATCGAATTTAAACAATATTCCTTAATTAAACGTTAAAACTCACTAAAAAGTATCAATAGCGATAGAAAAAAGTTAATATAATTAACCCTAATTGCAGCAATACTCTTAAACGTACTTGATCCCTAGACACTTTTGATGTGTGTACTTGGAGCATAATAAATAAAGAGTCAGGCAGGGTTAAACCACAGGATAGAGATATAGTTTTAGAATTAGACAGCAAACTTATAAAATGTAAAGATAAAATAGCCCAAGCTTTTGAATCGTTCTTTTCGGAAATTGCTGTGAACACTACAAAATCATTAAATTCCTCCCCTTCACTTGCTATTGATCTCTTAAAGGAAAATGTTAACGTTTGTGGCAGTTTATTTAATTTTCGTCACGTTAATCCACAAGACATCATAAAAGCTTTTAAGTCAATACATGTTAAAAAAACTGAAGATCTCTGGGGCATATCAACTAAAGTTATAGACTCAGTTATTAATCTCATTTCCCCACATTTAGCTGTAGCTTTCAATAGGTGCGTTGACGAAGGTGTTTTTCCCGATTTAATGAAATACAGCAAGGTTATTCCCTTATTCAAAAGCGGTGGGAAAGTTGATCCTAGCAACTATAGGCCCATTTCAATTTTACCAGCTTTAAGTAAAATATTCGAAAAGGTTATGCTAACTCAATTACTGTCCTATTTCGGTAGGAATAATATTTTTCATAGTGAACAATACGGGTTTACTAGTGGTAGATCGACTAGCGATGCGGGGGTAGCGTTACTAAAACACATCTTTGATGCTTGGGAAAGGTCCCAGAACGCTATTGGTGTTTTCTGTGACCTCTCAAAGGCATTTGATTGCGTTGATCATAATACTCTTATTAGGAAACTGGAACATTACGGTGTAAATGGCAAGGCGTCGAAACTTGTCTCGTCATATCTCAACGGTAGAATTCAGAAAGTAGACATAAATGGAGTGACTTCTTTGGGTTCTCCAGTAAAAATGGGTGTTCCGCAGGGCTCAATACTTGGACCTTTCATATTTCTGATTTATATTAATGATCTGCCATTCTTTGTTAAGGACCATTGCGAAATAGTGTTGTTTGCTGATGACACATCCTTGATTTTTAAAACAGACAGACATGACAATAACTATGACCGTATTAATGATACCCTCTCTAAGGTAGTTTATTGGTTTAATGCTAACAATTTATTGCTTAATGCCAAGAAGACAAAATGTGTTAAATTTGAATTACCTAACGTAAAATCGACTAGTCCAACCATAGAAATAAACGGAGAAAAGTTAGACCTTGTTAATAAAGCAGTCTTCTTGGGAGTGACCTTAGATAGTAAACTTCAGTGGTTTCCACATATATCGTCCCTGGCCAGCAGATTAAGCTCCGCTGCATACGCAGTCCGCAGAATACGTGAGCTTACCGATGTTAGTACTGCTAGACTAGTTTACTTTAGTTACTTCCATAGTATAATGTCCTACGGGATTCTCATGTGGGGTAAAGCGGCAGATATTCAAACCATATTTGTATTGCAAAAACGAGCGATTCGTTCTGTGTACCGTCTAGGCTCTCGGGTATCTCTCAGAGAAAAGTTTAAGGAGACTGGTATCATGACTGTGGCATCACAGTACATTTACTCAAAAATTTTATATGCCCGTAAAAATATACATAATTTCAATAAGAAAGAAGATATCCATAATATTAACCTTAGAGCTAAGTCCAAACTCATGGTACCACGATTTCGTTTAACCAAGGTAAACAACTCTTTTATGGGGAACTGTATACGTTTTTACAATAAGATTCGGGAGCATATATTAAGTTTATCATTTCCTAAGTTTAGAAAAATCATATTACAAAATTGAAGACTACGTGTTAGATAAAGATGTATGGAAAGACGACATGGCTCCAGAATCGACACAAATTTGATTCAAAGTGTATTCCATAGCATTTAAGTTTATTTGAAAAGAGCAATCCCTAGAGTTTCTTGCTCGTTCTTCTCAGGGAGGTCAGCGTAGTGATCGAGCAGTAGCTTAAATGTGACGTTTTCAAGTGTAAATTTATTTTACCTATGGAATAAATAATCTTTGACTTTGACTTTGACTTTGATTGTTCTAACCGGCTCTCGTTACATTTCTTATAAAGCAATAAATAGTGTTCCCTGTCATTTAGTTTTATGCCGAGAAATTGTGCAACAAAAGCCCTTTCCAAAATTATGCTCTTTGTTTATGAAATGACCATTTCCGTAAACTTTGTCAATTTCGTAAGGGCGAAACAACTACCAAAAAAATAAACTCAATTCCTTGAACCCGTCTAAAATTACTTTATGGTGCACATATGCATTCGCTGTAGAAAGCTTGGCAATAAATCGTAGTTTCTTTACTACTACCCAATTTCTTCTGACGCAAGCCAGTAATGTTTGCTAAATACGTTATATAATACATAACAAAAGTTATACTGTGAAGGAGTCCTACAGACGACGGTTACAACACCCTGTATGTATAGTGTCTTTATTAGTATTATTATTATTATATACTGTCTTTATTTATTTTCGTACATGAATAATACATATCTATTATTTTTCTCCTAAACTAAGTGACAAATATAACACCGTAACTTACCGGTAAATATTCATCCATGTTTTTGAACGTTACTCTAAAAATCACGTTCTAGTCAAGTTCCAGTCATAGACAAAATAACCAGCGAGAAGTCAGATAAAAATGTATGTCGTAATACGTATTTTATCCAGTCAGTTTTTGGGCGTCAAAAAAATTGCCTGGTTTTTTAAAAGTTCATAGTACGCCCCCTGGATGAACACTTTCATGAATTCTACTGCTACTAAAAAAAAAATATTTGCAAAAAAATATGAATTTCGTAATTTCTACTGAATTGTTCAAAAATTAAATTGGTAATAATAAAATAAAATATCAGATATATTTATTCAGCTTTATTGTCGTTATTAGAAACAGATCGTGCTCCTAAAGTGTCAACCAAGGAATCCTGAAACAATAAAAAATACGATAATTTATATATTGGTGCTGATTCTACCGAATTTTATAGATCTAAAAAAATATTGCTGTCACCTTTCAACTAATAGAGAGTGAAAGGGAAGGCAATAATACTATTTTGTGTAATCGTTGCATAATGAGGGTTCTTAAAGTCGAGTAGGTACCCTAGGTAATGAGTAGCTACGAGTTTTTAAGACTTAATTATGTAATGATTGCATACTATACTTTTTCTACGAGTAAATAAAATAATGAAACAGAACCAATATTTAATGTATATTCAATGTTTACTGTTAATAGTCCGTGACAACAAACGCAATTTTTTATTAAATTTTAACCCGTTTATTAGAGTAGGCAAAGGTTCCACCATACAGCCTCTTGATATATTTAGAGAAAGCCAAACAATAAATAAATTTAACAACAATAAAACAAAAAATGCAAAATAAAAAATCAAAGAGATAGAACAGAACTGGCCAGGTACCGCATATATTTTTAAGATTTTAAGTTAAAATCTTAGTCGCTGTTAGACGCGCTGCAGCAGCGACTGGATAAAAAGGCATGGCAAAATTTGGTCGCACTTCAGCAGCGCGACAGTCGCGCGGCTGCAGCGCTTCTAACAGCAGCTAATTTGAACGCGCCCTTATAGGTAAAAAAATATTGGTTAAAAAAACCAATCATTTTTTTTATAAAGATTTATGGCTCGATTGCAAGACTTTTAGGCCAATTTTACCAATCAGAGGCAGTATACCATTTGAGCAGCATAGTAGTCCTAATTTATATAATTATAATTAACAAAATGTAATAAAAAAATTGACCAAAAAATGGCGGGTTTTAATAGTTACATTTTTTGCACGAATTAATTTTTAGTTTATGTATATTACGTTGTGCGTTTCTGGATTATTTGTTACCATTAAGCTGATGGAAATAATTAGCAAAAATACGACATTCTTTTTTGAAACTCATCATAGTTCTGTGTACAGCAGCTTGATTTTGATTTCCTCTCCCGATCGGAAACTGCGTCTTTTGCAAGTCGCATACCTAATTGCGATTCACAACTTGCGATCGGAAACTTTTGACATTTGTAATTGGAACAATAGTTGGTTTAACCCACAAATTAGAAAGATATAGTAAGTATCAGGTTCATCTTCTCGCTCAGAAACCCGTCTGATTTCCCGGGACTACCCGATCGGATCGATTCCGATTTGAATCAAAATCAGCACGCAGAACTACAATCAGAACCCTTCACCTCAGGTTTCAATACAAGCAGTCGCGTCAAACAACAACTTTGCAGCCTTGCTTAACAAATAACTATTTTATATTACCTTTGAACATGCCTCCAACTTCAGTCTCCGCTTTGCTGATAGCACCGGTGAATCCTTCCATCAGTCCACCTGGATTTACAAGATTATTAATTAGTTTGAAATAGAAATCAATTAATGTTTTAAGCACGAATCAATTTATGCTAATTACAGGTATATGGTTATACTACTTAATAGGTATAGGTAGGTAAAGTCTTAAAATCTATAGTTGCATAAATTATAGAGTGGTGATGATTTATATAAATTTATTTCGCTATTGTCCAAATTAATCTACTAGGCAATTTCCATAGGTTATAAAGTAATTCTAAATTTACCTTTTTTGGGCGCTGAGTCCGCGGCGGCTGTCGCATCTGTTTATAGAGAACATGTTATAGAGGAAAGCTAATTATGTATGACGTATTTAATATAAAGCAAAATCATAAAAATGCACATGTTTACCTTTTGATGGCGTTGCGACTGCCGAACCTGCCATTAGAGAATATTTTATAAATAAGTATTATGAATTTGTGCCCAATTAAATAAAAAGTAAAACAATACAAGTAATATATTTACTTTTTGCTGGCGTTGCGGCGGCCGAACCTGTGGATAGAGAATATTTTAAAGGGAAGTGTTTTTCTTTTGCTACCATTTAAAGTGAGAGGAATATAACATATTTACTTTTTGCTGCCGTTGCTGCGGCCTTATCTGTCAATAGAGATTATTTTATAGAGAAGGGTTAATCATTGATTACTACTAAATAAAAAGCAAAAACTTAAAAAGACATATTTCAAAAGAACTACTGAAAATGTGATTTCGTTAATAAAATTTATTCTCTGATATCTCTGTTCACTTTAAAATAGTTTTATGGTCACTTACCAGCACCCGGAAAGGCGACCTGTAATTATTAAATTTTATCAAAATGTTTAAAAAGTGAGACTGGCGAAGGGGTATTTATCCATACCTGCAGATATTCGTAAGTTATATTCATAAAATGGTTAACTTTACGAACATAAGTTTTAAAATTACCGTGAAAGAAAATTTTGTACAATAATTTTTAAAATTTTACAGAACATTAAAAATTTAAATTTGAATGTCTAAATTTGTTGAACTAAACAATACATAATGCGATATTTAGTAAATCCGCAAGTATAAATAAAAAAATTGCTTCTCGTTTTCTGCTCACATTATCTATAGTAATTAATTGGATGTCACCTCAGGAGTGATGAATTGTTGTGACTTATTACTATAATTCTCTAACAACAACAATCACAATAGTAAAAGTTTTCATTTTACTAGTACATTTTTGAACAAACTGTCAAAGACAACGAAAAAAATCTTAAATCTTTAGGTGCTATTTTCGCAAAACTATGATCATGTTAGTTGACACATTATTGTTTGTCAGCGTCCAATTTATTATTGAATGAAACTCATGAATGACTTAATTCTCAAAGTATGTAGACTGCCTCCGTGCCCGAACGGTTACCATGCCGGACTGCCACGCAGAGGTCCCAGGTTCGATTCCCGGGCCGGGAGAAATATTTATATGGCCTACATTTATTTCTCTCGTGAGTTTGGGTGTAATTTGTGGTTGTCTATGTGTGTGTCCATAGCACCCGCGACACAGGGTTTCCCTAGTTCGGGGCTATGTTGACTGTGTGCGTTATTATTATTATTACTATTATTAAAAAAAAAAACATTAAAATGAAACCACGTCGGAGAAGGTTTTTTTATTGTAATATTAACTAACGGGACGAACAAGTCGTGCGCCTGATGGTAAGCTGCACGTCTATCCATAACAGTTGCAGTGCCACTAAGAGCTTTAAATCGCAAAAATGTTAGGGGCACTGCCACAGCGCCCGTCACCCTGAGACATAAGTTGTCAAGTCCCATGTGCCTGTAATTTCACCAGCACCCTTACCCTGCAAAACCGCAACACAGTAATGCTAAAATTACAGGTTGGCTTCAGAAATAAGTAAGGTGGCAGTACTGCCCTGGATGAACTCTTCCACAAGGAGCTCTGCTGTTGCTAAACTAAATACGAGGTTCACAAAACTGTTCGATAATACGAGAAGCCAGTAATCCGTAAATGGCCAGTTGCGGACTACACTCCAGACCTTAGAGCGGTATAGCGGTATGCAGCAACACAGAAGTATTACAATATTAACTTACACAAGTTGCGACGATAGCGCAGATAAACAAAAACCACAGAGCAAGTTTCATGGTGAGTTAAGACGACTTATATCACTGACTCTATCCAAGCGAATGCTAGCCGAAATTAATGTTTCTCTTTGAAACAAAATTTCACGCTTTAATGAATAAAGTTCCAGACAGTGTTGGGCGTTAATCAATTAAATTTCAATCAGAAATTCAATCAGATTAAAAAATCAATTCAATTGAAATCAACGACGTCAATTGCAATGAAATCAATTTCATTGCAATTGATTTTAATTGCAATAAATTTTTTTAGTTGTTCAAAAAACAATTGAAACTAACAATGAAAACCGAAAGTACTGAATAAAAATGTCATTACGAATATGGGTTAGTGGGTGGTGGGTTAGGGGTGTGTTAGGGGGTCGGTTAGGGTGTCGGTTGGGGGATCGGTTAGGGGTCGGGTGGGGGGGCGGTTGGGGGGGGGGGTGGGGGGCCGGGTGGGGGGCCGGTGGGGGGCGGAGTGACCCACCCCGAACCCACCCCCTAACCCAACCCACCTATTCACCCACCCACTCACCTGCTCACCCACCTACTCACCCACCCACTAAAACCTACTCGCCCACCCACTAAAACCCATTCACCCACCCCCTCACCAACCCCCTAACCGACCACCTAACCCACCCCTAACCCACCTGCTGACCCACCTCCTAAATAAAGATTAAAGGCAATTAAAGATTGACAATTAATCAATTGTTAGTTGCGAGAACCGCAATTAACAATTAATTAATTTTAATTGTGGTTCTCGCAACTAACAATTGATCAATCGTTAATTGCTGTTTCGCAATTGACAATTAATTAATTGTCAATCTTTAATTGCCAGAACAATTAAATTTTGCCCAACACTAGTTCCAGACATAAGAGCCTTCGCACACGGCGTATTTTATACGCGCAGTAAACGCACGTAATCTGCGCGTATACGCGCCGCAGACGAGCTGCAGTGAATCGATTCAAACGCGCGCAAACATCGCGTTGCAAGCAAGAAGCTTATATAAGAGTTTCATGTAGTTGCTTCATTTCAAAAATTAATTGAAATTAATAAACAAAACTAAAATTAAAACTATCTCTTATCAAAATGCGATACATATGCGCTTTTACAGCGCGTCTATGGCTCGTATACGCGCAGATGTCGCGCGTCGTCGGCGCGTATAAAATACGCCGTGTGCATAGGCTCTAATAAATATACAATTCGTATCATTATATGAAACAATGCAATTTTAATAATAAATTGTTTGTTCTATTTATTCCTTTACAATTTTGCGTTACTATTGACCCTGAACTGTATTATGGCCAACTGTGTAACCGAACATATTTGATAACGTACAAGCTTATGTAAGTTAAATTTCGCTTGAATGTCATTGGTAGGTCATTGCTTGAATTAAAATAATTTGTTCAGTTTATGCGTTAAGCCCGATATGGTATTTGGTAAGTATGGAAATAAAAATGCTTTTCATTGTGCATTAAGAAATATATACCCACACTGATGGTCAAATGTGAAAACGGAATATAAAAAATTTAAAAATAAAATACAGTTGCAAAAACAAATACCTACACTTTGGTAGGTCAATTGGCCTACAATATATATAATTACAGACATTCGGAAATCAAGTTCGGAAAAAGCCGCTATATTGCAATGTTATAACTTTAGTGGCACGATAAAAGCTACATTGTGAGTGTAATCCCACTCAGCAGCATAAGGATAGTAGGCAGAAGAAATGACACGGGAAATATAATTAATAAAAATGAAAAATAGTAAAGGAGAGAGTACGCCGCCTTAGGATACACCGGCAGTTAACTTAGACCAAGATGATGAGCCATTATTGGTTATCATTCCGTATCTAATCGGACGTTTTCCACCCACACTCGTATTTTCATGCCTTTCATTACGTAACAGTCACACAAATGTAACTTGCGTCATAAACACATGGTTAAAAATTTGAAAACAACGACAATTTAAAAGGCGTAATGTGTGATTGGTTGCAATTGAACTATTTTATGTAGATAAATAGTCTAATTTCCACTCTAATTTTTCCCATATTATGTGTAATCTATGAATTTTACTTTGTATAACCAAAGATTCATAAAGCCTAACTCAGTATAATATGCGTTATTATTCAAAGCTTAGAATAATAACGCATAGAATGATAGTTTCATATCAAACGAACTGTCACAAGTGAGGCAAAAATCAAATTCATGTAGGCTAGTATTAGTAGTAAGTTAATTTTCGGTTTTAGTGAATATTTATATAAAAATACAATTTGAAACGCGTTACTTCCTTGCGGAACGTGATGTTAGTATCTATTTTATGTTTGTCTGACGTATTTTACACTCATTTACCGCACATTTCGTCATTTTTAGCTAAAATTCTTTATCTGTTCGCGGTGCAAGTTGACCTTGAGCACTGACGGCCCGCCCGCTCGTGTAGGCCCTTTGGGCGTACTTCAATTTGCCTCACTTAGCGTGTGCGGACTAGGTTTCTATGTGTTATTATTCTAAGATTCTAAGTATATATATCATTCATCATCATTATCGCTGTCATTCTTATATAAGTAATCCTGAACAGAAATAGTACCTGTCTGCTACAGTCATGAAACATGGCAAGTAGAAGGAAAAATGTACCTATTACAAAGCAAAAGAACAATTTATAGTAAGTCGTTAACATAATTATTCACACAGAATAACTTTATTCTATGTGATCCATATCTTTCAAGATGTTAATTAATGAGCATTTTTCTGCATAGAAAGATTATTGCATAAGTTTTAGCCACAATAATAGTGTCCATAGACGAAAATAGAATTGCAATTGATATAATAACTAGAAAAATGAAGGGAACTAACTCTACTTGTATGTACTCGTAGTTGGCGTTCTAATCGCACTGGCTGTAAGTAAATAAGTCATAATTTTGGGGTACACGAAAATACCCTCGCCCAATAATTAATACGCAACTGAGTGTTCTGACTACATAATAGCAGAGTACGTATAATATAAATAAAACAGTTATTATGATTACCTTACATAAATAAAAAATATATAAAAAACACTAGGCTGCACAATTTAAAGATCTTTGACTTACCGCAAGGAAAACTACATAACATAACATCAGTAATTTAAACAACTCGACGGTATTTTCTCTTTTACTTAATTTGCTTTTCTTTTAGTAATATCATTTATAAATAGTAAGCGAAAGGCTCCTGGGTCAAAGCAAAATGAAATGTATTGTCCAAATAATATTGACTTTGCCAGGGGCTTTACGCTAATTCCCCAACTATGGATAAATATTAGGGGTTAAAGTATGAAATTGCCGTTTTATTGCAATAGGTTCTTTGAATTTTCATAGAATCTTCATGGTTTGAGGTTTTCGAATGAAACTTTTTTCAAATGGTTTCTGTGATTTTTTTTTTTAAATTTGAAACATTTGAATATCGACTTTCAATTGTTTTTGTTATTCAATTTAGACAAGAAAGATGGATGCGAAAATTCGAGTGATTTTTGAATACGAGTTCCGACGCGGAACTAACGCGGCAGAAACAGCCCGCAATATCAATGCTGCGTTTGGAGAGGGGTCTACTAATGAACGCACCGTGCGATTTTGGTTTAAACGCTTTCGTGATAGAAATTTCGACTTAAAGAACGAGCCACGAGGAAGACCGCCCACACAGGTGAATAACGATGAATTAAGAGAGATAGTGGAAGCCGATCCTAGTCAAACTACCCAGGAATTAGCGGCATGGTTTAACGTTACCTTACCCACAATATTGACTCACTTGCGTCAAATCAATAAAATAAAAAAATACGAAATACGAAAATGGGTGCCTCATGATTTGACTGATCTGCAGAAAGAAACGCGTGTTGAAACTTGTGTTGCCTTGTTGAACCGGTACAGAAATGAAGGAATATTGGATCGAATTGTAACATGTGATGAAAAGTGGATTCTTTATGATAACCGGAAAAGAAAAATGCAATGGCTGACCCCAGGTCAAATGCCACAACAGTGTCCTAAAGCAAAACTTACCAATAAAAAGGTAATGGTAACTGTTTGGTGGTCTCAGCATGGTGTTATTCACTATAGTTTTCTCCGATCTGGTCAAGCAATAACGGCAGATGTCTATTGTGCCGAACTCCGAACCATGTTGACAAAACTAGCAGTAAAACAGCCCCGACTCATGAATCGATCTTCACCATTATTGCTCCACGACAACGCGAGACCTCACACAGCACGAGAAACTATTTTGACCCTTCAGGAACTGCAGTTAGAAACCATTCGTCATCCTCCGTATTCACCAGACCTTGCTCCAACGTACTACCATTTTTTTCGTGATTTGGACAATTATCTACGTGACAAGAAGTTTTCTTCCCAGGAGGCAGTACAAAATGCTTTCACACAGTTTGTGCAGTCTAGATCGTCGGAGTTCTATCGCAAAGGCATTAATAACCTTCCCATTAGATGGCAGCAATGTATAGATAATAATGGCAACTATTTTGATTAAATAAATTTGTTAAAAATTTAAAAAATAAACAATTTAGATTTTCAGTACAAATCGGCAATTTCATACTTTAACCCCTATTATTATCGGTAAATACTCGATATTATCTGCCTGTCTAGCTCATTCCCAATAGGTATAGACAATCACAAGTGTCCACGGTACTACGATATTGATACTCTTTGACAAAATTCAACACTAAAACAAAACACTATCAATAGTGATACCACTATTGATAGTTTCGATTGGAACATAGTTTCTGTGAATGTTCTTGTCTATAGATTAAAGTCGTAGCCCTTCCCGCACTACGTTCCATTCCTTTCCTGCACGTCGGGCGCATACTGGGCAACAATCGGCGAGGACCTTTCGTCGATTGGCAAATCCTTTTACCACGACGGCATTATAGTGCAAGCCATGGTACGATAAAATGAAGATCATTTTATATTTAGTTTGTTTTTACCGATTTTTTGTTGAAGCAAAACTTATAAACGTTTGGCTTATATATACATTATCAAATTTATAAGTATAGCATCAGTGACCAAGAAGCACCAGTGTTCGACATTGTTTTAAATTCATTTCAAATAAGATTTAGGACAATATTTTTTATCATAGTAACACGTTTCTTATTGGTAAGTGTCAATACTGGGTGTTCATTATTGGTGAGTGTCGATTACTGGTCAAAGTCAAAGTCAAATAATCTTTATTTCATAGGTAAGCAAATTACACTTGAAATTGTAATTCTGATTAAGCTCTACTGCTCATTCGTTAGGCAGATTCCCCTGAGAAGAATGAGCAAGAAACTCTAGAGCAAAGAGTAACCCGCTCTTTGTAAATATACATTTGAATACATCATTACAATATTTAATTTAAACATATTAGATCGAGACTACCTGTAAGACTAAATGGCCTAAGTACCTACCACGGATTTTTGTCATCCAAGTACGCAGAAACTGTATAATAGATAACCTTTAGCACAAAGTTTTTGTTACAATATACTTTTAAACCTCGTAAATGGCAAATTTTGAATATCAATCGGAATCTAATATGGAAGCGTATACACTGCCCTTTATAAAATATTATAAAAAATTATGTTTTTCTTAACATAAATAACATTTTTATAAATTATGTACTGCGTCGTCAGTGTAAGCATGTTACTCTCTTTAAACTTATCTCTCAAAGACACTCTGAGGCCTAGAGTGTAAATTGGCCTAACCGCACATTTCTGCAGGACAAAGATTGTACGTGTGGCGCACTATATAAGTTTCCGGAATGAATAAAAAAAAAAACTAAATGGGCAGAAATGAATTTATTGTTTTTAAAATATTCTCCGTCAGCGTTAATGCACTTTTTCATATGAATGAACCAATTTTGAAAACATTTATGCCACTCCTCCGTGACAATCACTGAAACATATTTTTCATACTCTTTGACAGCCTCTTCAGGTGATGAAACTCGGTGACCGCGTAACGGGTGCTTAATTTTTAGAAATAAATAAAAGTCACAAGGTGCCAGGTCGGGACTGTAGGCGGGATGGCTCGTAAGGTCAATGTTGTTCACCTTCAAAAATTCATTTTTCTGTCTGGACGTGTGAGAACTGACATTATCGCGGTGGAAGATGATACGGTGTTTACGGCTATTTTTACGGAGTTTGTCACTAACTTCCAAACAAATGGTTGCGTACCAATCACTATTCACGGTACAACGATTCTCCAACGCAACAATAACCACGTGTCCAGTTTTATTAAAAAAAGAAGCAGTCGTCCGCTTAGAGGCACTTTGTACGCGCGCCACTTTGGTTGGTTTCGGCTCATCTCGAAAGACCCATACGCTCGATTGCTGCTTTGTTTTGGGATCGTAACTATAAATCCATGTTTCTTCATCTGTTACTTCGTCCCACACTAAATTTGACGCCCCTTTGTTGAATCTGGTAAGCATGGCATTGCACCAAGTGACGCGACCCGTTTTTTGAGCCTCGTCAAATTGTGTGGATCCACCGAGAGCACAGCTTTGTTACACCCAAATGTTTGTGTAGTATTGATTGTATTTGACTCATGCCTATGCCTAAAGATG
Organism: Hyposmocoma kahamanoa; assembly: GCF_003589595.1. Lineage (NCBI taxonomy): Eukaryota > Metazoa > Arthropoda > Insecta > Lepidoptera > Cosmopterigidae > Hyposmocoma > Hyposmocoma kahamanoa. The sequence goes on from NW_020654422.1 coordinate 11,846,529, forward strand.
GCCGAATCTCATGGTAAGTCACATGCCTGTCTGTTTTACTCATGCGGCGCACAGCATCGATGATTTTGTTGTTCACAGCAGTGGACGGGTGACCATCACGAAATTCGTCACTGAGATTCACACGACCGCGTTTGAATTCTGCAAACCAGCTATAAATAGTCGTCTTATATGGTGCTTCATTGCCAAAAGCAGTTTGAAGCCTAGCGAAGCTCCGCTGAGCTGTTAAGTTACACTTAAAGCCGTATAAAATCGTACTACGAAAATTTTCACAAGTTAAATCCATGGTGATATAGACAACCAATTTCGAAAATGACGCCTCAATGTAAAAACAAGTGACAGTCAGATGAAACAAACTGTATTCTACAGCCAAAGAGTTCCATTTTCAAATGTTGTAATTATCATTTAAATATTGTTTATGTAAGTGGTCAGTTCCGGAAACTTATAGTGCACCCTATGTATCGGCGGCATTACCCCAATGCAAAATGCCTTACGACATAAAATTGTGATAGTAGCTGAAGTAAACTAATCTAGTTATTTCGATTCAAAGATTTCGTGTTTTTTTTATCGCGTACACTGCAGAGCTGAGCTGTTTGAATGTCAAGACCCATGCTAATTGCAGACTCTGATGATCTCGTACCGTTGACATCGACTCTTTGTACCCTCCCACTCAAATATGATTTAAGAAGGTCGAGGTTACGGCTCGCAACACCATAAAGGCGAAATTTCCTAACCATGTGCACACAATCAAAAGCCTTAGTTAATTAGTCCAATGTTGGTGTTCTCTAGTTTAGTTTTTACTAGTCTAGTTTTTGAGTAATAATTATAATTGATGTTTTAAGAAACATACTACAGCATAATCTGTCTTGAGGATTATATCTATCAAATAAACTAATCACTATTGATAAATGCTTAAAAACATTCATCGTCGGGCTTTTTGTCCTACGGACGTGTATCGTTTGTGCTCAGACGAACAGCATTCGCAAAGCAATCATATTTTTGTTTTTTGCACTTTAAACTTATCATACCAGTTTGGACTCACTAAAGCGGAATTCCGCACTCCAACTCCGAAAGCCCTCAATCTTCGACTTCGGGCTTCTAAGCGCCCAGTTACATGAGGCGAAAGATTCCGCGCGGCTCCTACTTACTTACTTCATGTGCATTAATATCGAATCTGAATTCTATTTACTAGGCAACAACATTTAAATTCCTCTGAATAATAAAACCGTGCGGCCGCCGTGAAGACCAAATTCAAGCCAGTCACACCCGCGTGCCCGGGACGCTCATTTAAGTTAAAACATGAAAGTTAAATACATAGAGCGTGTTGTGCCATAAAACTTAGACACACGCGGTCACTGCGCGGGCGGCGGCGACGCGGACTCCGCTCGGCGATCGCGCTATCCCAGTGCGATTGCCGAGCGCGATGAAATTCGTGTCGAATAAATGCGCCCTAATGGAGTCTTATTTGTAATTCCTTATTTACCGCCCTTAACACACAATGTACTATTATTATGTCGCTAGCTGTACATACATACAGTGCCTACCATGAGATTACAGTGACAGTTATCGATAGCGACGGCGTAAAATGTATACAAAATGTTTCTCGTGATCGCTAGAGACGATGTATAATTTGCTATACAAAATTGTGAAGTAAATTACGCTGTCGCTAGCGACAACTGTCATAGTAAACTCGTGGTAGAGGCACAGTTTTATTGAAAAAGTACCTTATGTCATATATACGATACACACACATGATATATACACATCGGTAAAAATTAGCAATATTAAGACAGCGACAATTTAAATAGCTTAATGTGTGATTGAGTATAGTATAAGACAGATAAGCAGTATAATTTCCATCCTAATGTTCCTCAAGCGTATCTATAAATTTTAAATTTATACTATCAAAAATCGTTCCTATATACCTAAATCAATATGTATGTACAGCGTTCACTCAACGTCAATGTTACCACTGTCGTTATAGCAACTGAAATGCTTGAAATCAGCATACGTCTACTATAATTAGGAAATAATAAGAAAAATGAACCTATAACAAAGCGAAAGAACAATTTATTTTAATAACTACGCTCAATTTGAAGACAACGTCATTAACAAATTTTTTTTACACATTATAATGCATTCTTTTCATGTTGTTGTTGATTTATGAGAATTTTTGCCTATAAAAAGATTTTTGCAGAGATTTTAGCCATAGTAATATTATCCACCGACGATAGTAGAACTGCAAGTAATACAAACTGTAGAAATGAAGGGAACTCTACTTATACTCGTAGTTGGCGTTCTGATCGCACTGGCTGTAAGTGAATAACATAATTGTGTTTCTAGTAAAGTATATAAAATTAATAAGTCATTCAATTTCTTTCAATTAGAAATTGTGTAATAAATTCATTAGAGGTAGCTAATTCTCTCAAATGAGATAGAATTGATATTGCTCCTTGAATAGTGCAAGAAAGAAAAGATTTCCGTCATCAGTGTCATAACCAAGTAAGATCATTGCACATAGGTAATAATAAAAATCAGAACTAGCAGGGTCCAAGCGCTTCCGCATTACGTCTGATTCGTATGTTTCAAATCCGACAAATGACGGTCCGAGAATCATTTTATCTCTAGGTGTATAACGATTTTCGTATTTTCTCGGATTCGCAATTGATTTATTGCACAAGAGGCATCCGAAGTGGGTTCGAGTTTTGTAGATTTATATAGTCCCGGATTCGGAACAAATACGAATCGGGTGCGTCCACAAACGCGCTGTATTTACTCCAACGTCAATGAGTTCTATACTTAGAGTGGATACTACCGCCCTTTGAAATCCCTCAATCATTAATGTATTTTGTTATATTATCTTTAATGTTTAATTACCTTACCAAAGTAGTGTATTTTTGTTCACACATTATGATATTATACGCAACAGTGTAACTCCGAGAAAATCGTAAATTCACTAAAAAATTCTAAATTGCAGCTTGGTCAAACCGAAGTCAACGTACCCCAGGGTAAGTGTATCGATAAAAACGAATAACTTTATCCGCTAACCAACAATTCACATTCACTTCCTTCTCCGGATACACAACACTCACCGTAGACAACGTAAGTTTTACAAAACCTAGCCAGCTGCATTCATTTTAGACCACGTGTTGTTGTAATTCTGAGGTTGAAGCCTGAAACGAGATTTTAATTTAACGTTACAATTATTAAATACTGGATTTCCGTGCATCGTGACGGAAATAAGAAGTGGCAGGCTTTTAATTGCAATTTTCAAAGCGCGTGGTATTGTATTTTATTTTAATTTTATTATCATTATTTTATTGCTTTTG
>NW_020654422.1:11879854-11908606 GCF_003589595.1 Hyposmocoma kahamanoa
CTGTAAAAATCTTTTTATATGCAAAAACTCTCATAAATTAAAAACAACATGAAAAGAATACATTATAATGTGTAAACGAATATGTTAATGATGTTGTCTTCAAATTGAGCGTAGTTATTAAAATAAATTGTTCTTTCGCTTTGTTATAGGTTCATTTTTCTTATTATTTCCTAATTATAGTAGACGTACTGATTTCAATCATTTCAGTTGCTCATAAAAAGAGACGTTTAATCGGAGTCTCATATACCTTAGTCATGAAAATGTTGAATGACAGTGGTGATAACGACGTTGAGTGAACGCTGTACATATATATTATATTGATTTGGGTGTATAGGAACGATTTTTGGTAGTATAAATTTAAAATTTATAGATACCCTTGGGGAAAATTTGGATGGAAATCATACTACTTATCTGTCTTAAACTACACTCAATCATACATTAAGCTATTTAAATTGTCACTGTCTTAATATTGCTAATTTTTACTGATGTGTGTATATAGTATATATGACATAAATACTTTTTCAATAAAACTGTGCCTTTACCACGAGTTCACTGAGACAGTTGTCGCCAGCGATAGTGTAAATTACTTCACAATTTTGTATGGCAAATTATATAGCGTCTCTAGCGATCACAGGAAGAAACAACATTTTGTATGTCGCCGCTATCGTCGCTATCGATAACTGTCACTGTAATCTCATGGTAGGCACTGTATAGCTAGCGACATAATATATATTGTGTATTAAGGGCGGTTGCCGCCGCCCGCGCAGCGACCGCGTGCGTCTAAGTGTCATAGAAAAACACGCTCTATTTATTTAGCTTTTATGTTTTAACTTAAATGAGCGTCCCGGGCACGCGGGTGTGGCTGGCTTGAATTTAGTCTTCACGGCGGCCGCGCGGTTTTATTATTTAGAGGAATTTATATATTGTTGCCTAGTAAATAGAATCGCCATTAATGTACATGAAGTAAGTAACTAGGGGCCACGCGAAATCTTTCGCCTTATGTAACTGGGCGCTTAGAAGCCTGAAGTCGAAGATTGAGGGCTTTCGGAGTTGGAGTGCGGAATTCCGCTTTAGTGAGTCCAAACTGGTAGAATAAGTTTAAAGTGCAAAATACAAAAATATGGTTGCGTTGCGAATGCTGTTCGTCTGAACACAAACGACTCACGTCCGTAGGGCAAAAAGCCCGACGATGAATATTTTTAAGCATGTATCAATAGTGATTAGTTTATTTGATAGATATAATCCTCAAGAAACATTATGCTGTAGTATGTTTTAAAAAAAATCAATTATAATGATTACTAACAAACTTGACTAGTAAAAACTAAATTGGAGAACAACAACAATCTACGAGTTAACTAAGGCTTTTGAATATGTGCACTTGATTAGGAAAATTCGCTTTTATGGTGTTGCGAGACTTGACCTTGACCTTCTTAAATCATATCTGAGTGTGAGGGTATAGAGCGTCGATGTCAACGGTACGAGATCATCCGAATCTGCAATTAGCATGGGCGTCCCTCAAGGTTCAATTCTAGGTCCATTTTTGTTTTTAGTTTATATTAATGATTTACTTAGCCTCATGGACGGTATAGAACATGAGATAGTATTGTTTGCTGATGATACTTCATTATTATTTAGACACCAATGTGCCTATGACGACGTGAACAATGCTATATCTAAAGTAGTAGATTGGTTTACAGTTAATAACCTGCTCTTTAATGAGAAAAAAAAAACAAATTGTGTGAAATTTACATTATTCAATGTTAGACAGATGGACACAAAGATTATAGTTAGAAACGAAAAATTTAACCTTGTAGATACAGTTGTATTTCTAAGTATAACTTTAGATTCTAAATTACAATGGGGTCCACATATAAAAAGTTATCAAAACAGCTCAGCTCTGCATTGTACGCGATAAAAAAAAAACGAAATCTTGGGGACGTTGAAATAGCTAGATTAGTTTACTTCAGCTACACACATCAAAAAAAGTTTGCGATCACTTCGAAAAACTGAAATCTTTTTTGTTACTGTAGATTATATTATGATTTTTTCTTCTTTTTAGATTCTTTATTTAAAAATAAATTAGAACATAAAACAATGACCCCGTTCAATTGTTTTTTCATATAAAAGGCTTTCAGTCCTAGCTTACGCTCATTCAGAAATCTGATTTAGTCAATTATAAGCGATTCAAGATATTTTTCGCGGAAAGTTGTGATTGAAAAAATGCCAAGAGGATAATCAGAGGTTTTACGAGCTAGAATAGTAACTTTGAGGGAAGAAGGATACACCACGAGAGTAATAGCACGCAGACTTGCTATATCCCAATCCTGTGTCGTGGCTACGTTGCAGAGGTATCACGGAATGGGGAATTTAGCTGACCGACCCCGCAGCGGTCGCCCAACTGTTTTGACAGCTGCCCAAAAGCGCTATATTAGATTGCTGGCAGCCCGTGATCCAACAATCAACGCCACTAAAATAAAAGCAGAAGTCAGGGCCGCCTCTGGGCTTGAAGTTAGCACGCAGACCGTTCGCAATTGCTTGCACCAGGCTGGATTACGAGCACGGAGGTCTTGGTGAGCTCCGCTCAATTCCCGGCAAACGTCAACAACGAAGATTGCAGTGGGCTAGACTTCGGCAAAATGAAGAAGGTAAGGACGAAAACATTTGGCAAAACTGTCTCTTCGTTGACGAATCCCGAATCAGCAGTCATCCAGATAACCGACGTGTCCGTGTCTGGAGAAGACCAGGCGACCGTGAAAGACAAAGAACTGCCACTGGAACAGTTCAGCAAGGCGGAAAATCGGTGTCCTTTTGGGGTGGCATTATGATTGGAGCTAGAACGCCTTTGATCCCGTATCGGGGCTTCATGACAGCAGACATGTACAAAGCAGTTGCTATTGATGATATCGTCAGACCATTCCGAGTAAACCATGGGCACCAATTTGTACTGGTCGATGATAATGCGCCCGCACATCGAGCTCAACGAGTCAATGCTGCTCTTCAAGAATACGATATCACACGATTAGACTGGCCTGCCGGCTCGCCCGACTTAAACCCAATATAGCACGCGTGGGATGCTCTTAAACGAGCAGTATGGAACCGTGAGCCACGTCCCCAGACAGTTCCAGAGCTCAGGGAAGCCGCTATTGAAGAATGGGATAGGTTACCCCAGGAAATGCTGGATAACATGATCCTCAGCATGCCCAGGAGGATCTTCGCATGTATTCGAGCCAGGGGAGGAGTTATTTTATATTGAATTCACACCTTTTAATAATAAATTGTTGTTTAAGTTTAATTAAACAGTCTTTTTCTTTCTATGAAATTTCTATCACTATTACATTATGATTAATGACTCAATTTTTTAAAATAAATAATAAAAAATAGTTTTATATTTTCATTTCAAACAGGGTATTCCTATTTAAAGAAAGCATACAACATAGATTTTTTCTTGATAAAGTTAAATTTAAAGAATTATAGGAGCTTATGCTATTGATCGCAAACTTTTTTTGATGTGTGTACTATCACTGTTTAATGTCATACGGCATTTTGCTTTGGGGTAATGCCGCCGATATTAAATAGAATCTTTGTCCTGCAGAAATGTGCGGTTAGGCCAATTTACAATCTAGGCCTCAGAGTGTCTTTGAGAGATAAGTTTAAAGAGAGTAACATTAATTAAATTTTTTATTGAATTGATATTCAATTATTTTTTGTGAAATTACTCCACTAGTTTGTTATAATTATTTATACAAAGATCGAACACTCAGAAAAAATTTCTTCGAGCCGGTCGGATTCGAACCGACGTCTTCTTGCATACCGTGCCAGACGCTATACCAACTAAGCCACGGAACGAACCAACGGACCTCACGAATTTTTCTATGTGCTTGCGTCGTGTCTTTTGTATTTGGTTTTTCAACGACTTTTTAGTCGTAGCGTAACATAATAGCGTAGAGAGTAACATTCTTACACTAACGTCGCAGTACATAATTTATAAAATGTTATGTAAGTCAAGAAAAACATTTTTTTTTATAATGTTTTATAAGGGGCATTCTATACGCTTATATAATAAGATTCCGATTGATATTCAAAATTTGTCATTTACGAGGTTTAAAAGTATAGTGTAACAAAAACTTAGTACTAAAGGTTGTCTATTATGCAGTTTCTGCGAACTTGGATGACAAAAATCCGTGGTAGGTAGCCATTTAGTCTTACAGGTATTCTCGATCTAATATGTTTAAATTAAATATTGTAATGATGTATTCAAATATATATTTACAAAGTACAACCCCTAGAGTTTCTTGCTTATTCTTCTCGGGGGAATCTGACTTACGAATGAGCAGTAGAGCTTAATCAGAATTACAATTTCAAGTGTAATTTGCTTACCTATTAAATAAAGATTATTTGATTTTGACTATGACCAGTAATCGACACTCACCAATAATGAACACCCAATAATTGGCACTTACCAATGAGAAACATGTTACTATGATAGAAAATATTGTCTTAAATCTTATTCGAAGTGAATTTAAGAAAAATGTCGAACACTGGTGCTTCTTGGTCACTGGTGCCAGCACCTTATATAGTAAACACAATAGTGTTTGTAGTTAGCATTTTAATTAGTTAAATTACGACTCTTCCAGATTATATACTTATTAATTTAATAATGTGTAAATAAGCTAGTGGTTTATAAGTTTTGTTTCAACAAAAATCAGTAAAAACAAACGAAATGTAAAAAGATCTTCATTTTATCGTACCATGGCTTGCACTATAATGCCGTCGTGGTAAAAGGATTTGCGAGTCGACGAAATGTCCTCGCCGATTGTTGCTCAGTATGCGCCCGACGTACAGGAAAGAATGGGACGTAGTGCGGGGAGGGCAACGACTTCAATCTATAGACAAGAACATTCACAGAAACTAAAAACTTAAAACTTATGCAATACTCTTTCAAGATGTTAATTAATCAGCATTTTTGGGCCTAGAAGCACAAAAATGCTCATTAATTAACATCTTGAAAGATATAGATCACATAGAATAAAGCTATTCTGTGTGAATAATTATGTTAACGACTTACTATAAATTGTTCTTTTGCTTTGTAATACGTTCATTTTGCCTTCTACATGCCATGTTTCATGACTGTAGCAGACAGATACTATTTCTGTTCAGGATTACTTATATAAGAATGACAGTGGTAATGATGATGAATGATTACACTGAGTTAGGTTTTATGAATCTTTGGTTGTACAAAGTAAAATCGTAGATTACACATAATATGGGGAAAATTAGTGTGGAAATTATACTGTTTGTCCACGTGAAATAGTTCAATTGCAACCAATGACACGTTACTCTATTTAAATTGTCGTTGTTTTCAAATTTTTTAGGTGTTTATGACGCAAGTTACATTTGTGTGACTGTTACATAATGAAAGGCATGAAAAGACGAAGTGTGAGTTTATGCAACGAGCCGACAGGAGAGGCCGCGCAATCGCCGATACATGACTCCCTTCGACCAAAACTCTTCCTTCATGAAGGTCGATAGATGTTCGGTCGGCGTTCTCACCACAAACGAATTAAAATTTACATTGTGGCGGAACTCCAACCGCTCGACCCTCAGGGTGTATTTGGCTTTATATCTGATATACTCTACTATCTTCTCAGACTTTGTGGAGTAATGCAGTCGTGACAGGTACAGAAGCGTCGTCGGTATGGCCGGCCGCAGCAGGAAGTTCGACCCTGTCGGTGCTGTGCCACACTGGCTACGGCTGGTGGGTCTCCTCTTCCTCTTCACCACCTTTGTGAAGCCGTCCTCATCGCACCGGCCCGTCTGCCTCTGCGGTTTTGCAACTTCAGAGGCAGGCTCACGGGGATTGTTTTTGCTCTTATACGATTGCCGCAACTCAAGTTTCGAATATTGGTTCTGTTTCATGATTTTATTTACTCGTAGAAAAAGTATTGCATGCAGTCATTACATATTAGGTTTTAAAATCTCGTATCTATTACCTAGGCACGGTACCTACTCGACTTTAAGAACCCTCATTATGCAACAATTGCATAAAATACTATTACTGTCTTGCTACCTACATATTAAAATTGCGAATGAAGTTAGATTTGTCCACCTTCAGCTAACGGCTTGACAGTTTGTAGGACCACAGTTACATCAAAGCGTGCTAACTTTAGTAATTTTACCTGTATGTTTGATTTTTTGTTTTTCCAATTATATAGTTTTTAGATATATGGAGTTTTTTACCACTTGTCAGGGGCTTTAAAAGATTGATATCGGTACATAAAAATACTTCACACTCAATCCCAAATAATCTTTATTACTTACATAAATAAGCAAGCAAATTACACTTGAAATAGTCACGTTGATTAAACTCTACTACTCACTCGTAAGGCAGATTCCCCTGAGAAAAATAAGTAAGAAACTAGGAGTTGCTCTTTTTGTAAATGTACATTCGTATACATTTATCACTTACAATATTTATGTCAGACATAATAAATCAAGGTACCCTATAAGAGTTAAACAGGTCATCCATGGATTTTTGTCATCCAAACCTAAATACATGTGTTTATTTAATTTATTGTCATATTTATCGGTATTGTGGAAGCATTATTTGCAACAAAATCGTCAGTAATTTTAGGAAATGCAAACTGTAACTGCGTAATAATATAAACGAACACAGATGATCCTATCTTGAGCAGGAGTCCAGTGTCAAAGTAGACAATACCATAGATTGAAAACCGCGAGTCCCGAATTTCCAAAGTTCGAATGATTTGACGACTTAATTCGAACATTTCATCTGTAAAAAGAAATTGTCATGAGTATTTGTTTGAAACGACCCGGGTACGAAAAGAGCTCCTTGTTTCAGTAGAGCTCTTTGCGCATGAGTTCGTCCAGAGAAGTACTGCCACCCTACATGTTTCTTCCGGTTTTGAAGGATAAGGTGTTCCTGAAACTACAGACATGGGACTTGTCCACTTTATGTCTCAGGGTGGCAGGCCGAGTGGTAGTACCCCTCAGATCTTTGCGATTTAAGCTCTGAGTGACACTGCAACTGTTATGGATAGACGTGTCCCTCTACCATGGCGCACGACTTGTTTGTACCGTCACTTTATATCATAAGAAAAAGATTGACGCATGTGGAGGAAGTAAAAGTGTGTATACGTAGCATCAGCCTACCACATTGAGATATGGGTATGGAAGTACGCTCGTAGAGGACACCAATCGCAAAGAAGCAGATTGGCAACTTCTTTTTGGTGTTTTGGACACTTTGATTGTTTTTCGAAAGCTGTTTATTATAGTCAAAAATAGAAGAAATGAACCTATTGTACTCGTATAGGTTTTAGAGAAAAAGTCAGATGTTCAAGCATTTTCTCGTCATTATCGAGTTAGATCGCACCCGCATATATCACAATAAATGCGAGAAAATGTAATTTTCTGCCAGATTTTGAAATGGTTATTTTACGTAAACTATATGGATATATAAACGCGTATTCTATGGTATCAAACACCATGTAGGTAACCCTCGGCGGAAATGATAACTGCTAGACTTATAGGGTAAGACTCATGTCCTACCAGCAATTAGGTAATTACTTAGATATTTCATGATCTCTACTGTATAATAATACAATAAAAAATAGGTTTTTCTGACACTGTTTTTGTTCTTTTTTGTGACACCAAGTGACGGGACGAACCAGTCGTGCGTTAACCTGGCGTTAAGCGACACGCATGTCCATAGCAGTTGCAGTGTCATTCAGAGCTTTAAATCGCAAAGATTTGAGGGACATTGCAACTGCGCCTGCCATTCGCAGACATAATTTGGCAATTTTCATGTGCATGTTATTTCACCGGCACACCTTTAAAAACGGAACGTAGTATAATGCGTACATTACTGCTTGGCGGCAGAAAGAGATAAGGTGGCAGTACTTCCCTGGACGAACTCTTTCTTAAGGAGCTCTACTGCTAATCCAGCTGAACGAAGATGACTTAATAAGAATTTAATTACCAGTGTAAGTGGGTTTCAGCTGTATATAAGCGCATATGAGTTTGGTCTGATTGACCTGTTCAGTAAACATTCCTGCTTGCTGACTGAGTAGAATTTGAACATTCCAGCTGAGAAGACACCAGGATGCTATGGCTGCTATTCGGGTCACATCTTTATCTGTATCCTGAAACCGAAAATGGTGATCGTACGCAAAGAGACTTTTTTTACATTATACTACGTAAAATTAAAAGAAAAATGGTTTTGTGAGATAAAATGTTATTTTCATAAATATTTACGTAATCTTTTTTTAATGGACGTAGGTATGTTTAAGTTAGGCTAACTCATGAAAATTAAAAAGTTCTTACCCAAATTAAAAATATCTGCTAAGTTAAAAAAGAACTTTAATTGCGCAAACGAATGCTAGAAATTACAAAAACGCAATTTTATAAAGCATTATTCACACTGACATTACTTACGTAAGACTTGGCGCAGTCTATGAACGCTTGCACGGTCACAAAAGTACCCACAATTATGTACGAGAGGCACATGAATAGCTGAAAATGAATATGAATTATTAAAAACAATTTAATATTTATAAATTCTTTAACAATCGTCACACATCTTTCTTATTTCCGATAGTAATGGTACTTACGGTAAATCTATAGCAATTTTCCAAGTACCGCAGTTTTTCGAAAAGCATCACGAAAGCCTTGACAAATTTTTCAGTACCCGCTCTTTCATGAAACTTAACCGATTGGTCTAATTTTTTATTCCAGAAAAGCGTATTGAAAGGAACCTGATTTGGGATATAATCTAAATTTATACGAGCGTGATTTAGCAGTGCGACGTTTAGGTAACGAACTCTTAGTATTAAATGGAGGTAGAGGGTCAGAAATAATGACAGATCGTAGTATATGCAGCAAAGCAACATGAAAGTTTCGAAAGCAAAGATTACTCCATCAATTTTTACAACGTAAGTGAAGTACATAGTTATATGTAATGCTGTTTGAAAAGCTCCATCTACTAAGCAAAAAATAAAGAAAACCACGGATGTAATGTCTCTCATAAATATTGTTTCCTTTGCTCCGAGAAAATCGTCCATTTCAATACACTTCTTGAAAAAAAGGCCTGATTCGTTACTGTTAAAAAAACAAATGTTTATCAACACACATGTATGGAATATATCGAAATTCACTATAATGATTGCCTCTGCAAGTAGCAATACGTGATCTCTCCAATATAATGCGTATACCATGTAAGCCATGCCTATGTTAATTATTACTACCACAAATAAGGTATAGAATATTGAAGCTCTTGATTTGTGCTCTATTTGACCATGTTTGATATGAAAGCGTGCTAGACCGAAGTATAACAAGGGCCGAAATATCGGACTATAGATTCTTTCCATATATTCTTGGTGCAGAGTTTGTTTTTCTGAATTATCCATTTCCATTATACGAGCTTCTGCTTGTGGGTTTTACGTCTGTTTTAAATGTAGTGTACACTGAAACTCCGTATTCACTTTGTTACACTATTTATTATTTCTATTGATATCAAACTGATATAAAATTCATAGATTTTACACAAGGGACTACATTATAGTTATTGGAAGTGATTCATTGTCACGATAAATAAGTATTTCCACAACATTTTAATATTTTAAGAAGTACCTGTACATACATGTATCCACAAGGGTAATAAAATAAAAAGACATTATTTTCGTTGTCCCTTATAATTCCACATACTAGTAGGAAAATCTTTGCCAGATTTAAAATCGTAGGCGCTATGAATTTTTACCTGTACAATAAACATTCCAATTTACAAGTTTAGTAAGCAAAATTTTAAATTTGTAATAGTTAATGTGTCGTAGTAAATTGCATAAATTGTATTTTTTTATGAAGAGAAGTAAACGAAGATGAAAAATTCGACGTAGAATAACATTCATTCATTCATTCATTTTATTTAAGAGCCATGCTCTTGTCGGTGTAGCCTCCTCCACTCCAATAATAGAATAACAACAGAATAATAATTACTTTATTGTCCTAAATACTTATATGTTATATACTCGACTCAGTAAAATATTAAATTATGATTTAGTGGAAAAAAAGGTAACGATTCAGAGAGCATGTCCAACAAAGACTGCTAATAACACCTCCGGGACATAATATGGCGAAATTGGAGAAAAAAACAATGTCGCATAAATGTATGAAAGTATATTGCCGTGTGTTAACACATCATATTTTCATTTCACGTGATGCACTTGCGAATAAGAAAAAGCATTTTATACTTTTTCAGAAAACTGACGATTGCCGATGCGGTCACGTGGAGGAGAAAATTTAGCCTCAACGAAATGTGTACGAAATGGAACAAATATTATTTCAGTACAGAGTACTAAAAAAACCCACCTCAAAAGTCATTCGTCCCATAGTTTGCCACCCTTGGAGGTGGAATATTTTCGTCAATTACGTGCGAGGTCACGTGGAGGAGAAAATTTAGCCTCAACGAAATGTGTACAAAATGGAAAAAATATTATCTCAGTACAGAGTACTAAAAAAACCCACCTCAAAAGTCATTCGTCCCATAGTTTGCCACCCTTGGAGGTGGAATATTTTCGTCAAATTTAAATGGGACCACTACTGAGGAAAAAAAAAGAATCATCAAAATCGTTTCACAAATCCGTATATATATATATAATATAACATACATACATACGAAAAAAAAACATACAGCCGAATTGAGAACCTCCTTCTTTTTTGTAGTCGCTTAAAAATAAAAAATAAACGGAAAGGTTCTCCCGTAATAAAAGGTATTCGCGTGCCGGAATCATCTGGGTCCAGCGAGTCATAAGTTAAAGTGCCAGCATCGATTGTGAATCAAGAACGGAATCCCAGCGTAAATCAAATAATCTCAGTGCAGAGTACTAAAAAAACCGACCTCAAAAGTACGTGGCATTACGTCTATTTGCTGTTTTATTGAAATATCCTTAAATTCGCCACTATACAGGACTTGACACAGGAGATAATTAAAAATCGGTTCTCACTGCTCAAAGAATTTTGAGAGAAAAACGCCTTGAATTGGAGAAATAGCAAAATCAACCATTAAAATAATGCTCCTTAAGAAAATTTAGGCGCTATTTATAAAAATGAATCTTCATGCGTGAACAGCACCCTTAGAGGTGGATGGTTTCCTTCAAAATGAAATGGGACCACTATGGGATTACCCCCTTTCCAACAAAAAAAGAATCATGAAAATCGGTTCACAAATACCGGAGTTATCGCGTAACATACATACTAAAAAAACATACAGTCGAATTGAGAACCTCCGCCTTTTTTGAAGTCGTTTAAAAGTATTAAATACACATTCATTCTTATTTTTGAAAGACCAAGTGACGGGTAGAACAAGTCGTGCGCCTGGTGGTAAGCGACACGCCTGTCCACAACAGTTGCAGTGCCACTCAGAGTTTTAAATTACAAAATCTAAGGAGTACTGCCAATGCGTCTGACACACCAAGACTTTGACAAGAAGTTGACAAGTTCCATGTGACTGTAATTTTACCAGCACCCTTACCCTTCAAGACCCGAACTCACGTTACTGCTTGGCGGCAATTATATATAAGGTGACAGTACTTCCTTGGACGATCGTTTTCACTAGGAGCTCTACTGCTAATAAAAAAACTCAAAACTATCTACATGAAAACTAGGAATAGCAAAGCACAGCACACACTAAATTTGGAAATACTTTAGTTAACAGGGGTGGTAAATGTAACAACCATCTAATTTTACGTTACCTTTGTATTAAAAAAATATTTTGTCATATTTACCTACCTCTATCTATAGGAATTAGGGGTATGGTAATAGGCGTGCCAGTGTAGCTGTTATGTTATCTGCTCAATGTAAAAAAATGTAGAATTTACCTATGAAAATCTTTAGTTAGCACATATTCGAAACTAGAGGGCCTGCGTACACTAAATCTTCTACCGCCTTTTATTTCTTTCTTTACTACCTTGAGTATTGACTAAAACTCTTTTAAAATTATCGATTGAATCTTTCTATCAAATTCTTAGGTTTTCACGATTGTTACATTTAAGAAATGATAGTATTTTTGGGATGGAAATCGCGTATATTTGGCCCGTGGTCACTGAGTCAGTGGACTCAGTTAACATATAAAGGGCCCGAAAATTGGTTTGTTTGAAAAACAAATAAACGTGATTTATATCCGAAAAAATAGTTTCATTTCCTTATGTTAATGTATTGCTGAAATACTAGATGGCGTTGTACATAAAAGCATATATAGAGTGTTAATTCTGGACTACCGTAGGTATTACAACATTACAGATATATGTGGAGCGGGAATGCTCGGGTTTGTAAATTTTGCAATTCTTAAAGCTTTAATATGAGTTCTGTATAAAAACAAAATGAAAAAAGTTGTAGAATTCTTGATTTGATGTGAGAGTTCTATTTCAAAGATACCACAAATTAAATGAATTTTAATTAATTAATATTACATTGTTATATAATGTTGTATTGCTCTGTTAGAGCGATTAAAAATCGATCAAAATTGTGCCTTAGCTGTTTCATCATTGTGACATATAATTTTTGAAGAAACTGTTAAGTTTTTTCAGCCATATAATTAAGAAAATATTATCAAACATCAAAGTGACTTATTGATATTGGCAGGATTCTATATTGTATAAAACACCCGAAGTTAAAAGTTAAAGTTATGCCCATAGTATATCACTTTGTGTGCTAAACCCACAACACAAGCAATCAAACACAGAGGAATGTTTTAATCGTGATATATTGCTTATCAATACAGAGTAACAAAGATTCTGTTTCTTAAATTATCAAACTACTGTTCGACATGAAATCAAAATGCTAGTAAATGCAAAAGACAAGTAAAACCGAGTCAATGCGCCGCCACTGCGCTATCACAAATGCAAAGGACCGGACCAACCAATGATAAGCCAATATAAAAGATCCAATATATCAAAACTTACACAATTGTTCACAATGCTATAACAATTATCGTTTTAAAATCTCATAAATGCTAATAAGGTACCTCTAAAGTTAAGTAGGTAATATTAATTTCTCAATTTCTCTAAGATTTCTTATAAAATTTAGATGTATTTACAATTTTTTACTTTATAAACAAGCTTCGCGGTAAAAGCGCAAAGTTATTGAGCATCCTATTGTCGCCTTCTAACTTTCATAACTCGGAAGCGCTTCAAGTACATCTCGATGTAGATTTAATATTAAAAATAACAATCGACACATTAAATAACTCAATTACACAATAGATAATACTCACACACACTCACAGCACAGACTAAACCGATCATCATTATTTTAAATAATATATAAATATTCGTAGAAATGCAATTCAACTTGGTACGACATGTTGTGCGCTCTATTGGGCATCACCATGAATTCAAAAATTTTGTTTTCAAATAATAAGTACAAACAAAGAACAAACATAACATTATTATACACAGAACTTGTGACATAATTTGTGTTAATATTTTGAGAGATAATTAGAAGCTAGTATCACTAAACGAGGATAGAGATTCCTTATTGAGAAGTTGTATCAAAGATCTAAACGCTTTGATTTTTTTATGGGTCGGACAAGTGATGTCATCCGATCCATATCTGCTTCATTTCAAGTCAGCAATCTCCAATCTTTTAGCACCAACCGATAATCTCTTTTAAACAAACTATGGCTGGCTTGAAATGAAACTTACAAAGTTTTCTAAATGACAAATTCTATGAATTACTCTAATATTTTAGTCTATGTTACATAATGTACGCTTACTTTCTAACCCCGTACCATCACCAAAGATTGCACATAATACCCGATACTTTGATTTTTTAATTGCAGTCATGCCTATCGCCTAGACCAAAAATGTATCATTGACTGTTATTAAAAATTAAGGTATTTTTTTAGAACAAAATGATTGTTAGAAAGTGTAATGTAAACCATAGGCAATTTTGAAATGTCGGAATGTCTATTTATATTTTGGAAGACATTTAATTTTAACGAGTCTCACATTAAACTTATAAGCACTGGTTTTATTTTTTCTATTAAATATTTTAGTATACAACGGACGGAATAAATTCGTAATGTTAAGTACGTTTTCCATCATAATTGGAATGGGAATTGCCGAATCAGTCATTAAGAATTTATTAGAAGTGGCCAATTAGTTGTGGACCGGCATTGGAAGCTGTCCTAAAAGCTGATTAGCAAATGTAGCGTTTGTGAACTTAAAATGCCGTTTATCGTAGAACTTCAGTAGCGCCGGGGAATAAGGGTGTTGTTTTTTCAAGTGCATGTAGTGTTCCTCAGGTTCTGAAGTGGTATGCCCACACTCTTCACATACGTACATCTGCAAAAGAATAAGAAAAACCTATGAGTACTTGTCTTTTTAAACCCGATGCAATGCAGGGGGATTTATAACTTTGAAACCTTTGTCTGTATATCTATCGGTATGTCTATTTGTGGCATAGAAGTTCCCAAATGGATGGATATTTTCTTAAAAGTTTATAGGCAAGTTTAATCGGGATGGTTCTTAGCTATGTCATGAACATCTGCTAGATTATCAGCTCTTTTCCCAGTTTCTAAGATCCCTACACAAATAGTATAATGAAAATTATACATAATATTTATTATACATAATTACCGATTAACATATACAACTAATGTTCTCATACCTTAGTCCTCCGTTCTTTGTAGGCATAAGTGTGCTGCACTCCGTGAACTTTAAGGCAGTGAGATTCTAGTGAGCATCTTTGGGTGAAGGATTTTTCACAGAGATTGCACTTGTAAGGTCGGACACCCGTGTGCGTTCTTGTGTGTCTTTTAAGGTCGAAGGTGTCGTTGAAACCTTTGCCGCAGAAAGTGCAAAGATATCTCTTCACATCGGAGTGGCACTTCATATGCCGATTAAGCAGTCTTTGTAGGCTGAAGTTTTTCGAGCACACTCGACATACGAATTTTGTAGGATCGTCTTCACTAACTAATACATGTTTGTTCTTTTCTTCTTCTCTTTGTCTTGCATTTGCTTCTGTAGCCAATGGGTTCTTCACTCCGTGGCCACCATTGATGAATTCAAGCGGCAGTTCAGCGGGTAGACCCAACTATAACAAATTATTATCATTCACTTATTATTATCATTTGCTTTCTTAAGGACAGCTGTGATAGGAATGTAGCTTAATTCATTATTGAATTATAAGGCTGAGCTTAATCAATCCAAGCTGTCCTTTATAATTAAACAAGAATTTATAAAAATAAAGTTGTGCAGTAAGTTAAAGCATAGTTGATTCAGGCTCAGCATTACACTGTAATACTTCATTATTAAACTTTTATGTCGTCTTTCGGAAATCTTTCTTTCTACCACGAGGTAGACGACATTCATTAAGAAAAACGAATCAAAGCTTCGCCTTAAAATCAAATAATGCTTACCCTTTGCAAGATTTGAATTTTGCCATCGCCTAAGCCTTTCTTCAAACTTACAGCAGCAGCTGGGCTCAGCGCGGAGTTCTCCATGTGGGTACTGCCATCCAAGGAATTATTTCCGCCGGGCGAAGGCAACGACACGCCGGTAGGCGAGTCCAGGTCCAGAGAATGACTAGCGAATGGAAAGCCAGGAGATAGAATTTGTTGCCTCTGTTGAAGTTGTACATGGATCTGCAGTTGTTGCATTTGTCCTTCGTTGTGTTGTAGAAGAGCTGGGTTTAACTGCATCAGCAAATCTGGCCGATCTTTAGCGAAATTGTAAGAAGAAGGTTGATCTTGACTTGCAAAAGCTAAATAGTTGGCTTTTTCATAATACTGTCTACTTAAATTTACTTGTTCTGCCAGCGTTTCAATATCGACTTGGTTGTGCACGGAGTCAGGGCTTATCGACGTCGATGATTCTCTTAAGTCTGAGTCTGTTATTGATTCAACGTGGTGGTTCAATAAATTTGAGAAGTCTTCGGTTGAATCTGAAAGGTTTCCTAAGAGACCTTCGTTAGATCCGTTAAAAGTGAGGGTGGTAGAGAATTGTAAGTTATCTATTACGTCCTCAGGCATATCGACCACCATGGAATCATCGAAATTGCTGCTATAATTGCCAATAGAACCAAGGTTTTCTAATTTATTTTCATAATCAATCCCTTCGTCTTTTAAAGCGAGGCCATAAGGAGCGTTCTGCATCAGAGAATACTGTTTCGTTTGCTCAGGGAAACTGGTTCCATTTTCATTATTTTCACAATCCATATTAAATCCATTCATTATACTAAATTCGTTCGAAAAGTTGCTGTTGGCATTGAAAGAATTTTGCCCGCCCTTAGTGGAAGGACCGAGAGTTTCATAAAAAGGGGGTAGGCTGCCTGTTGGTGGGCTATTTGGTCCATAGTTGGATCTACCGTCGCGACCGTTGCCTCCGCTACCGGATCCACCACCGATGGCTCCACCGCCGCCAGAGGAAGGAGCGGTGCTACCACCACCCGAATTGAAACTTCCAGAGCCACCACTACTCTGAGAATTTCCACCTGAGCCGCTACCACCAGTCGATCGACCGTGTCCTGCAGCTGCAGTCATTATTCCCGGTATTTTGTTTGCGGGACAATTTCTTAAAACTAAAACTGGTCGGGCTAATATTCCATTGGCAATTTTAGAGCTGCTTGTTCGCCTTTGCTCTCTTATTTTCTTTTCAGTTTCTTCATCTTCTGATTCACCACGTTTCTTTGCTATAACGTAATCAATTGGTTGGTCTTGTTCTGGTTCTGTGGTAGGTAGCGTCTGGGGAATACTAATATCAGTAATTTCTTTTTTGTTGTCACGGAACTGTGATTGAGATGGTGTTCTCTGAATGACAGACACTTTCTGACAGGTTACGTTATTGTCAATACCTGGTGAAGGTGAAGATTCTGGAGACGGTGAATTTCTCGACGGCAACACGACTGGATCGTTTTCCAGTGGATCTTTTTCTTCTTTTATTAACGGTTTGTCATCTTTTTTCTTTTCTTCTGCGATTACGGGTAAATATAATTTTCGTTCCGCCTGTGTGGGAACGTGTCCTCTGTGACTACCATATGGAACATCGCCGCCAAGTATAGATGATATAAACCTCCTAGGTTCTTTTGTGCGTCTCTCGTGTAAATTTCTTCCACCACCGTTTTCTTCAAAGACATCCGAGTCTGGAATGAAAAAAAAAAATGATTAGTGTATCAGTTTGATTTTATCAATTATTTTTACATACATGTATTTTCTACAAACTACGAACGCGTGAAATAAAAGCAACAGAAATCCTCATAAACCAGTTACTAGCAGTAACTATTTACCCTCGGCTTATTACTAACGTATTCGTGTAGCGTCGAACGCATGAGACCTCGTTGACGTCACTGGTATGTGCCTCCATAACGGTAATATTCGCCTCCACATACACGCCCACAGCGTGTGTTGTATGTTTGTGTGTGAGTTATTTGTATCACATTATTATAATTGGCGGGACAGGACAAAGTGACAGACTCAATCTCGTCCCAAATCTAACAACAATTGATATCGCGGTTTTAGCAATTTTAACCATGCATACATTTCATTTCCTGCTGGTACAATTTTAGTAGAGCTTTGATATGCGGTTATAGAATTAAAAAATATATAGCATTATGTGGAAATTTAGACCTTGCTCTTGATTAGAAACGTGATCCTAAGAGGCTATATTTTTTAAAGTTACAATTAAATTAACTACTTCTCTTATTGATGAATTTAAATTTCGGATGTGAGCAAAAACTCTATTTGTTTTGTAACAAATGTGCGTAGGTAGTTAGTGAAAGTCCCAAGGTTGCTCGAACGAGTTCCCTTGCCCTTTCTCGTCTTTTGTTAGGGATCCAAGGACGATGGTTGCATTGTTGGGCTCTTTTTTGTATGAGGACCGTAATTTTATGCGTCTGCGCACCAAGGCGTCACGGCGCGGTCTCTAATTTGGAATCTCTCCATAGTGCACCATTTTGTTGTAAAGTTTCAAAGGCACCTTAAGCTTAATCACATATTGTTACATCTGGATGACTACGTTTGAGAGGCTTTTACAACCCATGTGTGTAAATATGGATAAAGGAAAAGACAAAATTACGAACAAATAAACACCAGAAATGAGGAATTGTAGACAGACAGAAACACTGTGATTACACGTTTCGACGACAAAGTTCAATTGCTCTTTAATTATGTACATAATTGTGTTCTCAATAGTAATGGTGTTAAAACAAAAAAAAGGATCGTTGAACTCGTGCGGAAATAAGATTGGAAATTATTTTTTTTTTCATATTGAGTTTTTGCATAAACGTATAATAGTTAATGAAACTATTTTTCCGGATTTAAATCGCGTATATTTGTTTTTTCACACAAACCGACGTTTCGGGCCCTTTAAATGTCCTTTAAAGGTTGACTGAGTCAATCGTGACCATGGAACCTGTAAAGGGCCCGAAACGTCGGTTTGTTTGAAAAATCAGATATACGCGATTTAAATCCTGGAAAATAGTTTCGTTTCCTATGTGTAACAATCGCGAAACCCTAAGAACTCGATACGTATATTAGTTATAAAATAAAGTGTTGACTTGTTTAACTGTTCTAGATTTTAAATTTTATTTGTAGGCTGTTGACCAATAGCCCTCATAGCGTTCGTGAGTACCTAACTTTGAAATTCGCGATTAGGTCTCATTAATAACATAGTCGTATTTTATATTTAAGGTGCAGGCAAATATTAGCAAGTACCATACTCCGTAATGGGTGCTTAAATGTTTATCAGATAGTTATTGCTCTGCCTTTGTTAAGTACTGATTTACATGGGCTCGGAACAAAAGCTTCCTCGAAAGATAACTATAGAGCGCCCTATTGTCTTTACTAAAGGTCAGTTGCGGCTTATGGGAGTTAAAGATATCAGATAAAAGAATATCATACTTCACACATGACTAATAAATTACTTTAGTCTACATTTAGTGGAGAATATAATAAGTTTATACATACGCGTCGGGCTACACGTCTGTATACCAATGCGTGTCAATTTTTTTTAGCAAATACTTAAGTTCATGCTTGTTAGTCAAAAAACGAACGATTGAAGCGAATGATTTTATATTGCAGTGTATGGAGTTGAGTATTATAATTTGTGAATCAAAAAGAAAATAATTATAAATAACATTATTGCGTGGATACAGTAAACTTTATGTAGTAGAGAATCTTGCGTATTTAGTGCGTCCGATTGGTGCCGGCCGGTATAAGATACAAAATGCAGATTATTGTTTTTTGCTTTAAAAAGAAAAACGTTCCGACTTTGAAATAACTCACGAATTTAGAATAAAATGTGCTACAGAAGGCAGGAATGCAGACGTTGAGACGGCGTTTGTAGCTTGATGCGTTGATAGAAAAGGACAAACTGAGATATTTTCAATATGTTAAGTCACTTAGTATGTCTCCAGATGGGGCGCAGTGACAGCCCCGCTAAGCCTGTTTGGCAAGTACGTTTTAGCGACAGTCGTGCAAGTTTATGAATCAAAATAAGTATTACTAAAAATTTGGTGCCACGCCCCAGTTCCAAAGACGTATTTATTATTATTACTTGGTACTCAATAACAACTAATTGTATTAAAAATAGAGGTAATTTATCATAGTACCATATGTCCTGCTATTTCATAAATCGTTTCGTGGATTGACTTACTAAATAATATTCATGAACATGAATTAATCGTAATCTATCATGGCAGTTACATTATACAATATTTATTCACAGTTTCGTCCATACAATTATATTTCGTACCTATATGAATTTAAAACCTTACTTAAATGGCAATTGAACGTCATGATGTGTGTTCGTGGTAAATCAATCAGCAAGCTATGTTATGCCCTCAAGTAAAAAATTACCTTGGTCTATAAAAAGAATATTCAAGAACCCAGATGGTACTTGATAATTTATGAAGTTCCTTGTATTTCTATTTTCTTGGAACATACTAATGAATTCATATTTTATTGCCGCTATAATGTAAAGGATAAAACATAAAATTAAAATTAGTGGTCGAATAAATTGTATCCAGATTGATCAGGTATCACCAGTTGTGTTATTTTGTTCTCATCATTTCTCGTTAGGTGTTACAAATATAAACTTCTTGAGGGTGACATTTGCAAGTCAGACTATCTCTTTTGCAACAGAAGAGTTCCTTGTGAAAGAGCACGTCCAGGAAAGTACTGCCACCTTACCCCTTTTTGCCGTCAAGCAGTGATGTGAGCATTACTGCATTCCGATTTTAAAGGGTTAAGGGTGTTGGTGAAATTACAAGTACATGAGACTTGTTAACTTAGTCGCAAAGGCGGTGCTCCTCAGATCTTTGCGATTTAAGCTCTGGGTGCCAGTGCAACTGCTATGCATAGGCGTATCGTTTACCACCAGGCATACGACTAATTCGTACCGGCGCTTGATTTTTTAAAAAATCTATGCTATTGATTGTTGTTTTGGTGGAACATGGTAAACCTGAAATAAGGAAATCCTCTCTTCGTGAAGCCTTACATTAGCATTATCTACATAGGGCGCACTATGAGTTTCCGGAACTGGCCACTTACATAAACAATATTTAAAAAGTAATTACAACATTTGAAAATGGAACTCTTTGGCTGTAGAAAACGGTTTGTTTCATCTGACTGTCACTTGTTTTTACATTGTGGCGTCATATTAGAAATTGGTTGTCTACATCACCATGGATTTAACTCGTGAAGATTTTCGTAGTACGATTTTCTACGACTTTAAGTGTAATGTAACAGCTCAGCGGAGCTTTTCTCGGCTTTAAACTGCTTTTGGCGATGAAGCACCATGTAAAATGACTATTTATAGCCGGTTTGCATAATTCAAAAGCGGTCGTGTAAATCTTATTGACGAATTTCGTGATGGTCGCTCGTCCACTGCTGTGAACAACAAAAACATCGATGCTGTGCGCCGTATGATCAAAACAGACAGGCATGTGACATACCATGAGATTCGGGCATTTTTAGGCATAGGCATGAGTTAATACAATCAATATTACATAAACATTTAGGTGCAAAAAAGCTGTGCTCTCGGTGGACCCCACACAATTTTACTGAGGCTCAAAAAATGGATCGCGTCACTTGGTGCAATGCCAGATTCAACGAAGGGGCGTCAAATTTGGTGTGGGTCATAGTAACAATCCCAAAACAAAGCAGCAATCGAGATATGGGTCTTTCAAGATGAGCCGAAACCAACCAAAGTTGCGCGCGTGCAAAGTGTCTCTAAGCGGATGATTGCTACTTTTTTTAATAAAACTGAACACGTGACCACTGTTGCTTTGGAGAATCGTTGTACCGTGAATAGTGATTGGTACACGACCATTTGTTTGCCGTAAGTTATTGACAAACTCTGTAAAAATAACCGTAAACGCCGTATCATCTTGAACCATGATAATGCCAGTTGTCACACGGCCAGACAGACAAATGAATTTTTGAAGGTGAAAACGTTGACCTTATGAGCCATCCCGCGTACAGTCCTGACCTGGCACCTTGTGACTTTTATTTATTTCCAAAAATTAAGAACCACTTATGCGGTCAACGATTTTCATCACCTGAAAAATATGTTTCAGAGATTGTTACGGAGGAGTGACATAAATGTTTTCAAAATTGGTTCATTCGTATGAAGAAGTGCATTAACGCTAACGGAGAATAATTTGAGAAACAATAAATTAATTTCTGATCATTTATGGTATTTTTTTCTTATTTATTCCAGAAACTTATAGTACGCCCCACCTATAATCCATATACAGATGAGAGCAATCGACACATACCATAATGAAATTATATTATGTTTGGTAAATTACATAATATTGCGCTTAGTACTTTTTATGTAAAACAGCGGAATTAGCCTTATTATCCTTACAATAATATTTATATGTATAACTTAGTTTTCTGACAACGTTAACATCTTGCGATAACTTTTAAATGTTGAATTTGAACAAAACCTGCTTACAAATTATACCTAATAGCGATTGCAATTAACAACTCGTAATTTCTGCACATTTACGTAGACAAGTCTCTTACAATGTTGGAACAAGTAGAAAAAAAACCATTCCATCAATTACAAGTAAATTTGTCACGTTGTTATTACATGTTATTATATAACACTATGTTTTGTTAAATAATAGAATTAGGTATGTTAGTTAATATGCAAAGATATTCTGACGCATAAGACAGGCGTAACGTCGTTGTAACTATAGCCAGCTCTATTTAAAATGTGCGGTTTTTATTCTAAAACGGTAAGTCAAGGCCCCGTAATTGCCATGTCCATATCTATTCTGTTAGTTGCCGCTTCCTGCCGAGAAATAGTGCGGGTAGCCTTGAATGTGAACACTCATTATTTCGCCATTAAAGTCTCAGCCTTCCTCGCATCACTTTTTGGCAATAATTAGTAATTCTCTCGGTTGTTTTTGTACGCGCTCGTATATTTTATGCTACCAATTCGTGACTTCTAATCTATAAACGGGTATTTTCGTGTTCGCGGTAGACACGTCTCGGAAGATAGAAGATATTTTTGTCTCTTCCTAAGGACTCCACACTTGCGATATATTTTGTTATGATATTGTTCTAGGTTACATTGTTTACAAAAAAGGCTAATAAGATACTTCTTAATGTACGCTAATGTCAGCGGATAATTTAATGAGTACAATCTCCTGAAAACATCGAATCAAACAATCACTTTGTCATTATTTAGTTGGGCGCTAATAACCTAAACACATTTTGCGGCTTACCATAATTTTGAGGCTGCTAAATTCGTGTTCCTAGTAATTATCGACACATTAATCACGAGAACGATTTTAAAACGCCAAAATGATTAATTATATGTCCGTACTCGATTACATGCAATGTTACCTACGTTTAGATAAATGCGCAACGCACAATTATTATTCGATCATGACCAAAACATTCGGCTGTTGCACGTTTTTGATTATATGTCGATCGAAGAATGGCTACTAACTACAAAAAAATGAAGGAGCTTTTTGTGTTATTTAATCAAAGTTAATTCGTTGTGTCGTTACTTGTTACGTTTAGATACCATTAATATGTTTAGAAATTTTTTATTTTCTGTGAAGAATGTTTACTGGAGTTTTATTTTATGAGCTATATTTTTATTATGGATATGTGTATTTTACAAAAAGCCGGCAGCAAAACTGGCCTCAGGCATTAATAAAAACTATCGAGTCTCAGAAGCGGGCGCGGGCGGGGCAAGCGGACGGCCGACTAGCCTGTCCTTGCGCACGGGGTTAACGGACGCTGTTAGCATTTAACGCGTTATACGAAGACAGCTATGAAGAACCGCTCCGGTCGGAGAGCACATAAAATTCCGTTGAAGCCTTTTTTCCATAAATATAAGTACCGATAGCACACGGTACTACTCGGGAGCGCGGTTCGTGTCCGCCCCGCGCCCCCTCCACAGGAGCGGTTAAAAGGTCGTTTCGAAGGACATTTTTTTGTTTCAAGTTTGCTCGTTGAAGCGGTCGGTTGTAAAATAACACAATAGGGAACTTTAATGAATATTATTGCGCGGCTAAATATTATTGCGATTCTTCATAACAAAACCAGAGCCTTTTTACTGTTAATGTGGGGCGGAAAAGCAGACGTTTCCTTTTAATTTTAAAGTTCGCATATACATTCGTCTGACATTGAAGTCCTTCTTATTGAAATGCGTTGCACATTGTTAAATAGCATGACTTGAAGGAGCTTATTGTATCTACCTGCTTCCTATGACCAAGCCGCCTACAAAGTGTAGTTCTAATTACAAAGCCTTCCGG
Organism: Hyposmocoma kahamanoa; assembly: GCF_003589595.1. NCBI lineage: Eukaryota > Metazoa > Arthropoda > Insecta > Lepidoptera > Cosmopterigidae > Hyposmocoma > Hyposmocoma kahamanoa. The sequence goes on from NW_020654422.1 coordinate 11,903,642, forward strand.
ATATTTTTAACACCGCTTCTGCGTTGCAAAAAACGGCGATTCTAAACACCAAGACTCAGAACGAACGGTGGCAAAAACTGTTCAACGCTTTATTATTATTTTGCTCACAATGTGAATCACAACCAGATTTGGCTAGGGTTAATGACCCAAATACGTTTAGCGAAGTGTTCAAGGCTAGAACTGACTTAATTTGGCAGTCAATAGAAAAAATCCGGTATCTAAGAAGGCGATTGGTTGTCTTGTTTTCGTTAACCTTATGTTTCCTCGTCCAAGGCAACTTGAATTTTATTACGTATTTTCCGTTAAATGTTACCGTTATTCAAATTTACGCAGGATGGCCGATAAGATTGGGTACTTTATGGATTACATGCATAAAATTAACCAAGCTCTTAAAAAGTATTCCAAAGAGACAATTTTTATTTGTCTCGTATCATATCCCATGTTACAGAAACTGTACTCTGTCTCATGGATACAAGTCAATGTGTTTCGTCCATTACAGACCAATTACGGGTAAAACAGTCGTGTGTACCTACTATGTTTCTTATATATTGCGTGATTAACACTGTTTTCACACTTAATTTAGTCCGATTTTTTATTCATTTTGTATAGAAGCCATAACGATGTAGAGTTATCGCGAATAAAAACATACTTACTATGTCGTGTTGCTGTTTTATAAAAATTATTTTTTTTTGTAAATCTGTCTGCACGTTGTCGTAATAATAGAATGTCGTCAAAATCATAATACATCTGTGGGCGATCTACAGCAAATTGCTCCAAAATACACGAAATGATTATCTTTTATGGCGTGTGACACAACAATGGAGGAGATGACCTTACATTCGTGAGATGTACGAGTGACTTGCCTATACTTCTAGTTATTTTACTCGTATTTAACTTCATACTTCACGTTCTTTGAGTCGTTAATCCTTTATTTGTTATCCAGAAAGGTTTAAAATTTTAAAAGCTATTTTAATGCACGCTTTCTATGATAGTGGCTAACACACCGTATTGGTGGTCCCTCGTGTATTTGATAAGTGCTAAAGTACTGACAAATTATAAGTCGGTGTCAATCGCTTAGAGCCACTCTCTTATAAGATTATTGTTGTGTGTTCTAGACCATATAACGTGTTCAGTTTAAATACAGTAGGTACATACAAAGTACAACTAGTTAACTAATCATGTTTCACGTAGAGAATTTGCATCAACGATAAAAATCGCATTAGGTAGATGTAAACTGCGATTACTTTTGCATTTGAACAGTTATTCGCGACGAATTTCAATGAAAAGGTACTCAAACACTCGATGTAGAGGAACCAATGAATTTTTCTCACACGTGTATGAAATTTTACTTAGAATCGCAAAATTATAAATAAAGATATTAAATTGTATACTTTGTGGTAACGTTTTTGTATTGTTATGACGTCTAAACGATATAAGTACAACCAGTGACTTCATTAGCGTCCAATCTTCTGTTTTCCGAAAATAACTACAAAATCAGTATAATATTAACAACTGAATGAATGCTTAATAATTGGCAACATTACTGTAATAAGTATATTATGTACTATATTATTATAACAAATATTTTATGTAAATAAGTACACATGTAATACCACTATTGAACCTTAGTATTTTGGGCTGTCACGGCAGGTATTGGAGATTGCAATAATGGCGTCGTAGTAAAATCTAAGATTAATAAACTTATTAATATTATATCTGATGGGCCAAAATAACTTGTGCTAACCGAAATAAACAAATAATCTAGAATCTGATTAGGTGCCCAGCGTAATTAGCGTTCCGTTAGTGGCAGTAGACCGCACAAAATCACACAATTGTACAGTTTATGTATGACGGTTGTTCACGTATAGTTTTACAATATCAATCACGCGTGTATCGTCGTTTTATAGTTGCCGCAATACAGTCAATTTGTTGTAGTTCGCACAAATTAATAAAGAAATACTGTCGTTCTTAGAAAATAACTTTAATAAATACGGATCTTCGTGGATACCGGTTTTGCCAAGAGAATATCAAAAACACTAAAAGTAAGTATACATTTGTATAATTCATTATAAAATTTTAATGTAGGGCATTACGGTATTACGGTAGCTTTACAAGATACCTACTTTCTTAATACTTTTATTAATGCAATTTCGTGTATATTGTCAAGCACGTAATGGTAAATAAACAAACAGATGTTTCATAGGTTTTGCAATTACGAACAAGCTGTACCCGCATACATCTCATATGGGCACTGGCAGCCGGCAGTGGCATAATCTAACAGGACATGTGTCCAGGATCATTCCTAGAACAACCGCTCAAGTATCACGTGCAAGCCATCTTGTCTGCGGCAAAAAATAAACGGCAACCGATTACCTAACCGTCACTTAAGTGTGGCTAACTGGCAACGTAGGATGTTGACTCTTTATGTCAATTTCCTCTTACAACGTAGAAGTAAATAGCGTAAAGTGTTGTTCGCTAAATTGCAATTCGAAAACATATAGGTATAGCATTAAACTGCTGTAATAAAACTGCAAACATGAAACCGTAGCTGATCAGTTTTAAATTTTCATATAATTTTATAGGGAACGATAACATTACGAGCAAATTGAGAGTTAAAAACCATGAGTTTTGTAGCAGTATATTGAAATCGAGCGTGTACAATTCACCGTACCTGTTCTGAATGTATTAATACATATTTTATGACAAAAAATCAAAGGCCAAAAAACGAAGTGGCGTACAATGGACTGAGGATACAATAGCACCTTAATCGTGGGCGACCACATGGCGAAGGCATTTCTTCTTTTTGGCTATTCATAAAGATGCAGATTTACTGTTCACGAATGGCAACATACGATAACGATCGGTGCCAGTTGTTTTTGCTTTTATTCATTGGATTAGTTTGAAAACTGGATAAAAACCAAATTACAACAAACAATTCGACGCGATAGTCGGTACCAGATGATTTGAGGTTTTAATTTATATTCGGTTACTTTAAAAAAATGACCCTAAGAAAACTATCCGTTAGAGTGTATATTTATAATCTAAGTAGATCTGTAAAGTGGTGAGTAAATATTCTAGACCCTTGGCCTTAATGTGATCGTCAACAAGGCTTGCGTGCGCGCATCATATTAATTGATTCTGTTCTGCATGCGTTACATTCAAATTATGATTACATGGGTAGTTAAAAATGCTACAGTACATAATTATTATGATAAATTATTTAGACGAGTTCATGGTATTACTAAATTTGAGAAGACTAACTTTTGAACATCATTTCGTAACTAAAAAAACTATTTTATTTTATTTATTTTACTAAGGCTTACACCTATAATTTAAAAAAAATGGTATAAACTAAATAATATCAAAAAGCCTATTACAAACCTCCATATTTGAATAACAAAATTTCAAAAAATAATTACTTATATTTTTATGGTTTAAAGGAATCATGAGAAATAAATATCTTATATATTTTAGTTGCATATATACGTTATACGTTACATATTACGTCTAGTAATAAAAGAATTATATACTCTAAAACAGTATCGACACTTGGTCGTGAGTCTAGGCATTATTTTTGTTCACTTAGTAGAATATGCTATACGAGTTCCAAGGTGAGACGTCAATCATGGTGCTGGAAAATGGCACATGATCCTCTGGCGGACAACCGCAGCGTCCGTTCACAATAATCCGACTCGATGGGCGCCTAATCTCAGGGATTAACGGCAAAGGGAATGAATTTAATCTTTGAGCTTGTTAAAATCTCAATAAAAAAATAAGCGAACAAAAGAAATTAAAATAAAGAAAATTAAAAAATTAAAAACAAATAACAAAAATGGTATCAACTAGAAATATGTACAAGTTATACACCCATATAAATTAATAAATTGTTAAATAGACTTTTTCCAGTCATAATATGACTACATCTTTTTGTTACATATATATTATGTAGATTATACATTTTTTTTACGATACCTACCCAGTGACGGGATGAACAAGTCATGTACCTGGTGTTAGGGCTCTTACACGACACACGACGCGTCGTCGTATTGTGTTTATGTGTGCAGAGCCGCTTAGAACTTTAAATCGTAAAGATCTGAGGGACACTGCTACTGCGCCTGTCACCCTGAGACGTAAGTTAGCTAGTCCTATGGCCCTGTAATTTCACCAGCACCCTTACCCTTTAGGACCGGAACGCAGTAATGCTCATATTACTGCTTGACGGCAGAAATAGGTAATACTTCCTATAATATATATAAATTATATATATATAGTTAACATATATAAATGCACAAATTTGTTAGGAAGTAAAAGGAAAAGTTGAAAATTCTAAACGCAATGCACGGAGAGAGAGAGATAATAGCTTGCCTTGCAAACAAAACTGAATATGTTGAGCCGATAATTTTTATTGATGATGCTTCACTTCTAAATAACATTCGATCTGTGGTATTCGTAGAATTAAAATTGACCTACGTTATGTCATAATTGGGAGAACCAGTTTCAAAATATCAAATGTTGTTGTTCCAATTAATTCCCAAGAGAGAATGCCGTTTATTAACGTAATAGTAATAATGCTATTGCATTATAAATTAAATAATATTACAATGACTTTTTTCGTTTGTGATATTTTATGGCACGATATTTACATTTTGTATATACACAGTTTGGTTATTGTAAGTAGTATGTCATGATCATAACTAAGGCACCGGCAGTGCAAGCGCTAAAGTGCAAATAACTGTCAAAGTTCTGTACTTAGTATAAAGTACTGTTCCAAACTTTACATAATATTTGATGTGAAATTAACCCGATAAAACAGCAAATGTACATACATTTGCTGTTTAAAAAAGTTTCACAGTTAATTTATTTTCAATCTTAGCCGTGACTGTAGAACGTAAATCGCAACAAGACCTTCATCACAAGTCCGTCACCACGAGTCCGTCACCACGAGTCCGTCACCACGAGTCCGTC
>NW_020654422.1:11908616-11996872 GCF_003589595.1 Hyposmocoma kahamanoa
CCGTCACCACGAGTCCGTCACCACGAGTCCGTCACCACGAGTCCGTCGCCACAAGTCCGTCGCCACAAGTCCGTTGCCACAAATCCGTCACTACAAATCCATCACAATAAGTCCGTCACCATAAAAAGTTGTGTCACGCGTTGAAGTCTTTTGTATGTCAGAGTCGTTGCTATCCAACTGTGAAAATTGCGTTATAAAAATACGTTGCATAACAAGAATAATTACTAATTAGCATTATTATTAGTGTTTATTATTTGTCGCAAATGCTTAAGTAACAATATAAAATATGGACTAAAAATAAAGGACAACAAAGAAACACACATTGACGTAGTCATAAGAATTAATGTATTACTTACTTTCAAATTGATACCTAATGATTACGTAAACTATTTCATTTAAACGAGCTATTTATTGAAGTAAATAAATACAACGATGTTTCAAATTTTTATTAAAATTAACGTTACAATGTCGCAAAAAAAAATACAATCTTACCTCATTTTTTTACTATACTCAAAATTTAATTTAAAACCACCTTTCATAAATTGTATTATATAGCTAAGCTATTCAAAAGAGTGCCCGTATTGCTTTTCCCTGCACTTGAATTAGGGTCACATTACTCGTCACACATGTGCATTTTACCTACAGGTGCTGCTTCACCTGTAATGAATCGATAAAGGTCTAGGTTTTACGCCATTTTAAAAACGGAAAAACTAGTGATAAGGCTCGCGAATACGGGTGACTTTTTATAACGGTGTAGCGAACTCAATAATGGAACAATTATTCAGCTTATTACATTGCGTAAACAGCTGTACTTTACAATTGGCAGTGTAATTATAGTTGGTTTAGTTGTATACCTTGTTGTGCGCCTTTTTTGAGATAGCGCTTATACAAATTGAATCGAGTCCTTAAAAAACGACAACCATGCAACTAACCCATATAGCTATTTGTAAACGATGTAGTTGATTACCTTAATTTCCTGACATTCAAGAAAAGACGACATGGAATGAGGTTGAGGTGGTACACACGCAACCGCAGAACAATAACTGTGCCGTGTATTTTACGATGGTGATGTGAGAACTACTAATAGGAATAAAGTTTTTAGAGTTTTATGCAGTTAATTTTCTTTAATAGCTCTAAAGTTGACATCAAGTGTTAGAAATAGCACGCATGTGCCATTAAAATCAATAGCTAGTGTTAAATCATCGTACCAACGTAGTTATCACCGAGTGTTCACCAACAACAAACAGCGAGACACATAACACGACATTGAGTAACTAACATAGTTCATACACTTTATGCAAATAACGTTTCGTATCTATATCACTGTTAACCATAGTTAATTAGATTGAAATGACAGTCGAGATCGCGGTGACTAACCTAAATACAAAGCGACGCGATGACCGGAAACCGCGCTATTGTGCTGCATTCATTGACACCTACTGCCTACATCATCCGGTCAATTCCTGTCTCGTACCACAAAAATCACAGCCGATGACATACATACTAATACTTAGCTACATGCTTATACAACACGCAAGTGTACTGCTAACCAAGATAATGTACTAATCATTAAGTTAAAAAAATTACAATGAAGTTATCAGAAACTGGAACCCATTCGTTTCTGGAAATCCCGATAAACCTATCACTATCCAGCAATCTTTTTGTTGAGACTTTCTTTTAAAACCAATTTACCAAGAAACGGTTCCGTTCCTCAGGGATTTTAATCCATTCTTTGTCTTCATTATTAATGCACATTGTGTCCTCTTTAAGTCGTGTCCAGACATTTTCGGGCAAAATGACGCCATTCCGTGCTTCAAGACCCATTTGGAAGTTACCTTGGCCCACTTGCTAAGTGTATCATGCAAATCTTATGCGCGAATCTCAGTTACAAAAGTAGCATGGGAAATAATCCTAAAGAGTGCACTTTTGTCCTTTTATCTTCACAAAAAATTAAGGTAAATACATTTAAGTGCAAAGCAGACGACGACGACCAAATCATTAGCATATTGATGAGAGTAAATATTTCGTAGAAACGCAAAAAGCCGACAGTTATATCAGTGATTCACGATCCGTAACTACCTGAACCGTTAAAATGTTCAGCAATGGGTAACAAACGTTTGTGTTATATTATTCAGATAAAAGGTTATAGTCAAAATCCCGTTAACATTAGCACAATTTTTATAAATTTATATTATATATAAATTTATATTTGCTTTGTGTCACCACAGCAAGTTTCGAAATGGAAAAGATGCAAAGTATCCTTTCCATAGATAAACGTTAAGGTCGCGACAAAAGACGGCACAGGTTGGGATCACGCAAGACACACATGATCTCAGGTAGATTTTTGATGGACCGCATGACCGTATCAAGGAATAGGATCTTGCCGAAGTGTAACACATTTTTGACGATGCGAGTGGCCGTTACAGAAGAAGTGATAATTATAAAAACCAATCCACATGACGTAACAATCAATTTCATGATAAAGCGTTAGAGGAAAAGTAAGATAATAAAGTTTGATGAAAACGGAACTAAAGGAAATAACAACATAAACAACATGCTCTTGAGCATACCTACTTTTTAGAATTTAGTATATTTAAGAAGACGAAATGAAGAATGACTTCATTGTGTAATGAATTGAACAGAATGATAGCGCGGATTAATGTAAAAAGGAGTCTGGAACGAAGAATGGATGCATTGTGTAGGCGTGAGTTATAGTGGCAAGACGTACCGCATTCCTTATCCTTTTTGGAGAGCAGCGGGATTGGGCCATCGTCGAGAGGTGAGCCAGGGCAGAGGGAGTCGGCCTTGCTGTTCAGCAACTCCTGACCCTCTTGTAACCCTAGCTGCTGCTCATGCAGCCGTTTCTTGATCAGGAAGATTTTCGGCATCTTCGGGCGCTAATGATCACTGCACTCGATCCTTACAATTGTCTCTGTCACTTTGTCTATGATAAGTCGTAATCAAATCCCTTCGAAAACAGTTCAACACTTTGCATCGTATCACACTACACGGTAAGTCTCCTGGATTTGTTGATGTTTATTTGGTGCGTAACAGCTAGCGGCACATCTGGTACCGTTGGCCGCTGCGAAAGGACTGAGCGCTAGTAGGTGTGCGGTGCCCGCGACACCGTTGCCGGAACAGGTCCGCCCCCGCCCGCGCTGCTCCGGCGCCGCCCGCCCGACCCCGTGCGCCCGCGCAGCCAGACGCGCACACCGGCATCGGCCGATGGGCCATGGGCACGGGCATGGCCACAACACCTCCACTAATACATTCCAGTAAAAGTGCTGTTTCGTGTAAGGACAAAGTCCTATCCCTGACAATGTCTTGCCTATTATTTACTTTGCATTGAGTAGCTTTCATCACTATTAAATAGAGCTATTTATTTTTTGAAGTAAAATCACTCGAGGCTTGAAAATTCCTTGTATGATTGTTTTTTTATTTTTGAAAGTTACTGGTAAATAGAAGGAAACCCAAAGCACAAATAAAGCACTGGGTCTTCTTCGAAGACTGGTTGCTCAATCTGTGTCAGTGGAGTCATCAAAATATGAATCATTTAACAAGTTCAACATGTTTGACCATAATTTCTTCGTATACTCAAAGCCCGCTTAAGGATGAATCTCGTGGTGTTTTGGTTCTATTCTAACCCCGTTGTTTATAAATTTGTTCTTATTTTAAACGAATAAGGCATTGAGGGATTATTTCTTGCATATTTATAATCATAACCCATACTGTCAAAAATCACGTGTTTGTTGTCGGCAACCTTTCAATCAACGGCGACGTTTGAGAAATAATGCAGATGTTGCCTGAGTACATTGCCTACAATCAGTGAAGCGTATTCTTTCAGAAACAAGTATTAACAATAGGATGGTTATAAAGTAACAACAATAATTTTTACGATTTCCTTTTGTCTGTACGTAGTTTCCATTTTGTGTTTTTCTGCGTTTTTGTTTGGGTTATCGCAGCGTAAACGGCGGCACCTTTGTTCAAATGAGTTTGGCTTGCAAAAGTCGCATGTCTACCGCCATACTGTATCCAAATTTTACTGTAGCAAACAATTACATAGTAAAATTTTATAACATTTAACAACATACATATTCTTAAAAACAAAAAATATTCACCCATTTCAAAACTCGTACACTTCCTTTACTTTGAATTACTTAATCTCGACATGTAATATTGACAACAACAAAAAGTAATATTTAAAAAAAAAAGAGTTGTTTCAATAACAAAAATCCTTACAAAATTCTTATAAACTGTTTGTATAATAAGCCTTTTTAGCCTTTGAATCTTCAATGTCGTTTGTATCAAACACTTAATGTATAAGACAGCCTTATATTGAATAGCCATTTCCGGTGTTTGCGTACTAAGCGGATGTTCACTGAAATAAATAAGAAAGAAACTCAGCTCTCGTCGGCACCTTAACTGTTTTCATAAATACAAGTTGTATAAAAAGAACTTGTTCTAAAGAAATAACAACAAATGAATCAACGAGATGTGAAATTTGTTTGCAACATACATACAATAAGGATTAGGCTATTTATAGCCTAACAGTTATTGCCATCGCAAAAAAGAGATTAATGTCGGCCAAAAACCTAGACAAAGTTATCCCAAAAACGGTTTATTCTTTTCCCAAAGCTATTTCCCTGAACTCGAGACTTGGTGTTAAGAAACTAGCTTTGTGTTCTCGGATTATAGAGTACGTCTCTTCCTGATTCCTGGGGAACATCTTTCGTTAACTGAAGATAATTCATTTTATGCATTACGTAGACTATTTAACTTATGCACCTGCTATCATAATTTAAATATTTTATTTAAAAACAAAGAATAAAGTTTTATTGCTATAACATAGCCAAGCTTTGAAAAAAAGACCACGTGGATTCGATGCCAAAGTTCATGGCTGTCATGGCACAAACCCTCATTTTAAACATCATAAATCATTTTTTATTAAAAATTCAGCTAACGACTCCATAAAGTGGCAAGGAGTTGTTTTGCTGACACAAATAAAACAAAACTGTAACATGCTACCGAATTGGTTCTGTTTACTTTTTTAACTTCAATAAAAAATGATAGCGATTTTGAGTTAACCACGTTTAAAGTTTTTTGTAGTTATCTTTTAAAAAAACTTACGGCAAACATTTAAAGTGGATATTGTTTTATTTTGAAACAAAAGCTCGTTTTAGGTACATCATTGCAAATTACGACGATTTGGTTTCAGCAGTAATGTTCTACTTTTGAGCGGTCTTTTGGGATATTCTTATGAGAATTTCTTCCGCATTTCGTCTGTTTTGTATTTCTCTGATACGAAATATATGCTAGTATAAATAAGTAGAATTTTAAGAGAGTACGTTTACATTTTACTTACATAGTAATGGTTTTATTTTTAAAGACAAACACGTTTTTAGTTGCATCATTGCAAATTACGAAGAGTTGTGATTTGATCTTTGGTTTCGGCAAGAAATTTCTACTTTTAAGTTTTGATTTTCTCTGATTCTAAATATTATATGCCATATAGAATCAGGATTTTCGAAAAGTACATATACATTTTAGTCATACTGTGAAGTTGTTACAGCGAAGTAAATTAAAATTTTAGATTATTCATTACTCATACTAATGTGTAAGTACATAAATACATCATGTTTAAGTATATAAATACATCATGTAAGTACATAAATACATCATATACGCTTATATGTACGAGAAATTTCGATCGTCGAGATATAATGCTTCTTTCTCCGATTCCAAGCGTATGCACGTGTCTGGGAATCGTGCGCAACCACCGCATTCGTGCCAGCTCACCATTGCAGCATCGACGAACATGAAATCATAAAAAATGTTTCAGTATGGTGGATTCGCCTGTATACATTTACATTTTTTTTCTGAATAAGTGAGTATCCTTAAAATTATTAAAAGTATAAACAGCCAGCGATAAAAGACATATTTTTCAAAGTTTAAATATAAAAAAATTTCAAATATAAATATGCGAAATCGATTTTCATATATTTGTTCATAGTATATGAAATTTTATTCCTTTTTTTTTATTAAATAAGAGGTTGTAAATGAAGTCTTGGAGATAGTGTGGTGTAGTGGTAGACGCCACACGTATAGTACTATCAGCAAATTGAAGCCTTCCCAGACTCGCCCACCTGCGTGTTTTGTCGACCTTTTTATTTATGAAAATCTTTTGTTTCATATAAGTATTATGCAGTCCTTAAAAGTCGTTCGTTGACAAAGAAGCTGGGTACACCCACAACCCTTCACACAACCGTCCGCTTTGCTTATAGTAGATCGTTCTTGATGAAAATCAATTTTTATTTATCTGAAGCATTGCTTTATTAAGATAAATACATGTCATATTGTCCTATCTTCACAGTTTAAAGTGCATAGGAGTTTGGTGGTGGCTGCGTGTGCGCTGCGTCGATTGCGCAACGGTCGCACCGCGCACCGGTTTCGCGCCGCCGCACAAGCCGACTCAAGTTCTTGGCAACGCTAACCTCTTTCAAGTTTACTCGTTTGTGATTTTGCTAGCCAATGAGTATGCAGTACATATACCATGAGTAAGGTAATATGGTGTTGGTTTATTTGATAATTTTGTATGGCAAATTGTAGAGTGTATTTTATGCTGTTGCTACCCAGAAACTTAGGGACGAAAGACAGAATTTCACAGTACAGTTCAGACAATGCAGATATAATCTAATACGCTTGGTGTGCAGTTACCAAAAATGTAGAAATTTAAACAATAATCTCTGTTTAATCCTTTATATTATAGATTTTTCCACTTTGGCTTTATATAATTGTACATGATAAATCAATTTATAATTTACAATCTTTGATCAGTCTTTTTATGTATATGTAAACAGTTAACTAGTTTTTTTTTAATTCTGCATGTCAATGATCATTTTATAAATACAATACGCAATTTGAATGTTCTTTATGTGTCCTTGTCTACTTACGTACCAATGCGCAATGGCGTAAACAAAATAAAAATTGCAAATTTTCAATAAAGAACGTTATTCAATAGTTGTAACTAAATTCACACACATTATTTAAACGTACATGTGTTCGTGCTGTAGAGTATGCAGCAACAGAAACTAAACTCTGCATTAATCACACCACCATGTCAAACTATAAACTATAGTTTCACATGGTGGTGTGGTATATAATAATATCAAAAACAGCAATTTGGGAAGAAGATTTAGCCGTGGGGCGACGGCTTAAGAATACATTGTCGCCTCCCCATACATGCCCGTGGGGGTCGTAAGAGGCGACCGAGGGCGTCACAAGTGTCCATCTGCTTAGCATTGTGGTAGGCTCTGTGCCGACTGGATAGCGACCACAGTACACACGGCGGAAAACCCTCCACAGTGAAACGCTTTTGCGAATCGCGTTCAGGGATCAGTTGGTGTACATCCAGTGCATTTGGCCAGACCGGCAAAATGATAGTGACGGAGTGAAGATATTTGTGTTTTCCATCCGTTACTCTCATCTCTGGACTGTATTCGCACTTTCCATCAGGCGCGGTGCAGTCATTTTGTCGAGTCGCAATAAAAAAAAAAAAAGAAAAAAAAAAAAAGAAAGGACTTTCCGTATTTCATATGCAAATTTTCATGTTAATAACTTTAAAAGATACATTTAACTTAATTGGTACATAGCATTATAAAGAGTTATGTAATTGTACTTTGCAATGTAAATAAGTTTTTTTGTGACAAGACTAACAAGTCGTGCGTACCACCAGGCGTAAGCGATACGTTTGTCCACAGGAGTTACAGTGCGACTCAGAGTTTTAAGTCGCAAAGATCTGAGGGACACTGCACCCGTCATTCAGCCTGAGATTTAAGTTAACATGTCTCATGTGCTTGTAATTTCATCAGCATCCTTACCCTTCAAAACAGGAACGCAATGCTCATATTACTATTTGGTGACAAAAATACGTAAGGTGGCAGCACTTCCCTTGCTACTACAGTACTTTCATTACGGGATATTACGTTTTGGTTGCACCCCCCTTTAGAACTCTTAAATTGAGATAGAACTAAGGTTGGAAGAAATTGCTGCTTAGCAATACGGCTGCATGTTGTACATTGGCTTACTCTCTGATACTTCTTACATTTCTGTTCTGTGTTGTTATTGTAATTTTAATATGCAATAAAGAATATTTCATTCATTAATTCACTGGGCGAGCTCTTTCACAAGGAGCTCCACTGCTACGAAAAGGTATGTCTATTGAAAAGCGTGTAAATTCGTTTTGACTGAATAACAACTGAAACACAAATAGCGGACTCCCATAATGAATGAAGAGTGACAACATTATTCAAAACTAAATTAAAGTCTCTTGACAAATGTGTTCTACTACAGTATAAGTTTGTGCGTATTAATTGCCTGTGCAAAGCCTGAACTAACATTGTAATAAATAAAAACGAAGAAAGATTTTTTGGTTTGACACGTTAACATTAAACATCTTACAATACAAAGGCGACAATATGTCAATAGTATTTTTAAACAGCCATAGCAACAAGTTGCCCATTACTTCCACCTCAACCAAAGTAAAGCTTATCAATCTGCGACTTGGTAACATTGAAACCCATCAAGTGTTACGGATCGCGCTGCAACGGTACTCACGCGATGATTGCACGCACGCGCGACTATCCACTGCAATGTTACCAAAATAACCTGACCCTTGACAGTTGCTAAAACAACAATCTATTATAACTAATCTTCATGAAAAAGTACTAATAATCTACCTAAAGGAAAGCCTTTTTTAAGTCTAGATAATAAATATAACTTTGTATTTTTGGTACATATGTATTTGTCTAAGCAGAAAACCCCAATGTTGCTTGTCTGAGATCTAACAGTGGTGGTAATATAGGGGAATAAATTGCAATAGTATTAATGTTTAGAACCGGTCCAACGATTACCCTCAACTGGACACTCATATTATTCAATTGGTCGCAGACGTGATTTGATCGCAACAACTATAGACCTTGTGGTTGTCTATAATAGGCGACCAATGTATTTTATTAGGCAGATATAGTCTCTATTTTTTGTTCCATATGTTCATTATGTTAATTCATCTTATTTGTGACCATCTCATTTAGTTTTTTATGATATTTATTTATTAGTTGTTCTGATATGAAACGCTTTGAAATGTTAAATGTCGATAATAATATGAACGAATAAACTTTCCATTTAAATATAGTAGCAGTGGAGATCCTTGTGAAAGAGTTCATCCAGGGTAGTACTGCCACCTTACCTATTTCTGCCGCTAAGCAGTCCGGTCCTAAAGGGTAAGGGTGCTGGTGAAATTACTGGCACATGGGACTTGTCAACTTATGTCTCAGGGGGACCGGCGCAGTGGTAGTTCTCCTCAGACCTTTGGAATTTCAAGCTCTGAATGGCACTGTTACTGTTATTGACAGGCTTGTAGCTTACCATCAGGCGCATGAGTGACTTGTGCGTCCCGTCACTTCGTATTATACACATCCCGTACAATAAAAAAGATCATATGCAATAAAACTATGTGTTTGATATCGATAGTCAAAATATTATAATTTAAAATGCAATGTCAAGGTAGAACATGATTGTTTGCAATTTATACAATAATATAATAAACAATGAATAAGAAACTAAGTACGATAATATACAAGAAATATAATTTTCAATTTATTCTTAAGAAATTCTTATGCACCGTAGAGCTCATTATAAAAAAAAAAGTTTGAGTCGGATATACAACGCGTCTTTGTTTTCCTAGTAACACAAATTTACTATGTAAGGATTTCTGTGCAGACCCCGTTATTGTCTTAGGTGTTAGACATAAGCGCTAAAGCGTTCTCTCCAGGCTTAACACAGCTGAGTTCCAGTTCAACTGCTCACGAGTAGCTCTATCAACTCTTTTAAATTTTTTTTCTGTATAGATGATCGTTGCATCTAGGACAAATCAATCTCGGAATATTTTTTTTATTACCTCAAACATACATTCTCCATCAATTAAAATACATATAGTTATATCTTCATATACAATCAATGTGCTTTTGGGCGTTCATAATTTTGGGACACTTAATAAATTGTGTAATACACAGCGTGCAAAATAATTTATGTTTTATTTGTATTATCAGTAACAGCTGATTCAAAATTTTACTCAAAGGATATATTACGTTTAAAATCTTCTGTTCAGACTTTTTCGTCTATCAATTTATCTAAACCTACTTTTAAGAACAATTTGTCTTTCTTTAAAAGACAACTGAGATCAGTGTTAATTAGGCTCCAGAGCACGAACGCGACGTCGTCATTATCACCCGCATCTTGTATGTAACGAGGTTGCGCCGGCGTAGTACATTACAACTACGCAAATTGTTAACACAAATTAAACGAGACATAGCCGTAGCTAATACTGCTTTTGTGGGTAGGTGATTGGCCTTAATTAAGGTCCTTTTCAAATCTTTTAAAAGGAAAATGCTAAGAAATTTTCTTTTATATTACAGATTCTTCAGATCGAACATCAAAATCCCTTTTTACTAGTAGGGATGGACAAGATACGACTCTCCGTTCAATCTTCTACCAAAATCTTCCAGAGCGTCCGAATTCGAATCAAACGTGACGCAATAACACCCCATTTCGACCGTATGATGAATTGTGATGTTGCAAGAGCACAGAATGCTTCGTTGCATGAATTAAACGTCGGAAAATTCTCAAGCATACATGTTTACGTGTACCTATACCGGTTGTCAAAAGGCTGTGGTGTGGAGCGAGCGCGGGTGTGGAGTGGGGCTCGCGGGGTCGGGCAGGGTACAGCGACCGCAATAGCGCTGAGCGTTGCCGCACCGCGCCTGCGCGGGCACCATTGCCAAGATCACGGACCGCGCTTGCGCAGCGAATGTCAGCCACGTCACGATCGAGCTTTGTGCTATCGCGATTGGATCGTTTGAATTTAGAACTGGGAACGCAATCACGATTCGTCTGTTGAATTGTTATAGCCGTGCCTAAATCAGAAAGAATATTTCATGGAATGCTTTTATTCAACTGGTACTTAAGTTGTTATTGTGTTTTATCATGAATACAGAATGTTGATAGGTATTTCGTGTTTCCCATTTTAATAAATTCAAATTTTTGTCTTGTTGAATTCATAAAATTCATTTCAATGGCGCAGTAGCCTCTACATGTTTTCGAAAAGTGGGATAGTTCTAATGTAATAAGGAGAGCTTCCAAAATGAGATTCCCTCAAAATACAATATTCAAATTGCATTTGAAGCTCCGATATGTGAATATAACTTTGAAACTTATATTTGAAGTGCATTTTTGCAACAAACAATACCCAAATTCTTGTAGGATATTTAAAATGTTATTACGGAAACAATAAGGGTTATTTTCTGTAAATAAATAAATATTCGTTAGCTACCTCCTACTATGAATCAATCAAAGTTACTATTAAATAGATATGTATGCACATAGTGCAATTAGTTTTGTTCACTTATCAAGCCAATCACGCACCCTTCCCATTTTCCAAACGAGTTCCTATTATGCAATCACTTCACATAAATAAAGACCGTTTTTGTCCCCGCATCCCTACGGAACATACAGTCCCAAGACTTCCACCGAGCTTCACCGTGGTTCGTATAATAGCCCCTGCCCCATCTTTATATGGGCCGAGCCGTAGCCTCCCGCAATCCTCATTCAATTCACGTAAGGTAGCGGCCCTAAGGACCGGGTTTTTGTAACAGCGCAACAGGTAGAAAGGAAAGGATTGCGACTAGAACGAGACAACCTGACGATCTTCTGGTTTTGTCTCACTCTGTGCGCCAGCGCAGGAATGCCGTACGATTTGTGCTCGCACATACTGCAGACGGTTGTTGTGTGGGTAGACGTATAGCTTAGCATAACACACACTGCCCTAATGTGTATGGGTCATATAGCGGGATCAACAGAGTTTAGCCAGTGAAATTATATTGAAAGGGAGTCTGGTGATTTTTGGTCATCTCCAGGTTGCATTGTTAGGCCAGGCCTCATTCATCGCATTGTTTATTTATTGGTAATTCAGAATTGAAAATAACGTTAATTTATTTTTATTATTAGGAGGATTGAAGGAAATAAAAATGAAAAATAGCATAATAAAAAATAAAAATTTAAAAAATAATTTGCGTTTGAATAGCATTCATCACTGCGATCTACAAATTGATCTATACAGATCAAATTACGAGTATACCATCTCGGGAAAACGTAGAAATTGTTAAAAATTAAACAAATACAAATACAAAATAAATTTTTCGTAATGAGCAATGATCTGCTGATGATAAAGCATAGAAAAATGATGCCTAATAATAACCTAACTGGTACCTCCAAAGGCAAATACGGCAAAAAAATTAGCTTAGTCAAGTGATAATTGTTAAGAAACATTGCTGAGTCAATTTACACTCTGACGACAAGACATTTGGAAGTCATCTCCATTTGGTTAGCAAACTCAATATAATACAGACGAGGTAGGTATGTAACAAACAACAACCTTCTAAACTAGCGCGATTTAATACAGATCATTGTCGACTTTCCTTTGAAACATAACTTAAAAGATAAATTGCACTGAACGAAGAGAAGGGAAATATAACACGTAAAATGTCAGTGTTTGGTATTAACTGTCACTATTGCCATCAAACCTTGAATGCTGTTCGGGTTTCCTTTATCTTTTAGATTTGTGATATAGTTTGATCATTCGTTATTTTGAATTACGAACCTACGATTTCAGAACCAGTCATTCGTCTCTGAGCTGATTGGCTATAGTATAGTCTTGAGAGATATAAATATAGTTCATTACTTATAATAACTTGGAAGTACTTACGTGTAATGTCGGTCGTGTGTCTTGGGTAAACATGTAGCCGCTGAGTCGCCGGTCCCATAAAAAGTTTCCTCCAAGATCCGGTCGCACAAGTCTGTAAGATCGATGACCCCTACTCGATGTTTGACTTATGGAAATTGCTTTTCTTGCCTCATGTGCCTGATAGATTAGGATGTTTGGTATTCATCATTATATTTTAATGGGCTTCCATTCCCTGTTCGTGTTTCTGGGACAATTTGATGATCTCTGTAAAACAAGTCCATAATTCGCCATTTCTGTCAGATATATTGAGTATTGTGGTAATTAGATCAATTAAATCAGTGAAATTAGGAGGCCATCTTATATAATAAATATTGTAGAAATGTTTTTCAATATTCTGCCACATGTTATTGTTTGTTGTTTTATTAGGTTTTTTTGTTTTGGACAAACGGTTTTTCTAGTGTACGTATATCAATTGCAAATAAAATTCATTAGCAGTTATTTCATAAAATGTGAACTTAAATTCGCACACGTACAACCTCTGCGTGCCCGCTGCGCTTACATCAGTGACTATAAGACTATAAGTGCTATAACATTACGCGACTTACGCGACCGGTTACACCGCCACCGCTGGCTGTGCCGCACCGCGTTGCCGCTGCTGCCTCCGCCACCGCCGCCGTTGCCGCTGCACCTTCTATCGGCACTAACTTTTACGTTATTATAAACTGTAAATTTGTGTAGCTTTCAGTTTCAATGCTTTGCCTAAGAGAATTTTTTAGGGACTTAAGAGTTTCTATCTTTCATTGATATAACTTGTTATAATATAAAAGTTATTTCAACATAATATTGTATCTTTGATTAAAAGTTTATTGTATTTAATAACAAATTTCAGAGCCTTAATCTAAGCATTTAAGCTTTAATTGTACAGTAGTTTTTAATTTCATTACAACAAAAATTTTTTGGAAAATTTTGGTTTTCTTTTTTCAAAAGAAACATCCTTCTGCAAAGTAAAGTTGTAATGATAGAATTTTTAATTTTTTTAAATGTATGTTTTTAAAATATTAAAAACCTCAAAAATTACGAAAAACCAAATTGTTTTTTAAGCTTTTTCTCAAAATGCTATTTTTGATGTTACAGTGTATGGGTTTGATAGGGTAGTGCAGTATCTGTGCAACAAAATAGTTAAAATTATATGTGAACCATAACCAAAAATAAATTATGTCGGAGATATACTACTTCAGGTTATTTAACATCCAATGAATTAGAACCCAGAGGAAGTTTAAAATCACGAAGGGCGGTAGGAAGACATAACAAAAACCACGATGTTGCAACTCAAGAGTCGCGGCTTTGGCGGTCGCGCTCGGCAGTGCAGCACGATCTAGCGTTCCGCTCTGCGTCGGCGTAGCCCCTCCCGCGCCTCTTCGTAATCATGCCCTCCCCTCTCTCTCGCCTGGCCCTGACCGAGACACAGACCTCACGGAGGCGAAATGTTACGAAATTGCCTATCGACGGAACTTGTTTCTTGCACAGAGACTGTTAAACTTGCTTTGAAATGGGCACGTATACTGTGGCTGTGTTCAGGGAATTGAGAATTTTGAACTGGATTTTCTTTTAAAATATTTTAATGGCCTCTCATGTGTTTTTTCATTTGAATAGTTTATTTTATAATTTCATTACTGTTCATTTTTATTAGTTACGTTCAAAGTTGTTGCCTAGAAGGAATTGTTCGTGGTCGTCCATTGGACTTGACAATAATAACACACACGCACACACTCATAGCTCCACACTAGGGAAAACTAGAATCGCGGGTGCCATGGACACACACACAGACAATCATAAATTATCATCACTCATAAATCAGGCCATACGAATATTTCTCCCCACCCGGGAATCGAACTCAGGACCTCCGCGTGGCAGGCCAGCATGGTAACCGTTAGGCCAAGGTGGCAGGAAAATAACTTAAATTGAATTAATCATTATTGTAACACTTAATGATCAATAAAGAGTATTTCATAACTGAATTCCATATCAAAAATCCAAACACACAACCGACTCCAATATTATTAATTTCATTTTATAAAAAAATTAAGTTCCTCAGTCGTGGTAAAATGTTTCTTGAGTATATTATTCCGATGCACCTTTTTCAGCAATTAGGAATAACCTTCTAATAGCTCCAATTTGTCAAGTTGTGTAGATTGCCGGTTATCTTCTATAAAAACTTGCCTGCGAATTTAATTAAGACACACCTGCGGCGTCCCGAGCCAAATGCGGGAGTCATTGAATTTAGAATTAAATTATGAATATAATTAATGAAATATCTTTATAATTGGCCAAGCCTTCACTTTTAACCGAGAGACGTTTAGTAAAAGAATTGGCCGGTGTTTAAAATGATCTCTAAATTGTGAAAAGTCTGCATTTAAATAAAAATAATAGACAATAAATAAAATGATGAATGACCACTACCGCAATTGCAGTCGATATAGTATTTTTTTATTTTTATTTATTTTACTTTAATAAACACTAAAGTTACTAATGCTACAATTGGTACGTAGTAACATACATAAGTTATTGTGCTACATAGGTAGCAATTTTAATTAACGAGACGACGCATTACTAACATTATATAAACAAAACAAGTTCTGTTCAGTCTACCAGAAAAGTCATAAACATTTTATATGAATTTTCTACAACGGTAGAATAAAGATTATTTGTTTTAGTGATACAGTATACAATATGTACAACATTTACTTGTACCCATTGTAATTAAAAAGTAAGAAATAGTGCAATAAACACAAAACAAAATTTCTCGAAATGTAAACAAAAATTTGATTATTTTAATTTAGTTTATTAAATGTCAAGATGTTTCAGCACCACGATATTCAATTATCTTTTTTGAAATTACTCCACCAGTTTGTTATAATTATAAATACAAAATGGGAACACTTACAAAAAAATCCTTTGACCCGGCTGGATTCGTACCAGAGCTAGCAAACCGTACTAGACGTTATGCCAACGTATCCACGGAACGAACTAGCAGACCTTACGAATTTTTCTATGTGCTTGTTGCAGATCTTTGCTTTTGGTTTTGTAACGAATTTTTTGCCGTAGCGCCATCTGTGAAAAATCTATTACTTCACTTAGTCAGGTTTTGTGTTTTTTATTATTTACTTAATTATGCCATTACGTCATCTGACAATTCTGCAAGAAAGGCGTCTTAATTAAAATTGAAGCAGATGCGGCGATTGTAAAATTATTTTGTCGTAAATCTAAAAATCTAATTTAAAAATGCAGATTGCACTTTAATGGTCGTCACTTAATGTATGCACCTGTTTCCTTAAAATTTTGGCAATTTACTGACAGCGAGAGCAGAATTTTTAAGAGTATATTTAAATCAAATCGTACCTTTGATGTAATATGAAATATATATATATATATATATATATATATATATATATATAATAACTGTCCTATACATGTCCAGTACTATACATTCTGTATTAAGAGAGTTTGTTAGAGGTTTGTTGTACTCGAGGTTTGTAATTTTTGACGCCCGTGTCACATACAATGTTTTTCATCACATTTGCGAGAAAATAGATACAATGATAATTTATTTCTTGTATGGATAAATGTCGCTTCTCAACACAACATTCACGGATTTTGCAAATGGCGGGTTTTTTGTTTCTTTTTTAAACAGATTGCCAGCTATTTTCCATAGATAATACAACTCGAACTAAAATGTTACAAAAGGCACAGACGCATGCAGCCACAATGTATTACCTATATATAAAATAAATAATTTCCGAATTGTAAAAATACTGCAGAGTTTCAATTCATAAAATATAATTAAATTGCAAATGTTTAGATTTTTAAACTTCAAGTTTATGCGAAATGTACGTTCAGATTTTTTGAGCATAAAAACTTTTTGCTTAATCTTGACGTAAAAAATCCATAGGACGATAATGTAATGAAAAAACCCGTGGGCATAATTAGGTCATTACGGTCGACTTTGCCTGCGTATCATGACACTGTTTACAAGCAAGAGTGATGAAAAAAATTATCGACTAATTTCATTCGTAGAATCTCGTTAAACCTCTTGAAAAGTTGCCGTTTTGTAACACCAAGGGTGCGTTATATATAATACACATATAATTCACGTACCAAATTTTGAATAGAATTGGGCACGTGTTTTTTTCTTCCAGATCAACAGACGTAGAAGAAATTTTCATACACTTGATTGTTTGTAAGAAAATGATAAAAAGAATTTTTAAAATATTGTTATAATTATACTGCCCTCCTGTCCACAGATCCGCAGCGCACGCATCGGACGGATCGCATTATACGGATTTTAGTATCCTTTGTATAGAAATTTATACAACTGCGTCCACTGATCCGCATCGCATCGACCGCACGCACCGGCCTGTCGGTAATGCCGACGCAGTTGCTCGGAGGGGCAACTTTTCCGATGCGTGCCGACGACGTCATACGGATTGCGTATCAGTGGACGCACCCCTGCGCCAGCCGTCATTTGCTATTTGTTAAGAAGAGTAGTAAATTTAGCATGAGATATACGAAAATACTCGAAGAATTTTACGTCGTCGTTTAGCTAATTAGGAAATAGTGTATGATATTCTCCACGTTGCAATCTCTTCTTAAGTATGTCATGTGTCCAGATATCATGTTTCTTTTTTTTTTTCCTCTTCTCTGCCACAAACGGAGGCGTTTGATGCAATCCGTCCAATACGTGCGCTGGGGATCTTTGGACGCCTACCTTTATTCGACATTTTAGCAAAATTTAGTCATCAACGTGTCTGGGAACAGCGAAACGCCATCTTCTACTCCCTGTAATCGGTTTTGTAATATCTTTTTTAGCGTTATTGGTATTTTGTAGGTGACAATAAAACTTTAGTTGCCAATATGTGGAAAGGTACCGAAATGCAAATGCGTTAGTTATGACAACGAGTAGATGTAGTAGATGATACCCATTCGTAGTATAACATACCTGATAACTGCCAATTACCAAGCAAATACAAATATACCCCTCAATATTTAGGGCCTATAAGTTTAACTATGTTGTGCGGTATGATTCAAAACGAATAATACCGCAATCTGTCATCAGGGACCACCGGGATCGGCTGTTTTTGCCGGTAGCCGAAGGCCATATAAATAATTGCCTTACGTCAACTCATCAGGTGTAATTGAATATACAGTAATTTTAATCAACTCCTATTACAGGTATAACTTGATGACAGAACTTAGTTTTGCAATACATTATTGAGAAATTATGTTTGTATACCAATTTACTAAATAGCAACCCTTGTTTATTGAACTATTTCAGTTTGATTAGCTTCTAAAACTATAAGATAGCTAAAACATAATATGTATTTAACAAGATAAGTTTAAAAACTGATTCTTCTTCTTCTTGTTGGGGCGCCATTTACTACCGGAGGCGGAGGTCGGCTATCATTATAGCTATTTGATTTGTATGGTACTCATGTTGAACCACTGCAAGATTTTGAAGCCATGGGGTTTTGAACCTACGTCTTCTGCGGTTCTGGATTTTTCCCCGCGGATATTCTCCACAACTCATTGTTGTGGAGAATATTTTTCACTCCGCATGGTGTGCCCGAAGTATTGCAGTTTCCTCCTTTTTATTATTTTCAGGAACTCCAAGCCTTTGTGGATCCTTTGCAATACGTTGTCATTGGTGACTCTATCCGTCCACGATATTTTCAACATTCTTCGATAACGTCACATTCTGAAGACTGTTTACATAACGTCTGAGTTGGGCTTGATTCATATGTCCATTCTTGAACTCCGTACAAAAGAATCGAAAATATGTAGCACCGCACTAAACGACATCTTGTCGATAGTTTGGTACCACGATTGCAAAGGAAGTGGCTCATTTTAATAAATGCACTCCTTACTTGCTCTATGCGACATCTAACTTCTACATTGTGGTCTTCCTGGTCGTTTACCATACAGCCAAGGTATTTATAAGAACAGACCCTGTCAGCGGTTTGTTCCTAGCGTTGAGGACAGCAAACGTCTGCAGAGCTGATTAGATTTAACAATATACTAACTCGAAATTAATGCCTGTTCTATTTATACATGCACAGTAAAATGCTCTTTACATACGTAACTGTACGTTGGTATGTATGTCATTTGGACTTTATTTGGAATTTCTATAGTAAGTGTTCAATTCAGTGAATAACGTTAATCTCTTAATTATGTTTATGTAATTGAAATGGTACTTGTTTCTATATACTGCGGTGTCTCCAACTATGAATACTTAGTAACGCCTGAAAACTAGGAAATTGTTATATGGTATGTGTTAAAAAATAAAAACTGTTTTTTATTTAAGACAATTTTTTGGTTGATAATTTGGAATCCTAGAAGTTTATTTATTTCGGAATAAATGATACAAATTTATTCAGTAGTGTAAAAATACTAATAGTAATAAATACTTAACTTACTGTAATAACCTACCGCAGCCTCTCGCCAACACCAAGTGAAGAGACTTGCTGCAGGTCACGCGTGCTATTGGACTCGCCGACAAATGTTCATCAGTAGCGAGGCGTGAAAATTGTGTTTAGTAAAGCCGGAGCAAAACAAAAAAAACCACTTGCCTTAACAAACTTATTATCACACAAGATACTAGTACACTTTATTTCACTGGTTAATTATTCTACACGTAAAATTAAGCACAAAATGTAGTAAATTACTTTAAATATTTATGATATTTGATGATACTCTATGGACGCCTCGCCAATGATGTTCATGCCCCGTTTGGAAATGTTCTCCCATGGGTTGTTGGACAAAGCCTTAAATAACACCTCAAATCGAATCGAAAATCATAACTGGTTGTCTGAAGTCGACCCCGGTAGGATTGCTGTAACCACTGGCTGGCATGACTGTACCGAGTGCTTACGAAAGAACCAATTGCGAAAAAACAATTGACACTCACTTTAAGAAAAGAAAAGCCCCTTGTGAAAGAGTTCGTCCAGGGAAGTACTGCCACCTTACCTATTTCTGCCGCCAAACAGTAATGTCAGCGTTACTGTGTTCCGGTTTTGAAGGGTAAGGGTGCTGGTGAAATTACAGGCATATGGGACTTGTTAACTTATGTCTCAGGGTGACAGGCGCAGCGGCATGAAAGTCTGAAAACGTGGAAAAGTTTCGTGAAACGTGACGATTGACTGAACTTTGTCCCGCGTTCAGAGAGTCTTTATCCTGGACCGAATTGCTATTTTTAATCTGATAATCTTCGGGCTGTGGTGTGTCAAAGGAAGGACAGTTTATTCAAGTAGAAGTTTTCGTATTGTTTCTAACATGTATAGTGGAGCGCGGCGCGATTCAAAGGATGGTACGAGTACCTTATGGCACCTCACATCGTGCCCTGAACATTCTGTCACCTGCTCAAGAAGCGGTGAGTGTAGCGTGGCTAAGTTCTAAGTCGCAATACTATCATAAATTAGATGTAATTTCTTATATCTTATTTATGATACTATTGCGACTCAGAATCATGGTACATTACTACAGTAAGATGAATAATAATGTATATACGTTGTATCTACCTTCTGCACTTTACATTAGTCATTTAGGAACTCGTCTCTGATTTCGCGTCTTCTTTATTATAGTTAACCCTTTCGTGGACAGGAACAGTGTTTATCGTAAAATTAAATATTAGAATATGATAGTACCCCGTTTCGCTACAAATGGGTCTCAAAAAACCAACCTAGGGCTTCACAATACGATTTCCAAGAATGTCCGTGTAATTACCAAAATTCAAATTCAAATTCAAATTAATTTATTCAGATAACTAGGATCCATAAGTGTTAGCAACAATGAAACTTATAATTAGGTTAGTACTTAAATTCTAGAACAGATTTTGTATTATTAATGAGATGCCGCATTGTGGGACACTCACACCTAACTGCAATTGTCTTCAGGAGGCTGTTACCGCTGCCACGTATTCTGTTCAACAGAGATGCTGATCTTTTGCGCAAGACTGCCATGAAGCTATCCACACGGGCTTCAGCAAAAATGGCAGACGCACTGCAAAACCGCGGCAGCCGCATCAGCGTCCTGAAGGCGTTATTGTATTGCGTGCGCATGGCCCTGAGCGAGACTTGGGTATAGCTAGCCCACAGAGCCCCCGCGTACAGTGGTGTGCAGTAAGCTCTGAAAATAGTGACCTTCACCTCCACCGTACATCGAGCAAACCTGCGAGCCAGCATGTTCGCCCTCACCGACAGTGCCCTGCGCTCGCGTTCTATATTCATATTGTCCTTGAGGTCGTCGGCAATAAAGTGTCCTAAATATTTGAAATGAGCTACTCTGTTCAATGGAATTCCATTGAGAGTTATGGGAAGCACATTGTTAGGACTCTTCTTACCGGCGACCCCAAAGACCATATACTCAGTCTTTTTGACGTTGTACATCAATCCATGCGAGGCGGCATAGTCTTCACAAACCCCAATCAATTTTCTAAGTGCACTGATCGATGGTGCCAGCAGCAACATGTCATCGGCATAACTAATATTATTGAGACATACTCCATCTATATAGCATCCCACATGAGTGCTGCTAAGCTCACCGATCAATGCATTTATGTACAGATTAAAAAGTTTTGGCGAAGTTAATCCCCCCTGCCTAACTCCACATTCCGCAACATATGGAGAAGAGAGAGAATTGCCCCATCTCACTACGTTAGTTTGATTGTGATACCAATATTCAAACTGGCCCCTTAACTCCACCGGCATGCCCGTCGCCCTCAATTTAGCCCATAGGATGTCATATGAGACCAAATCGAAGGCTTTTGAAAGATCAAGGAATCACGCGAAAATGGGTGTCTTCCTGTCGGTATAGTACTTGACAGTATGCTTCAACGTCACTATAGCGCTTTCCGTAGAAAGTCCTGGTTGAAAGCCAAACTGAGCATCATATAGGTGTAGATACGGGTTTAAATATGAGTTGAGCACGCCGTCAAGCACCTTGGCTACGACAGTCGCCAAAGAGATTGGCCTATAGTTACTCTTATCTGCCACATCTCCTGTCCTATTTTTGATTACTGGTACCACAATCGTCCTCATCAAATCAAAAGGAAGGTACGAATGTGCCAAACATAAATTAAATAATAGTGCGGCATACTTTATGTGCTCAATACTGAGGCCATCGTGTCCAGGTGATTTACCTCTTTTGATTCTGCTTATGGCTATACGGATATCTTTAGCTTTAATTAAGGTAACAACCTGTCCACGACCAGCCTCAGCACCGGGCACACCCTGAGACGGCCCAAGAGGCGATTTCACAGCAAAATGCTGCTTGAAAGTATCTGCTATGTCTAGCTCCCTAGTCACGCCATCAACGCTCAAGGGAAAGCCATGCGATCCATGCGACCTATTGGTGGATTTCCAAAATTTCCCAAAGTCAGA
Organism: Hyposmocoma kahamanoa; assembly: GCF_003589595.1. NCBI lineage: Eukaryota > Metazoa > Arthropoda > Insecta > Lepidoptera > Cosmopterigidae > Hyposmocoma > Hyposmocoma kahamanoa. The sequence goes on from NW_020654422.1 coordinate 11,930,844, forward strand.
CCCAGAATGGTGCGAAGCAATTTTGTCCATAATTATTTGTTCCTGATTTTTCTGGCACCACCTAAGTCTGCCCCTGAAAATACGTTTGGCCTGTACCATATCATCATAAATAGGCCCCGATCTAGGACATCCAAAGCATTCCCATTGCATAAACTTCGCTTTAGCTTCCCCGTGAGCGGCACTGACATGTTTGTTCCAACCAGCAACACACTTCTTACGAGAAACCCTTTTTTGACAGTAGGTAGAACTAGCAGCAAGACATAAAGTGGAAATAATGTCATGGTATAAATTATAAATTATAATTATCGTCTGTTGTTTTTCCGGAATATCAAAAACGTACACTGACATAATTCAATTGTTTACATAAATTGAATATTTTCATTGAATCAATATAAGCACAAATACTGCAGAAATACTAATATTTTTGTGCGCGGTGTTATGACTTTTCATGAAATGGGTAAGATTCTTTTCAAATTTAAATAATGCTATTTTAACCATCCATTTATTTCCAGTTTAGAAGTGGTGGACATTACTGCTTAGCTAGTAGATGCACAAACAGTCAGCAGTTGTAAATACTTACCTGCCTACCAAATCCACATAATACTGTTAGACCAGAAATTTTGAAATCCCACTATTCATCTCTAAACACTTGTTGGAGAACATTGCGAATGCAAAGTCTATTATGTATACCTATTTTACCATACACAGGCCTATTGTAAAGTCGACTGGGTATGACAAAGAGACGCATGCATATTCATATACGTCCTCTTTACAAATTATGTTGCGCTGATGCCGACACCGTTTCGGTGCCACTAATTTGTTGATACATAATATTGGCGCGTGTTTTCAGAACGTTTACCGTCTCAAATATCGAGGTCGATAAATTAAGCTTTCGTAATAAAAAAGTATATTAAAAGGAATGGTATGTCTTGCAGAAAGGCTCCTTTCATGTGCAGTAATGAATATAGAATCGGATTTAGCTCGGCATGAGATCTCAAAACGTTTTACGGCGAAATAATCGCGATATTACGTTTTGATTTTCTCATTGAAAATTAAACTTTATCTCATTACGTTTATATGGCGTTTAAACGAGCAATATAGATAAGTGTCAGTAACAGAAAGTATACAAATATGTTAAGTATGGGTGTGCGTATGTAGCTAATGTCAATGCTAATATTACAACAGAGAGCAAGGTTAAGGTTTAAAAAATCTGTTGTAACTACGAAGTTCATTCAATGTATTGTTTTAAAACAAAGTTACGTATCTAAAACAACATTAAATTACATTTAAGAGGAATCAACAATCACATTGAGACTAGCTAATTCTAATTATAGATTTTGTAATGTAGGACAAAGTGTCAAAAGGGTGAAGTTGGATGCATTGACACTTCTATTGTATTTTTACAATAAACGTGATGCAATGTTGATTTTGACATCGTTTTTTCATTGGTTAACTAAAACAAATGTATAAAATTTACAACTATGATTCATTAGCGATCGCACCTTTTTCGTTACTGAGTTTTAGTAGCAGTAGAACTCTTTGCGAAAGAGTTCGTCCAGGAAAGACCTGCCACCTTATCTATTTTTGCCGCCAAGGAGTAGCGTTCCGGTTTTGAAGACAAGCGTGCTGGCGAAATTACAGGCACATGGGACTTTCAACTTATGCTCAAGGTGACGGGCGCAGTGGCAGTGCCCCTAATATATTTGCGATTTAAAGCTCTGAGCGGCACTGCAGCTCTTTCGGATAGGCGTGTCGCTTACCACTAGGCGCACGACTTGTTCGTCCCGTCACTCGGTATTATAAAAAAAGAGTAAGTTTATTATTTACTTAAATATTACGCTTGCTTAGAAGAATGTCCAATCAAAAGCGTTTAATTTTTTACGGTGGTTAATCAATTTAAAACCTTTAAATTTATTTGCAATTTCTCAATTGTTGCACATTGTTCGTAGACAAATTTTAGGTATTGCCAGCTGGGCCAACGACCTACGAAGGGACTTGTAAAATGTGAATAACGTATACGTCTCATGGTTTTTTCACAGGCTACGGCAAAAAAGCCCTTAAAACAAAAACGAAGATCTGCAGCAAGCACATGGAGAAATTCGTAAGGTAGGCTGACTCGTTCCGTAGCTCAGTTGGGAGAGCAATAGTCCCGGCATGGGGAAAATGTCGCAGGTTCGAGTTCAGCCGTATCGAAGGAATTTTTCTTTGAGTTTGTTCGATCTTTGTATCAATTATAACAATAAAGTTGTGAAGCACTTTCATCAAAAATATATAAATAAATATTAATGACGTCTTCCTACAATTTTGATCCCCGAAATATTGCAAGTTCCTACCACTGAGATTTAGATGCTAAATGAGCCAAGTTCACACTGCGAAAATTCATTCATTACAACGAAATATAAGTTTATTTTTTGATTTTACCTCACAAATTTTAACTGGCCATCGTAAGCAGTGCACGGTTTTCGACCCATGTTTTACTTGTCGTTTTAGCGTTGAAATTTATTCCATGCATTTTAAAAGTTTTACATCAAAGTTTTCTTCCACTTGAACGCCTCGTGTTTTTGTAGACTACAAAATAATGAGGAAACAAAGTTTCATTATCAAACTTATCGTAATACTAATTGATGATGTAAACGCTGACACATTACTATCTAGACTGTGTTTTACAAATACTTCAATGCCGTTGTATTTAAAATAGGAAGAAAAATCGCAAAGTACACATACTATATTACTTTTTTATTTCTTGTGTGACTACGGCGAACCCAAAGCAAGAGTAATATGTAAGATACTAGTGAGATTTACGTACATACGTAAGTATGTATTTCATATACGTATGTACGTAAGCATTTATTTCATATGTTCACACAATTTGAATCTACAACTGTAAAGCGGTCAAAGTTATTGTATTGTTTCAATTAATTTCAAATTAAACTATATTTTTATTAGGTTTTTGATATCTCTTATATTTACGGAATAATCGCCTGTGCACATTTAACGATTTCACCCTGTATACCTATGTCAATCACAGATGTTTAATTGTTATACCGATATTTAATTTATAACATGTACGAAACTAGTGGCTGTAAAGTTTCTAGACAAACAAATTAACATGTTTTTTTAAGTATCGATTTTGACGGTATAATTTTAAAAGAACTTCGCTTATTCAGCTATTTGTATCAGAGTTACAGATATCTTCTACATAAAGTTATGATATTGCTCCTGTGGCAACTATGTACAAGTCTTATCTAAAAAGCATTAGTTTTCCACTATGTCTAAATGCGGGCACTGCTCATGTTATCACCAACTTACGTACCCCGTGTTAAGGTTTCCTTACGATGTTTTACTTCAGTGCTCATGAATTGCTAAAGACTACAAATATTATAAGATAAAATAGAATAAAAAGCGTTTATTGCAACTTCGTATCAGAAAAATACTCCAGCTTAAAACATATATTTTAAGGCAGTAGAGCTTTACCTATTTCTGCTGCCAAGTAGTCATGTGAGCATTACTTAGTTCCGGTTTTGAAGGGTGCTGTTGAAATTACAGGCACATGGGACTTGTCAACTTATGTCTCAGGGTGATGGGCGCAGTGATATTGCGCCTCAGATCTTTGCGTTTTAAAGCTCTGAGAGGCACTGTAATTATTATAGACAGGCGTGTCGCTTATCACCACACGCACGACATGTTCGACCCATCATGTGGTATCTTAAAACACAAAAAATATGAAAAAATAAAAAAATAAAAAACCTAAGAACTAGTCATAAAATATAAACAAGCTTTTGTTTTACAATGACACGGTAAATACAATACAATGTAGATCTCATTCGGCGTAAATCGATATTAAGAAATGACGCGAATGAATGAACTATACATACATAGCTACCACTCAGTCTCCTATTTGGGCAAGCAAAGATTACGGACCTCCACTGAACAATAATACATATCACGTGAAATGGTCACACAGTAATGACATGCGCGGGCACACGTCCTCAACGGAAACTACGTCACCGTCCGGTGGCACCTGTGCGGCCGTTTACCCACCGCTCATTTCCACTGTCCTCTGATTCATTGATTAGACCAGTACTGCCACTGGCATTGGTTATAACTACTTATTCAATGGTAGGTTTGCGATGTCATTAACCTTCAAATACCTACACTTATTCCAATTTTTGAATTTATTAGCAGCAGCAAGTGTGCCTGAGATGGGTGGTTGAATCGGAACTCAAAATTTTTTTAGGTCATAGATAGAATATATACGCTTCTAAAAAAAGATTTTGGTTGACATTCAAAATGCGGCATTTACGAGGTTTAAAACTATATTGAAACAAACTTGGATGACAAAAATCCTTGGTATTCATAGTGACCCGTTAAACCCCGTAAAACCTTGCAAGCAGTTTAGATGATTTGAAATAAATATTGTAAATGATAATTGTTTACAAATGTTTATTTATAAAGAGAACCCTTAGAGTTCTTTACTAATTCTTCTCAGGAGAAACTGTCTTTCTTACAAATGAGTAGTAGATTTTCATCGATGTGACAATTACACGTACTATTCGTTTACATATGAAATAAAGATACATATATTTGAGTTTTGAAATAGTTAAAGCAAATTGCACTTGAAATGGAAATACTATTCCACTTCTTATGGTCGTTGATGACTATCAAATCTTCTCTACTATTCGAAAGGTAAATTAGACCTTTACATATATCAGAGAAAAAAAAATAAACTAACATATTTATTCTCCAATTTATTAGTAAACGTAAACTGGAAAATAGTTGCCCTTCGTCGGTTTACCTTTTTATATATCCTCCCTTTTGCATTGCCGTATGTGCAAATGTATTGAAACTTCAGTCCAACAATGCCAAGGTTTTAAATTGATAGAGAACTCGTATGCGGTGAGCTTAATGTTGTTAACTATCTAACGAATACTTTCGTTCTGTTCTATGAATTAAAACATAACCTACTTATTATCAATTTTCGCTGCTTATTTTAACTTTCACGCTTTGTTTTCAGTAATATCAGTCAATGCGGGTGCCCTTACGTTATCGACGGAAGTAATCTATATGCAGATACTATGAATATCGCCGTTTGTATTTCACTGAATAAGTGCGTGATGTGTATTTTAATAAGTCGTTGCTATCAAGTCTATATTGAAGTAATGGGGGCAATGCGTTAGAATTTTAATTCGAATTTAAAATTGTAGTAACTCATTTTGGTAACTTATACAGTGGTAAATAATAATGGAAATTACAAAAATGACTGGACAAATAGAAAGTTAAACTATTTTTCCGGATTTGAATCGCGTATATTTATTTGTTCCAACAAACCACCGTTTCGGGTCCTTTGCAGGTCCTATGGTCACGGTTGACTGAGATGATAAAAGTTGGTTGATATTAGTTATGTCTAGTATTAATGCAAACCAGCTTACTTTTCACAATAGTTACAAAAATTATTAATTAAATACCTTATTTAATTAATAAAAATACATATTGTTAAAATAAAATAATTGTAAGACATATGTAGCGTAAATAGGAATGTTGCTTGTAAAATTTAAAAATACTTAAAACCTTTTTTCTTCCAATACAGCCAGTGTCGGTTTTTTTTAATTTGTAGCTCGATATGTAAGTCAATGCTCGATATACTTCCTTACATAGTTCAGGTTGAAGTTCAAGCAAGGAGGTTAAATTACTTAAAAAAGTTCAAAATGAAAAAAATCCCATAAAATCTTATCTAAACTAAAATTTAGTAGCAATTCAGCCACATTACTTAAATTTTGCAAAATTTTTTTCTAACTGTCATGGCTGTATTATTTGCTTTTACAACATTTTAGTTTGAGTTGCATTATCTATGGAAGATAAAAAGTAATAAAAATCTCGCCATTTGCCAAATCCGTAATTATTGTGTTGTGAACAGTTGTGAACCATATTTATATTGTATTTATTTCCCCGCAAATGTGACGAAAAACGTTGTCCGTATCACGGACGATAAAAAAAATGCAAAACTCGAGTTACTACAGCCCTCAGCCTTTGGCTTCGGGCTTTTAATAAACCCTCGTTTGTAATTGCTTATTTTCCGTCCTTAATACACAATGTACTATTTTTTTGTATAACACGCGTAGGTGTGTAAACATGGGCCTAACAAATCGACCAATAGTTCAATCACGATGTTTGTCATTTGAGTCATAATAATAATATGTATAAAAGGGAGGTACCTAAATATCAAATTCTCAGATTTTTGCAATTGTTACACGTTGAAAATGAAACTCTTTTATCGGATATAATATTGGTTTATTAAACAAATCAACGTTCAAATAAACCAAAGTCAGTTACAAAAGTTTTAAGTTTAATTTTTTTAATAATTATTTTTATTAATTAATATCTTAGTTTTACCTTAATTAAATGACTAAGTTTTGTAAAACAGATTGGTTTTCATTAATATTAGACATAATTGGTTGATGACTTAACCATCTCAGTCAGCCGTGACCATGGAACCTGTAAAGGGCTCGAAACGTTGGTATTTTTTTTAAAACGTATACGCGATTTAAATCGAAAAAAATATTTCGTTTCCTTTGTGTAGCAATTGCGTAAAAGCTCAAATGATTTAAGTAAATGAAATAAAAAACTGTTTGAATGTTTTAAAATTATATATTATTAAAAGTTAATCTGTAAACCGATTACCAAATCTTACCGTTTGTATCCAAAAACTCAATCTTTAAAATTATTGTGCAATAGTTTGAGGTAATGCATTGAACGACTTCCTTAACTGTATACGAATAGGTATTATATGAATATTATTCAGTATGATTCACTGCACGTTGAAGTATACTGATTCTACAAGTACTTACCTACGTCGCTATAGCCATCACTGGAATATAACAGAAACTTGCCCATTTTAACGATATTATCAATTGAACAAATAGTCGTTTTACGTCGTCTTTGCTGTAACGTAAAATATATTTTATGATTTTCAATTACTCATGACACGTCTAGTGCTATTATATTTCTCCTTGTAAGTACTTCAGTAATAAGTTCCGCCAGCATGTAATCAATTTTACGATTTAATTATTTATAACACACCATAACTTGGCAACAGACCGCAGGCTAACTGTAAACTCGGCTTAGCCAAGAAGAGGCCTGTAAAAACTTAATCGGTAATAACTGGAGCGAATCAGGCGCTCGCTAATAATTCTGGAGCGGCAATTAAAAACAATATTGTGCAATATTCTTTACTCGTTTTGTTACTTTACAAGCACAACTTTGAATCTCTGAACACATATCCAGATCCCGTCTATTTGATTCTTCTTTAAATATATATACGTACTATCAAATTTGATATTCAAATGTAAAGTTTTGTACCAAAAGTCAAAATCGAGAGGAGCGTTAGCATATAATATCTAAGAAGTGAATGTTAGAATGCCATTGTGAGGTGGATGCGAGTTAGTTCGCCGATCGGCGGTGAAGGTGGCATTATAAAGTTGTTGGGTTGGCGAAAAGAGGTCGCAGGGGCGCGGGAGGGGGCGGCCGATGACCGGCGACAGCCTTATTGCGTTGCGCCAATGTCTAGGGTAAGGTCCTCGGACTCGAAATGGAATGCCGGTCCATTCGTAGCACATTTCCGTGGGCGAATTTGACACAATTATAGTTTTTTTCATAAGCTTGTCCAAAAAAACCGAGGTTTTATAATAGCTGAACCGAGAACTAAATCTTTTACCATTCGTTTAATAATTTAAGATTATGTTGCTAAAAGTTTCAGATAATTGCTACGTACTCGTAGCATCTTGACCGCTTTGACAGCATTGAGTGCGTTCAGCAATATACGTAAATAATAAGTAAAGAATATTGACTATTATTTAACGCTTTAATGTTGTAATTTAAGATTTTGATAGGCACCATTTATAGTGGGTACCTACTTGGGCGCCTGACCGCGTAGCTAGATGTTTTGAGAGTTTGAGAGAGAGGGAAAGGGTAATGCCCTCCGAAGTTGTTTGTGGCAAAAAATGAGGACACAGAGACCAGCTTAGTCATTTTGGCCGGCTTATGAATCAACATCAAAAACAATACAAATGAAGACCTAAATTGCAAAAGATTATTCTCAGTTTAAGGTCAGAAAGTGAAAAAGCTTGTAATAATTGCACATTATAAAAACGTTTATAGTTCAATATTAAAAAAAAAATTATTCAGTTGGTTATTTATAAAATGCGTGTAATTTATAGCATTTTCAAATAATGTTAATGACAGCGTACGACTAGTGAGTGATTCTACTTGTACAAATAGTCCGGAATTTACATAGTTTTTCCATGCATATGTGCTGTATCTCTTCCTCTTAGATCTTATGTTCTTACTGTAGAAATGCGCAATACAATACTGGCGTATTCCATAAAGTGAACGTTTTCCATTTGAGCAAACGCATTTGGAATTGTAAAAATATAGGCGACGAATTCACATTGGCGTTCTGATGTACTGTAAAAGCATTGATATTGCGCTTATAATTTCTCTGGCTATACACAATAACTGATTTCGTCATTCACCACTCTAATACGTAAGAATTTTCATTTTATGTAGGTTAGTTTCAAAACTTATTTCTATAGGTTTTCCAATATTAGTGGTGAAAGTTTGGTTATAACAAAAAGGGATAATACAAAAGAGAATTATTTTCTTCAGTTTGTTATAGAAATTGCAAAAAATTGAACGAAAACCATTAAAAAGTACCCTGGTATAATTTATCATTATTTAGTTTAAAAAAAATTTGATCATAAATTTACTTAAGAGGATATGTAAGAAAACGTAGTAAAAAGTAGCTATAATATGATTACACGTGTTTAATGAAAAACTTGTCAACAATTTTTATTTTTGAGCATTTTAAATGATTTCTGCTATTACACGTAACGAAATGTTTTTTTTTTTCATTTTACAGCTTTTAAACGATGTGTTGGATTTTTGTAAATTACATAGTAATAAATTGGTTTGATATTGTAAATTTGTACTTTATCACCATTGAGTTTGAATTGAGATTGGTACCCAATTTCATTCTAATTCTTCAACTTGATTGTTATTTAGGACTTGACACGTTTTATTTCTGTCCTCTTTTTATATTGATATTACTTAATTTGGTCTCTTTGAAATAATCGTAACAGTTGCATTCGAAAATTGCGTCCATATGTTGCAAGATTATGCGTGTTCTTTACGACCTATTTTATGCTTCTGCGATGGGTAGGTAACGGCCTTTGAAGTGTATTCACAACGTAAACAAACCCTATCCTAGATAGCAGTGTGCTGGAAACTTTAATTTTGACTCCATCCTCGGAACACTGAATCATAATGATTTTCCTCTGAATTCTGAGTTTGTATACATCTCGCATGTTCACGGTACTTTCCATTTGGACTAAACGTACACTGTGTGAAAAAGTCGTCTTACAAATAAAAAATGTTTTGTTTTAATAATTTTCTGTTACGTGAATTTTTATTCACTTTCCTTGCATCAGATTTTGTTGCGAAATTCGAAATGTTGTTTTTATATATCTCGATTAGCTGTAAGTTTTTAATAAGTGTGTAAATACATCTACATTATTCTTAGTATAATAAAGCCAGATGTGATCTAATGTCGAAAGGGCTTTTGTCACATAATAATCATAAAAATAATACAAACTACATGAAAAAAATTAAGTAAAGGTGAAATTTTATAATTCTCTTGTTTAAGCATCTAGGAGCAGGTACACACGGGGACTTTAAGCAGCGATGCAAACGCGATGCAGTAGCTAATCGTCTACCTTTACTTACCTTAGCTAATCGTATACCCTTACAAACACGCGCGACTTTAATCAGAGATGCAAACGCGCGACTGCATCGATACAAACGCGCGATTACATCGCTACACCTGTGATTTATAAGCGATTGTATCGATGCAATCGCGCGTTTGTATCGATACTGTCGCGCGTTTGCATCGACACAATCACCTATAAATCATAAGTGTAGCGATGCAATCGTGCGTTTCACGAACGCGCGTTTGATGCTAAAAGCCGCCGTGTGTAACTCCAAAAGTTATCGACTAATTTCTTTTTACTTGAAAAGTCGTTATTTTCTGGATGTGGCCTTATTACAAGGGCGCCATTTTAATTTTGTAAAATAATCACAGCCGAGAAAGCGTTGGCGGGACGACCTTGATGGGTGTGAGACGGAGTGGTGGGAGATCGCCAAATTCAGAGAGCAATGAAGGATTTTGGGGGAGACCTTTTGCCTAAAAGTAATGACAAATAACACACTTACTTCACTGAAGATTGATTAGTTCAATGGCATAGCCAATGTACGTAGTACATACCTGCATCACATAATAAGTCTACAATTCATCGACAATATGTATCTGTAAAAAAACATGTAAATGATAAAGATAAACCATGCTGATAATCAATAGTTTTGAAGAAAATGGCGCCTAAATATGTTTTACCCATTGTGGCTGGTGGATTTATGCCTAATGGTTTTACCATTTTTTATTCATATTACTTAGTTTATGTTTGTAAAATGTAGACTCAATTTTCGAGTGTTTGTGGGTTAACACCTTATTGCTTATTAGAATCCTTGTAATTCAAGAAACGTGTGTTTCAAAGATAATGTACTAACAAACAATATGCACATGGTAAAAAACATTAAAATTCCGGCAAGTATTATGCAGTGATTTGTACAATGCATCATATTCAGGTGTCATAGAATAATGCTGTAACTGCCACGTGCCGCCCTCATATTGACAACGTGTTCGTGCTATTTACAGTTTCAAACCACATAACATCATTTTATGAATATTTTACTAATGTTCGTTGAAGTCATAACTCCATAATCGGGGCACAACTGAAGAACGACAATAATTTCTAAGTGTGGTAACAAAAGACATCAACGAGTATCCTGCGATACTGAGATCTTTCACATGAATAGTGATGCTTATATTTAATGACATCTATTTAATTCAATAATGATAAAAACGATGGTAATCTTTTTTGTTTATAAGTCTGAGAGATTTTTTATTAAAAATATCACAATTTGTTTTAATAACCCTTTTAGTTGTAACTACCTGTTATACAACCATTAATACTTTAAACCGTGTATTTTCTATATAATTTAAAATTCAGTTTATTATTTTTTAATGCATATAACGACATGTAAACAGTACATTCGATTACAATTAGTATAATTTATTTGAGAACACTAATTAATACAACGTATATAGTATTATATTATTATAGTATATAGTTGTAGTAGCACTACAGTTCCATGTGAAAGAGTTCATCCTGTTGTCAATTTAGGGCTCAGGGTGACGGGTGGAGTGGCAGTGCCTGCCCTCAGGACTTTGCAATTTGAAGCCCTAGGCGTGTTGCTTACTACCAGGCGCACAACTTGTTCATGTGTATCATTTGAAATAAATGACGTTAATTTAAGAATGAAAATAAGGTTACCAGTTTACGTATCGGACCTCGAGCCGTCGTCGCTTACAAGATGAATTGAGGTATTGGTAGACGATTTTGAAATGTGTTCAAGGGAACTGAAATAATTCCACTTTTTTTATCAAGGGTAAATAATTCGTGCGCCTGATGGTAAGCTACACGCCTATTCATAACGGTTGCAGTGCCACTCAGAGCTTTAAATCGCAAAGATCTGAGGGGCACTGTCACTGCGCCCGTGACCCTGAGACATAACTTGACAAGTCCCATGTACCTGTAGTTACACCAGCACCGTTACCCTTCAAAACCGGAACACAGTAATACTGCTTGGCGGCAGAAATAGGTAAGGTGGCAGTACTACCCTGGATGAACTCTTTTACAAGGAGCTCTACTGCTACACTCAAGGTATTACGAACGCACTGTGAAATGAAATGAAGTGTTTCGTATATGATAAATTTAGATCATACGTGTCAAGTTATGCAATAAAATACTGCATGCATAAATAGGTAAAGGTTTAATGTTTAGTCTTCTGATTTCTCCTTCTTATCGTATTGATGACATACACTATAATTCTTGCTGTCGTGGTGAAATTATTTGTCAATCGACGTAACGTACTTGCCGATTGTTACCCAGGGTGCGCTGAAGTACGAAATGGTACGGCATGCGGGGAGGCTCCTTTCGTGCACGCCATTTAGACGACTTTGCATGTGTTTTTATACACTTTAACGATATGAAATAAATAACGAAATAACGATTTGAAATGAGAAAAACTAGTACTATAAATGCGAGAGTACAGAAATAGAAAAAAACGTGCAATAAATTTAGGAACTAAAGGAATTCGTTTTACTTTTTTCTATATGGGTAGGCACTCTTATCAAATCGTGCAATGATCACATGTATGAATAATTAAAAAGCTTTGAATTTGTGAGATCTCCTGTCATCATCGCTTTAAACGTTCTATAAGAACACGTAAAAGGATTCGTCGAAAGTTTTCGTTCAGGGTCGATGAGTGACAACACTATCAAATATTTGATTTAACGATCGCGAAAACCTAAGAATTCGATAAATATTTGATTTGTTTAGGCAACATACAAGAGAAAATTTAAGTTTTCATTACTAAATTATAAATATCTCTTTCTTTAATTATTACACCTAATTTTGATTGTGATTTCAATTTCGTTAAACGACTCCTAAAATAAAAGTTCGCATTTAAAAATATTTTAAGAGTTCGTATTTTATCTGCGCCAACGAACTTGGTTGGAAATTAAAGCAGCCTTATTCTTTAACCAATTAATTATATTTATTTTCGCTCTGTCTGGGAATCTCGGTCATGCGAGGATATAAACAACTTGCCACACATACAATGTTAAGTCACAGAGTTACTAACGCATACATGCAAAATGATACCTCTCACTTTGAGCTTTGTTTATACACGTATAGCGCTTAAAATTCGTAGCCAATTCCAAATCAATGTAAGAGTAAAGTCTGCATAAGAATAAAAAAAAAAAATATGATTTTTAATTGACTGTTTCTAAAGTGCTACATTAGTATAAAATATTGATACACCAAGTCCTTCTTCACTTATGATGATACACAATGATCAAATTTAGTAGCAGTAGAGCCCACTGTGAAAGAGTTTATCCGGGGAAGTACTGCCATCTTACCTATTTCTGCTGCCAAGCAGTAATGTGAGCATTATGCGTTCCGGTTTTGAAGACAAGCGTGCTGGTGAAATTACTGGCACATGGTTTTTGGATTTGTCAACTTATGTTTCAGGTTGACGGGCGCAGTGGCTGTGCGCCTAAGAGCTTTGCGATTTAAAACTCTGAGGGGCACTGCAACTATTATGGACAGGCGTGTCGCTTACCACCAATGATATTATACTATGCTCACTGCTTGCCATCATGCGCACGATTTGTTCGTCCCAACCACATGGTATCATAAAAACATTTTTAAAGAACATTCGTAATTTGTGGCACAAATTGTAGGGGCGTAGCTACACAGATTACGCGAGAAGCACCCCAGTTGAAAAACATATTCATGCATGCGTTTATTGCGTATTTACTGAATATCCGTATTAAAGACAACAGGCAAACGGAACTAGTTACTTACAAGCTATAGTAACATTTTGTCCAGTACATTTAACCTGACATGATTTAAAAAGAATTTTTTTTTGGATTACCATAGCCCTGCAGAACGTCATACTAGTGCGGTATTGAAGACACGAGGTATGGCATGAGGCGTTTTCCCAACAGCACGAATAGTGCTTTCAGTGTCTTACCATCATAGGTCATATATCAATTTATTTCAGAAAAAGCATGTTGTATAGAAGTTGCCATGTACAAAATAAGAATAGTTTCACTGTATCCGGCCAAACATTAGGCATACATATATTAAAAAAAAACTTCTTATACATGACAATATAAGACCGAATATCGTATTGATGTTGACTTTAGTGATTTCGAATGGCCAACATGAAGTCCTAACTTGGATCTCATTGAAAATCTGTAGTACGAATAACAAAGCAGTTCCAACTCTTTTTACTTTTGCAGATATAAAACTTACATTAGAAGAAAATGTAACACAAATTCTGAAGCGTTTGTTTTAAGTTTTATTCATAAATACAGGACAGGTGAGTTATTCCAAACACACGCTGTTTTGCAATTGTTTTTGTTTGTTCTTCCATTAATGGTCATAGTTTACGTAAACTTGGGATACGCCCGAAACTAAAAAAAAATCATATACACAGAGATTACTTACTTAGTTTGCTTATTCATAGATCACTTGAACTGGAATTGAAGGTATATTAAACAGCATTTACAGTTTTCTTAAACTTCATTTAGAATGAAACTTCATCGACAAAGTCATCATGTTATGAAGTAAAACGAGAAATGGAAATTAATAACAGGCTATTTCTGGGTTCCATCGAAAAAATAATTTAATCATGTTTTCCTTTTTAATGTAAAAGATTTAATACTCAAGACTCAACGCGTGCTTAAAATCGTATTTAGAATTAAATTAATTGATAAAATGGTTACATCAAAAAGCGGCGACTTTCTTAGAGAGACCCTCTTAAATATTTTGTAGGAGTCATACAAATTTCGTGAGAATATGTATGATAACAGACACTCCAAGGAAAACGTAAATAAATTATTGCTGTTTTTAGTAAAGTTGTGTGTGCAAAATATTTTTCATCAGCTCCTTAATTCTATGTACTACATAGTCTAAGAAACGTCCGTAAAAACACAGTATTAACGCAACACTATTACTAATCTGCTCTTATTCAGCAACTGGTAATAAATCTTTATTTTCCATAAGGTGTATTTTCATTAACAACTGCGTTGCGAACCGTACTTCGTGGATTTTCCTTTCCGTGTGTTTGAGGCCCCAGCGTGCTGGCTAACGGTACCACTCACGTGTCTCCATAGAGCATCGACCCTTGCCGGCCTCTGCGCAATATTTTACGCGCAATACACACTTTATCGTACTTAAAGGGCTTTAAAATCCTCCATTATTCATACCAATTCCTACTCTATGTTCTAGTTAAGAACGTTTGTTTCCAAACTTGTAAATATTTTTTCATATGACTGTTGTAATATGGATTACTTTTGAAGTTGCTTAGATCGATTAGTCCTATGTCACTGTCAGTGTAAGGTAATTTGATTTCTATATCGATGTTGTAAAAGTATGAAAATTGCTTGTAAACTTGAGATATTCTTAAATAAAATACTCTCTTTGTAGTGCGGACATGTATTATGAATAAGGTGACATATAATAGATATTTCTATTCAGTTGGCAGAACAGGTACAGGTCGTGAAAATTCTACTATACAATTTCTTTTTATTTTTAAAATTTAAAATCCATTAAATTTACTGACAAGTTTTACAATAATATAGTGCATAATAATCTTTATCATACGCAATAACAAAATATACAAACAAGTAAAAGACTGGGTACAACAGGCTCCATTTGTATTTAGATAAATAAGAGTAGAAGAAATACCAGTAGAAGTTAATTAATTAATAAAAAATTAAATATAAACAATAGTATCTGCAGTAGACTATATTAATGTCTGTTGGGCAGTAACAGTGAGTCAATATGAACGCGGTTGTGGAGTTAATTATTGATAAGACAACGGCAAAAGCAAAACAATAATAGAATAATGAAATATCACGTGTAGGTGCCATAAACAAGCACATTAGAATATGCATATAGAATTTGGATGGAAAGACTGAAAAGGTAGCAGTGTCTAAAAATTATTTTGAAGATCAATCATACATACGACTGGTCAATTTAATATTCCTGAACAGCTTAAAGGTAACAGACAATCGCTTTAAAAGTATAATTGATATACCTACTCGCAATAGACGGAGCCATATTCATTTAAATTTAGAAAGCCGAATCGTAATAACATCAGACGTGTACCTTCATTCCCAAAAATAGTTTTGGAACAAGATACGTCAATGTGTAGCTTGATGTGCTGGCGTACGAAAACAAAAACAATAACAATATTTATCCGCTACAATATATTTGTGAATACTGTAGAATATTTCCAAGATTTTAAAAAATACGTCTCCTAGTCTAGTTTTTTTTGTGGCATGTAAATAATTATTATTTACACTGAGTAGGACGAAATCGATACATTATTGGACTATTGTAGACTATCCTATTCACAAAATAAGCACATAGTTTCGGTGGATATCAATAAGTGCATCCGTCATTTTATGAATACATTTTTCCCAGCACTACATTAAAATATTTTCACCCCTTGTTGAGTAATAGCTATTACCAACAGATATTACTCATAAAAATGTTTATAAAATGTTGCGAACAGTTTATGTAGTCTGTGGTTTTTATTCTATATAATTCCTATTATGTCCATGACTTTTACATAACTTGATATTTAAACAATATATAAGTCTGCTTGTAAGCTGAAAATTTACATTTATGTATTTGTGCAAACAAGAACATCAGATTTGGTATTTAAAGCGCAACAAGCTTAACAAGGGCGTACTTTGTTTTTTTTTTTGCATTACGTGCTATCTTCGAACAAAATTGTCACGCTGGATATGCTATTGACAGAACCCCTAAAAGACAAAATAGCTTAATAAAAAAAATTCATGTGAGAAAAAATAAAACAATAATTTCATTCGTTTTTAAACTAGAAATTTCCAGAGAATCTAATACACGGAAATTTTATTCGAACGAAATCAAAATCGTTTATCACGTCCAGAAACTCATCACTGAATCGCCGCATAAACGTGTAAATTATAATCATAAAGCATTTACATACACATAATGGCGCTAGTCACGTGCTCATTAGAATGTCGAATTGGAGAACAGCCGTTTTTTTATTGCCCTTTAAGATGATGCCAGAAAAAGGTATTTGGGTTAGGTAGGTTTGACTTACATAATGCACTTTCAAGAACATGGATTTTACGTAGAGTTTCAACTTGTTCTTTTTAGAGTAAATTATAAATGAAATTGGTTGTTTAAACTATTTAAGTCATTAATATGATTATGAATAAACAGATTTTTGACGTAAACCTATACACCAAATGTGACAATAAGTGTCGTCATCAACCCATTTATTCGTCTCACTGCACACGTCTCCTCTCGAGGCGAGGGTTTCAGGCCTTAGTCCACCACACTGGTTCGATGCGGTTCGATGCGGTTGGGAACTTCACCCGTTTTCGGAGGGTTGTGAATCTTTTTCAACGTGCTGGTTTCGTCACGTTGCTTTCATTCACCGAAAAGCTTATGGTAAATTTCAAATCAAATTTTGCACGTAAATTCCAGAGCCCATAACCCCGAAACCAGAGGTCAAACCTTTAGGCTACCACGGCTACAAGTGAAAAGTATACCTCTGCTTATTGTAAAGTTCTTGGTGCCAAGGAATGTTGCCGCGATCAGACAATCTTCAACAAAGAAATTATTTTAACTTTGACTACAAATAATAAGAAGTAATACATACAAACGAAAAAGTGTGTGCTAAGAAAGGAAAATAAAATATTATTACATTTGTTTTATAGATCTTCTTCATTTACGTACATAATTACAGCTTCAATATATTCCCGGTTTGGGCACAGTGATTAACTAAAAATTGAGTTAAATTTTAAACAGAAAAACAGAACAACAATTTTAAAATTATTATATTTGCTTTTAAGTTTGTTTATTTCATAATTCACATATTCATTTAGACATATGAGAAATGCCTATTGAAAATTACTCGTAAAAGAGTTTTCTTCTAAAACAGTTGTTAAAAAAAATATTAAAAAATTAGTTCGTCTGTTGTACATGATGATTTCAGAAATATACATTTTCACAGACTTTGCAAATTATAGAAATCGAAACTAAAATAGGGTTACTGTACGAAATTATACCTATATGTTAAACCACCACATCATTGTCACTAAGCATTATTTTGAGCCCGTTATTTAAAAAAATTTGACTAACAGAATATGAAACACGTGAATCATAAATAGGATGCCGTATTCTTTGTACGAACGAACGCCATGATGGTTGTATAAGAGCTGATGCAAGTTTGCAAGTTTTATGACACAACCCCGACTTGTTTATAAGAATTTCACTTTTATATCAGTGGGCAATCGGGAATAAGGGTATTATTTTGCTCACTTATACACGCGCTGAGCGGTCCATTATGTACTTACTTTCGCATTACACAATAACAATTTACTAGTATGTCGAACTCATCTTGAATGGAGAGACGTGTTTTTCACCTTCTTTAATTGACGGAGGTGTCCTGTAATGTTATGTGGAGGTTATTACATCTTAAAGTTATGTACAGTATTCGTGCGATCCTCTCATGAGGGAAGTCATGCCAAGTTGGTTTAGAGTTTTTTTATGATTGTGACGGGTATGACCCAAGTGACGTTACGAACAAGTCGTGTCTCTGGTGGTAAGCGACATACCTGTCTATAGCATTTGCAGCGCCATGTAGAGCTTTTAATCGCGAAGGTGTGGAGGGCACCGCCACTGCGCACGTCACCATGGGACGTAAGTTGACAAGTCTCATGTACCTATAATCTTACTAGCATTCTTAATGTTTTTAATTACTGCTTGGTGGCAGAAATAGACCCTTACCTTAGTTAGGGTGTTATTTTCTTGTATTTTTATCTCAAAATTAACAAATTACTCTATCTATTAGTACAGTACCCTATATGTAGTTATAGTCAACCTGGAGCCAATATCCGTTCCGAAATATCTGGAGAATAAAAAGAACTCATATCGTGGTAAAAAATAGGTAATTAATAATTATTACTTAGTGAATAACCACGAAAGCCTTAAATTATATATAGCCTATGTGTAGTCCTCCTGTTGGGCGCAATAGAGGGTCTGGGCTGTAGATAATTCCACAATGGCTTGGGGCGGATTGGGAACTTCACACACATCATTAGATTGCTTTGCAGACGTGTGCTAAGTTTCCTCACGATGTTTTCCTTCAACGAAAAGCTCGTGGTAAATTTCAAATTAAATTTCGCTGATAAATTCCGAAAAACGCAGAGGTGTAAGCCTAGAACCTATTTCACCATGCACATTGTACATTCACGTTAACGATCCGTCATTGTCTATGGCATCCGAAGCCCGAAACTAAAGCGTTTGTGGCTAACGAACTGCGGATGGCTCATGGATCGTTTTGATTTCGTACGCAGCTGCGGCTGTTTATTTTGAGAGTAGACATTCCGGATTCAGACCCACGACACTCTGTTTGAGAGGCGGTAGGTGAAACCATTAGGCTACCACGGCTTCTTTTACTCATCTTTATTAAATTGTCACCGCTTTCATTTACAAGATAATATAAACAAATATCAAGGCAATTCCGTGTATGACAAAAAAATAAATATTAAAACAATAAAGGAATGCTGCAATTTTACGGAAAGGTTTACGTTGAATTTTAATTACTGTTTTTCATTCATGACTCTGATCTACAATCAGCAGCAAGCCTTGTCAACAAGTTGTCAATTATTTTTGTTTTCAATTGGTTTTATTTATTGATCGCGACTTGTTAATATACCTACTACTTAATACGCCAAAAAGACAGGCTTCTTTTGAATAGAATAAATTACTGTTTCTTTTAGTAAAAAGAGCTCTTGTCTAACTCAAATTGTAAGATAGATTTATGTAACCTTCGATCGATACACCGAACTGTTTTTCATGTAAATATTTTACATATTTTTCCTCGTTTTCTAGATTAATGCCGTTTCGCGGTCATTGTATTGAATTTTGTTATGAGATTCCCGATTGTTCTACGTATATTCCAGAACCGGATGTCAACATTTCATAAGAGGTAATACTCACTTGCAAATCATTTATTCATTAGTTACGATTGTGTGGTACGTATTCACTTTGCCTGGATCATAATAATATGTAAATTTTAGGCATGTCTATTGATATACAACGTGTTAGTAGGCCATAGTATTCAGTGCAAAAACTTTATATGGCGAACGTAGTGCTTCGTAAAAATAACTACCATACCTACATGACAAGACTTTTTTTGTAAATGTAATTTAGTTACAACCTTTTTAATTGGCGTCACGTTGAGTAATAAAAACTAAAGCATAAAGGTGCACGTGTTCAGATTACAGGTCAAGCAGTATTTAATATGTTTAAAATTTAATTAAATTAATAATTTTACTAACGCTATTATTATTTCGGATATCTATTTTAACCTCTCGCCTTTTTCAAAGATTAAAAGATTATTTTTGAATTTTTCGGCACGGTCGATTGGACTCCGGGACTCAGGGTAGGGTTCAAAAACCGGCGAACAATAAGTGCATATGCAGGACTGCTTTCTTATTTTTATAATTATTTAAGTAGTGGTAAGAGCATGTCATGGATAAGCCTACACATTCAATGAAGTTTGACAACCCCTAGGTCCTTGCAAAAGAAGTCCGTTATCTGTCCAGGATGCTGCGAGAGGCCATTGAAATTAAAAAACATCCTAATTTCAACAGGCAAAACGATTTCTCCGTATACCAGTTTGGGATCCAGTATTTCTTCTGATGGAAAGTCCCAAACAGACAAGACTGCAGTACTAATTATGTTTTAATTTATTCCAATTTCTATTATTAATTAACATTATATTTAATTTAATAAAAATTCATTCAATAAAATAATTTGTAAAACGTAATGTAGCGTAAATTGGGATGTTTCTTTGTAAAATTAATAATAAGGTCATAATCAACAACTTTTGTAACTTTTGTAATAGTGAAAAAATAGGGTGCTTTGCATCAATATTAGACATAACTGGTTGAAGACTGTACCACCTCAGTCAACCGTGACCATGGGACCTGTAAAGGGCCCGAAACGGCGTTTTGTTTGAAAAAACAAATATACGCAATTTAAATCCGGAAAAATAGTTTCATTTCCTATGTGTAACAATCGCGAAAACCTAAGAACTCGATATTTAAGTGGTTTCATACAGGGTTTATGCAGCCTCAGATCTAATGTGATTATCACTAATATAATTCCGAGCTAAGGCCAACAATGTTAAAGAACTGAAGGATTTTCCTGGCTTCGACTGCTTTGATTTCCTCTGGCCGTGGCCTGTATCTGTTCCCAGTATGGAACTTCACACGCCCAGGGGTAGCATTGGGTAAAGAGATGCAGAGGAGTTCATCTGCCTCGTGGCGGTTTCTACTCTCTATTTCCTTTCTATCCACGATTTTACATCTGCTAGTTATGCCATTTTTACCCACTGCTAGAACCTCTGTACATTGTTTAGCACTATAGGTGTGTTAATTAACATAATATTTTTAAAACAAGCAGAAAAAAGTCAAGAAAAAAATTGTGTTCCTGGCGCCACCGATTACTGCATTACAAAAATTTATTCGAGTATGTGAGGAATATGATTCCTCGCATGAGTTAATTTATAACGTCAAAAAGACTGAGTAATAATGATCTTCGGGGTTGCCGGCAAAAGAGTCCTGAAAATGTGCTTCTTATAATGCTCAATGGAATTCCATTTGCCGACGACCTCAAGGAATATATGGACGACGCGAGCGCAGGGCTCGCACGTTTGCTCGGTGTACGGCGGAGTGGCTTGCACGCCGGTTTTCATGGTGGCGACATCTCTGAGGTCCCGAGTTTGATCCCTTTAAGTTTGGGTCTGGGTGTTTAGTAGTAACGTCCTTGTTTCCGATTTACACAACACGAGTGCCTTAGTTACTTACTTTGGGATCAGAGCAACGTATGTGATGTTGTCTAATATTTATTTTTATTTATTTATTAGAACAATTCAAAACCAATTGACCACTGACTTTTCTTGAAATTACAGAACTTTGTAGAAAAAAATCTGTACTATGGGAGTCAGTAATCATCCGTGATAGTTACATAACGTTGACAAACAATTTCAAATAAGTACAGAATTTTATTTTTTTACACATAGTTGTTAAGGCATAGGCGAGGCTGTTCATTATTCTACCAAAATATATCACATATTGAAAAAATCGATAAAGGCCAAGGCTTTCGTTGCGACCGCCGTAACTTACAGGTGCCATATACCCATTCATGTTCTTCTGGTTCCCACGATCATATTTTGTTCATACACACACAATTGTGATTCACCAAAGGCGAGGGTGAATACAGGTACTCTTCTTATTGTAGGAGTAAGGTAAGCATTGTAGGAAATACGTTATGACCGTTGCACAGGTAGGTTGTACTTAAAAAATAAATTGATTCGTCTATTCGATGCGTGATTGCAAAGGCACTGAAAATCTAAGGAGAATAGGATAAGATACGAATTATTTCCCAAGTTTCATTCATTTAATTAGATACCTACATTACTTTAAAATTTACAAACCTGCACATGGTAAGGCTATGTCTGTAGATAGTCTGTATCTTAAGGTATCTTAGGACAAATGTACTGGGTTCAATAAATAGATGGAATATTATTTTCTGGTCATCTTAGAGAACCGAAGATACAGTACTGCCCACAAACATAAACTTACCATGTGTGTGTGTAGGTTTAGATGAAATATAATGCGCACAAATGCGCTTGAGACGTAACCACAATAATATTTTGGTTTACCTGAAAAACGGACACTTACGCTGAGAACAATTTAGTAAAGGGCCAGCATAACTTTCATTAAATAGGTACCTATATGTTTAAGTATGCAGGATACGCTTTTGTAAATAAGCCGTACTGACCTCCTTACTTGTTTATTTAAACCTGATTCGATAATATCCATGTACATAGTTACACAAAGGTTTGATGCAAGCTTGACCTATCTTGACCTATAAAAATACAAAAACGCCAGGAAATATAAATTTCTGGAAAACGAAGGAAAATAAAATAATTATACAATTGGGCCATAAGTTTAACAAATTTAAAGCACGAAATGTCGGCGCTTGTATACGACGTCATTGCTGCCTCATGTATTTGAATAACTTTTAGTGTTTTTAAACATTGTATGCGAGGATCTTCAATTTGAAGTACCGGTGCACGTGTCCACTTTCTGATAAACGATAACCAAGACACCCGGCGCAAGTGGCCTAGGTGATTAGTGAATTTATACTTGCTCCGGCGCAAATGTCCTGCGCCCTTATTTAATGATCATTTATTTTTGTATTATTTCGTAATCACACGTTCTAACAAACAGGTATACACTATTAGTAAGACTCTGAAACCCTTGAGGAGCTAAAATTGGTCACTTCTGACAAATGAAAATTAAGCTGTTATAAACAATCTTCACTAAATAAGTAGATCATTACATTAACATAAATGATCTTATATATAACAGGTCAAGCACAAATTATTTAATAAATATATTTATGTAACTTGGAAAACAAAACCAAAAACAATATCAACATCCTTGCTTTTGTTAGATATCTGGAGTAATTATAAACAGACTAAGGAAGTTTCGAACAAAGGCGCCGGAAACGTTAGCCATCGTAACGTGACTGTCCAAATTAACAACTGAATTATTAAATTGTACCGACCAGCAATTTTCTATTGTTTCTGTTTATTCTTAGATGACGAAATTGTATTTAAATTTCATAACCATCATTATTCCTGCTGGGCGTGAAGATTATTAGATCGAAGTCGACCATGCTGGCTTCATGTTTTAGAAAACTCTTAGTAAAGCTCCTTGTGAAAGAGTTCGTCCACGTAAGTACTGTTACCTACTTCTGCTGCCAAGCGGTAATTTGAGCATTACAATGATCCGGTTTTGAAAAGTAAGGGTGCTGGTGAAATTATAGCCACACGGGACTTATGACTCAGCTCTCACTGCAACTTTAACGTGTCGCATACTACCAGGTACACGACGCGTGTCTCATAGTATCACTAAAAAACTTTATTATAGACCGCCCCCGAAACGAAGATACTCCACCGTTTACGCAAGTGAATTCAAAATTCAAAATTATTTATTGTTCTTTCCACCTTAACACCAAATATTTCACAGGGTAATTAAAGTAAAGATCATCATACATTGAAATTGCGAGGTGGAAGACTGGTACCTAAACTAGGTTGGACCTGTAATATAGGTCACCAGGTGTCACAGAATAGCAAACTAAATTTAATAATGAAAACTTTATAACGACGATAGTAGACGAAGTAGCACGCTTTTAAACACACGATTGTATAGGAAATAAAAAAAAACTTTTCTTCTCGGATTGGAAATGTAATGAATAATGAATAAATTTTGATTTTTTTTATGTTTTACGGAATTTATTAGAGCACTTTTGCAATTATCAAATTTTTGTTTGTAGCTGATATTAGGTAACAAATTTTGCTCTAATTTGTAATACATAATTTAATTTAAGAGGTATACATCTTGTGAAATTGCCTCCGTGGTCGAACCGTTACCATGCTGGGCTGCCATGCAGAGATCCCGGGTTCGATACCTGAGCCGGGAGAAATATTTGGTTTAAAACAAATAACAATAAATTCACATTTATTTTATAGGGAAGCAAGTTCACTTGAAAACTTCGCATTGGTTGAACTCTACTACTCATTCGTAAGACGGAAACTGTAGAGGTTGTATTTGTAAATAAACATTTGTACACATTTAACATTTATAATATTTATTTAAATTACCATAGATAGCGAAACGTGTCACTACCATGGATTTTTGTTATCTAAGTACGCATAAGCTGTATAACCTGTAATGTAAAGTTTTTGTATCATTATAATTTCAAACCTTGTAAATGGCGAATTGTATATCAACCGGAATCATATTACAGAAGCGTATATATCCTATCTATTGCCCCTTAAATAGTTTTGTGACATTGTGAAAACGACTGTCTAGAACAGCCACTTTATTCTTAGTATGATGTTATATTTTTCATGAAAGAAAATACTATTCTTCTTAACATCTGTTACTCTAGTGTAAGAATGTTCTTAAGATTTCTCCCTCAACCATAACAGTAATGCTCGAATAAAAATATTAACGCATTCATTTCCCAATGTCGTAATCTTAAACTTAGGTATGTAATAAAACCAAATATTCATTAATGCTCGACGTAAATCTATGATTAAATTAGGTCTCAATTTTATGGACACTTGCGCCACAGGTCTTAAAGTCAGTCAAATAACAAATGTACCTTATTATCGCATTAAAATTCTTGCTTATAAATCATACAGCTTAGTGTGTATCTATAAATTTTACGTATTACAAAATGTAATTATTGAATTGCAGACGTCATTACGCGGAAATACGAAGGCGTTCGTGATTGTGATTATTAATAAATAAAATTGGAACGTTTCGATGAACAATAGGGAGTCGATGAACTGTAGTAACATTTCGGTGAAGGTCTACTATTCGAGGTTGATTATTTTATCTATACTCTATAAATGTCTGTAATAAGATAAACATTAGCAGCATAGTATACAAGTATACATACGTTACATGCCAAGGGTGTTATGAACAACCTTTACAATGACGACCCCTCTATAATCTCGAAATAAATTAGCTGTTGCTTGATATGAACAGCTGATTATTTTTGTAATTCCGACTCGTCCTCATAGTTAAAATTATTTCTACTAATGTGGAAATAATTTTAAATCCTCCTTTGGGTGTATGCTACTAAGTGATCACTTGTAATAGCATTTTAGTTAAAAGGTAAATAAATGTATTTATTTATTAATATCGTACACATTTTACGTTACTGTACTAGCAGTAACAATAACTAAACATGTAAGTATACAAGTATTATCAATACTATAGCCATTTATATTATAGCAGACACCATATTAATATGGTGTCTGCTTAAGTGTCTCCGTGCAGATTAGATATAGAACAAAAAGGAACTTGTATCTTTCTGATGAACGGCGGCGCTTGCGCCTGAATCTCTGTCTTTTCCTCTATTAGATTTTATCAAGATTTTTCGCTTGCTATTTTTCATCCTTGTTAGTATCTCCGTTTTTCAAAGAAAACACAACAACACAACATAACACAACAATTATATATAATATTAACACAACATTTAATTCATATAGTAAATTCAAATAGATTTTTAAGTAAATAAAAAAGTATAAAAAGTAATAAGTACCAGGATCTCGGGTCCGACTACCTATTTACAGCCTTTGGAGTCAAAACTCTTGACCCAGTGCCCTTCACCTGTACTAAATTTTGTCGAAAAAATTTATAGACTGGGAAACCCAAGAGTCGACAGCTACCTTGCCCAACATGTTAGCATATCAATACAAAGGGGGAACGTTGCTAGCATCTTGGGCACCTTGCCACGGGGACCCAATTTTATTCGTACAATTTAAAAATCCTAGTTTAAATTTCTAGTATTTAAGTGTTTGTTTTCTTTTTTCCTTACCTGTATATTATCAAAATTTAAATATATCAGTAAACAAAATTGAACTATATCTTTGTAATTATTAATACAAAGATCGAACACTCAGAAAAAATTCCTTCGATCCGGTCGGATTCGAACCGACGTCTTCTTGCATACCGTGCCAGACGCTATACCAACTAACCCACGGAACGAACCAACGGACCTCACGTATTTATCTATGTGCTTGCGTCGTGTCTATGTACTTGGTCTTTCAACGACTTTTTAGTCGTAGCGCCATCTATGAGAAATCTTTAACCGATTTATCACCCAGTTAGTACCTTTACAGCTACCAGTCCTGGCGAGAGAGGTCGCTATTCACTGTATTAATTAAATTTTTATTGAATTGATATTCAATTATTTTTTGTGAAATTACTCCACTAGTTTGTTATAATTCTATATATCGGATTCGAATCCGACCGGATCGAAGGAATTTTTTCGAGTGTTCGATCTTTGTATTAATAATTCTAACAAACTAGTGGAGTAATTTCTCAAAAAATAATTGAATATCAATACAATAAAAATTTAATTATATCTTTATAATTAACCTAAGGCAAATAACAATTTATATTACCTAGTTGTGTTACACTTCGCTTGAATAGTAAAGTTTTACCATTACCACATTACCTTTTGTATGAAGGTATGAATTTTACAATATAAACTTATTTTATGGGCCTCTCAACGAAAGGCTAAAGTTTCTTAAATTACTCTAAAATTTATTATCTCACGTAAAACAAATTCCATGTATGATTTATTTTACGAATTAAACGAGAACAACTCCAAACGTGTCGTAAAATCTAAACACATATTTACGATCCTTTTAAGTATTGCGGACAACAATCTGTGTTAATTTCTTGTTATGTAGTAAATTATATAGTACATATATATGTAGTATAACGGCGGTAGCACAACGATTTTGTCTAAGGGCTTTGAATAAAAAGGTCAAGGAGTCAATTCCCAGTAGGACCAATTTGGGAAATAGATTTTTCTAAATTGGTATTATAGTCGTCACCAAATAAAAGGCCGAATTTGACAGCTAAAGAAGGCGATAGTATGTAACTTTGAATGCAATCAACGAAACAATAAACAAGCAATTATTAAGATAAATAAAAAAAGAATTAGGAACAAAATACATAAATTTTATTGAAACATTATATAATATGACAAAACTTATTTGAAGTACTGGTCGTTTCGCACGAATTCCAAAATAAAATGCAATTTTGAGTTACTCCGAAACGTCCTGAAAACAGTTACGTCCTCAAGCTATTTTTTCTTAAATAATAGTGTTGTAAGCAATCAATCGCCGAATTTCGCCGAGTCACTTCGATTTCTCGGAAAAAATATTGACTTACGTAGTCGTTTTATTGATAAATATACTTATTTACACTGAATTCTCTTAATAAACCATTTATGAATATTATAAAGTCAATATTAATAGAATTGGATGCAATTCATCGGTATGTGGGATAATCTTACGAAAATAAGAGGGATCGCTACAGAATTGCAAGGAATCTGTATATGAATTGCTTTTTACTGAATTGTACGATTTGGACGGACTGAACAACAATGAACCGAAAAATAATCTAAACAATTACAAGCTCTTAAAATTTTGAATCGAATTCTCGGGAAAATCGTACAATGTGATTACCGATATGATTAGTCCACATTCCTATACGCGTAACGATGTCAAATTTAGCCTCTTATTTGGTGACGACTATAGTGTAGGTGTTGTGGATAGTGCCCGACCAGGAAATTATTGGGGATGACTGAAACGTTATTATTATTATGATATTAAGTTATAAGTGTTAGATTTTTTTTGTTGCCATACAAAATGTATTGATTCAAATTATTCTGAACACACATGGTCTAAACCCTCTTTTTAGAAGAGAGAGGAATGAGTGCACACTCAGCAGTGGGAAGAATATCGGTTGATGGTTTTGGACACAAGGCTCTTTAATTACATTTACAATAACTATAAGTAATCTACATACACGCTTTCTTATTCCTCCAAAATGTACTTAAGTGGTTTAACTAGTTCTTTTACATACGGTTTATTTAAGATTCATTCTTCGAACTTTCAAGATGCGGAATGGTCTCCTACCTGAAGTATTTCCATTGCGCTATGACATGAGGTTCTTCAAAAAGCAGTCAAAAGGCAAAGCCTGGAGACGCATAGGCAGCTCCGCTGATGTTGCAGATGACCACCTCCCATCGAGTGACTCATTTGCGCGTTTGCCTACTAATTTACGTTAAAAAATATCTCCAGAAATTTATCGGATTGTTAGATTTTCACTATTGTAATATAGTAAATGAAGCTATATTTATGAATCTAATTCGCGTATATTTGTTTTTTCAAATAATCGCAGCACAGAGCACTAAAAATGCTGAGCTCAAAAATTCGTGGAATTACATCTATTTGCCAAGTTTTATTGGAATCGGTCATCCTTTACTTTTCCCCCCGTAAACGTGGAATATTTTCTTGAGATTTAAATGGGATCAATACTGAGGTATCCTCTTTCCAACAAAAAAACACAATAAAGAATCATCAAAATCGGTTCACAAATGCAAGTTATTGCATAACATACATTAAAAAAAAAAGAAAAACATACAATCGAATTGAGAACCTCCTCCTTTTTTGAAGTTGGTTCATAAACCAACGTTTCGGGCCTTTCACAGGTCGAAACGTTGGTTTAACGCACACACACACTCAACATAGACCCGCACTAGGGGAACCCTGTGTCGCGGGTGCCATGGACACACACATAGACACAAATTAAAACCAAACTCCCGAAAGAATAAATATATATATATATATATATATATATATATAATAATAAATGTAGGCCATACCTCCCGGCCCAGGAATCGAACCTGGGGCCTCTGCGTTGCAGTGCGGCATCGAAACCGATCGCCCGCGGACGCAGTTTCTTTGAAAAACAGATATACGCGATTTAGATCCGAAAAATAGTTTCATTTTTATATATAGTATTATATAAATAAATATATAAATTGCAAAAAAGTATACAAATTGCATTTATAAACTTAGTTAGAACCCAAAAAAATTAATTTTTTTTGTGAATTCGAGTGGTAATGAAAATAGTTAATGACGTGTAAAAAAAATATTATTAACATTACCCACGAAATATGCGAGTAGGCATAATTTCTCATGGCTGGTTTTAAACTGTGGGAAATTGTAAGCATTGCTGGCGGTCATGAACTCCAAATTATTGTTTGCAGTGAGAAAAAAAATATCACAACAAAATACTTAATTAACTTAATATGTCTGACTACAGTTAACTAAGTTTAACATGACAGACGTTAAAGTGGGAAAAACTGAACTTTAGGAATTAAATACATTAAATCACATCTGGCTCTCAATATGGTGAGTACGTACGGGAGTCTCCCCGTACGACGTACTATTATTCCTTTCCTGTATCTAGCGCAACCTGGGCAACAATCGGCAAGTACTGTATGCCGATTGGCAAATCCTTTCACTACTATGGTAACTACTATGGCAAGCATTATAACATCGATACAATGAGAAGAAGATGAACGGAGTAGGCAAAGACTTCTTCTTCTTCATAATATGCCTCTCCACTACTAGGAGGTAGGTCGTCAATAAGGCAAATTTGTTCCTCTTAATTTGTCCTGTCCATGACCAAACGAAACAGTTGTTCCGCGCTCGTAACTTCGGTCCACTCCCTTATGTTGCGTAACCGTAACTTTTTACGTCTTGCTGTGCGTCTCTTGTTTTCAATCTTTCCCATTATTATAAGTTGAAGTACTTCTCATTAGCTGGCGTGAGGTGTTAATGCGCAGGAGTACTTAGTTTCGTTCTTGAATTTCTGCATCCAGGTAAAGACTACAGAATCTCAATTGCTCGTTCGTTTTTTCCATTCGCGTCAGTCTTTTCCGACCCTCTCTCGCCTTGTTACTATTGACCATGGAATTTTTGAGAATGCTAAGTACAAATTCGAGGTACAGATCTCTATAAGATTAATATCTGTACCTCGAGCTCGACCTTTTCCCACGATTCCATCTATATTATCTCTATTAATTTGTTCCGTTACTCTACTAGCATCAATCACTTACACATGATCAAACCGTAGAAGCATTCCCTTTTCTATCCAAGTCCTATCGTCTTAGAGAATCACTTTATTTATTTATTTTGCAGGGATAACAAACAACTGTACATGTTATGTTTACATTAAGAATTGGTTAATAACTAAATAGACGTACAATCAACAACATTATCCATAAATTACTGTACAATATTAACCACAAAATTGTCATGTGTGATGGGTAAGAAATAAGTAAAACAAGCAAAACGTAAACAAAAAAGAAATTAGCCCACAGCTTCAATAGTCAATAATAAAAGGCTAAAAATACCACAATTTTTTAATTTCTATAGAATAAGCAATATTTCGTGCTTCTTCAAACATACTTCTAACCTAACCTAACAAAAATTTTAAATTTTTTTGAGTTAGGTACACGGATTAGAAGTATATATTTATTTTTTATAAAAAGCGTCATAAACGTGCACTATTCGTTTTGTTCAGTTTTTTAAAGTACTTTTCTTTAAAAAGTTATTTGCAACTTGAGACAATTTTGATAACTTGCATGTATTGACTCATACTGAATAATATAACAAAGTAATCAAATTTGTACATTAGACAAAGCGAGAGGCAAGAGTCTAAAATACATGTCTGATTCTTTTTTACACTATTTACAAAAACAACAGCAAAACATTTAAGCTTAGAATAATAATATCGTTAACAGTTTGGTGACACTATCATAATCTTAAACATTTTTGTGACTTAGTTCACGAAAATATTTGGATATCTTCAAATCCATTCTCCGTTGCAAAGTTTTAATCCAAATAGTCCAAAACTAATATACTTATGTACATATTAAACGTAAACGTCCGTTTAATTTAGGCGCAGACTGACTAGTTTATTGAATCAATTAATAAAATGTTCTTAAGGAAGTTGTCTTTAGCCCGCCGCAATCTAAGGGCATAAAAACTTCACACACTGATTTATCTGCCACTAGGATTATGGCGAGATAGAAAATATAACGCTCAATCACTCTTCCACATCAGTTTCTACAGGGTATTATAGGCAATAAACATAATATAAGCCGAATAACTCCCACCATGAACGTCTAGAAGCGCCACCTAGTATGTTTTATTCTCAGCAAAACAAGAATCGAGGCGCACAAAGTAGTTCTAAGCATACACATTCACTTCTAACACACACATTGACTGTTGACATAGAAAAACGAACATTACACACCTACACAAGCGCAAAGTTACAGCCTCTTACGTGAAGAACGTAAGCGACTGCGGAACTCAAGATGGCTGACATTGGCAATGGAGGGTCATTCACCCGACGCGCGCGCAGCCTTCAAAGCTTAGATCTGGCGTTAGACAAGTAGGTACTTATTTTCCAAGGAGTTTTGTATAATTCAAATGTTTTAAGAAAAATATTACGTAAATACCTTTTTTAACCAAATTCTCTTTATAATGCATGCATGTAAATTTTCACCAATCCAAAGTCACCGTTATTGTAGGTTTGTCATGCAAATTTTTTGAACTACGTTTGATAGGCTTATTTATTTGTTAACCATTCTAGTTGCACAACGAGTGAATCATGTAAAAAACGAGGTATGAAAATGCAAATTAAATTTATGTAAACAAACATGGTCTTTTATAAAATATACAGTACAAATGAGCTGCAACCCTACATGGTATTTAAAGGAACTGAAAAACTTGTATCCGTATATGGAACTAGTCCTGGGAAGATGGTACCAACTAGACGTGGTCTTAAGTAGACAGACTGCATTAGATTCATGATTTATTCCCTTATAGCCCTTGGAGCTCTTTCCCTTTACATCAGCGGTAAACGATGCAACGAAGTTCGTTGAAGAACAATTCCTGTCTCCTGTAGAATTATTCTAGGTACAATGGAAAGTTTTTTCTACCCATTTACAATTGAGAAAATCGTTACTTTTTTTATATTCTACCCCGTTATCTCAGCAACTAGGAGGAACTGAATAGAAAAGATGGGAGTAAATCGAGTTGCGGTGGCTCCACATCGCGGCGACGCGGCACAACCGCGGAATGTAGCGCGCAACTAACGGTGCGCAGGCACTGCGAAAAAACTCAAGTTCACTATCATGGAAGATTGCGCGCGCCGACGCCATTACCGCGTGGTTATGTTGTCGCCGAGCTATTATGTCGGCACTGTGTAACTATGATACAAGATGTATGTTAGACTTCTATGAGCTACTGTATTTTGTGCAGTTGTGCTCGATTGTTAAGACAGAGAATATGATATTGTATTTATGTTTGTTTATGTGGACTTCTCAGAAATAGTAACAAATTTTTCTATACACTCTTTAGCGTCTGTTTACCTTAAACTTGTGAGACAGAAAACTTCTTTGTACTTTTAAAAGTTTAAGAGCTTAGTCAGTTTTATATAATATTTATTAGTGTTGTAATGCAATTTATGATGGATAATCACCGTATAAGTAATATCACTGAGTATAATCTCTGCCAAAACTAAAAAAAAATGCAATACGGTTCGTTGAACTAAAAAAATCAAGACTTAATCAATTCTAGATATAGAGTTAGTTAATGGAATTCAGTTCACATTGACATTAGATTTGCGTCAGTTAGTTTCAAGAAACATCCGGCCGCTCGTTGAAATGATTGAGAAATATGTCAGGGTCCCATTGTTTCATCTTAAAAACTGGTACACAATTAACAATGATTATGTTACTTTTGGGCTCTGAAATGGTAATGCCAGGGCTGAGTTTTGTGAGTAAGAAGACTTAGCTCTTTAATATTCCTCAATGCGGCCAGGGCGTACATCTAACTTACCACTCGGCTTTAACATATTGATAAAAATTTGAATATAAGAATGTATCCCGTAGCGGCTGTTTTGAAACTAATAGGAACGGTTACGTGTACATTATGATTAAATATGAAAAAAAAATTATCTCCAGCTTAATCTGTGACTTTTATTGATGTTTCAAAGGGATTAACTTAATTGTTAAAAATTAAACTACATTTCTTAATGCAATTCGTATAATAATCACATAACCAACAGCAAATGAGATATTAACATTACCGCCACATTCCAGTTTCTCAACAGCCGCTAGGGAATTTTCTTGTCGCCAAAATAATGTAAACATCTGTTAATTTAAACACATATGCGTTAGTAATTTGTTCAAATTTTGACCATAAAAACACCAGGAAAAGGTGCAGAACCTTAAAGTTTTTCTTTAGCTCACTCTTGTCCGTCAAAGAGCAATATTACAGCTGGAATCGTCTATTACCACTGTTATGACGTGGGAATCCCATTGTCGAGCGATAATCGTGGGTACATCTTGCCACTTGCTCTTAAAATGTTAATTACCCCTCTTTGTTGTGTTTTCTTTTATTTATCTCTCAATTTTGCCATTATGTGGTATTACAAGGTTTTTGGAAGCACATATATGTATATCATATTGTTATATGACAAGACATGTTAAGTGACATAGTATACATTTAAGGTATGGTAGCAGGACAAAAAACTACTTGGTCATCGTACAGTAATGATGAAATATTATTCGGATTAGATATCTAATCGATACATGTGTTGTATTTTCGTCTACGCAGGTAGGATCTATAAAAAATGTAATACTATCAATTTCAAAAAAAACTAACATAATGAAGTCGTTAAAATTATTTCTCGACAAAAAAGTAAAATCGAAAAATCACTTTTATTCTAATGGTTAAATAATAACTCAATGTGAAACATCCATTCCGATTCCTTTTAACAAATGATGACCATCGCAGAGACAGTTGCACCTGTCCCCAATTTTCTAACTTAAAATAATCCAAATGCAAGGTTTGTAAAAGATTCATTACCACTGTCGATTTTCGTGCTCGGCATTTCAAACATCCTTAATTTGTAAAACTTTAAAATCGACCTTATTTAGTATGCGTAAAATTTGTTGTAGCGTGACTTGTAATAGCCTAATTGACCTATATTTTGTAACATATGGGTCGACAGGAGGCAGCTGACTGTAGGTCAGGAATGGGTTACTAAGACCATAATTTTGAACGCTATTATCAGATATTGATTTGCTTTCGTTTTTGGATGCCTTAGGGCACCATGCTAATGAGGTGTTCAGTTTCTTTGAGTTTTGCACCTTGTGATATCAATTCTTTCACATCGATAAAAAGTTTATTGAAAAAGCTTCGGACAGGTGGAAGCAAGGGTTTCATTCATTTCTATTGAGTTTTATTGTAATCATATTTGTATGTTTCGACGTGATTTGTGACTCTCATTGTTACTATCGGAAGACAATACAAAACTACAAACGTATGCATGCATGTGTTATTTTACTTTGTGATAAAACCTAATTATCACGTTAGAAGTTTAGCCATGATTTAAATATTATTAAATACAACAAAAACATTTTCTTCCATCGCAATGTATTAAATTAATTAAACTTCTACAATCGTATACATAGCAATAGAACATATAAATTTTACATGATTTTTTGTATACAGTCTACTGAATTCTAGTTTATAACTAATACATATTCAACTTGCATGCAAAAAAATCATCGGAGGTTCTAGGAGTAGATAGATATTTGAATCTATTAGACGCGGATGGACACCGTTAAAATTCCAGTTCTTTTGAAAGTTTTACATCATTTTTGTTAATATTGATGTATGTATATTACTACTACTACTTACTACTATTTCTGCCGAGTAACAGTAGAGCTCCTTGTGAAAGAGTTTATCCAGGGAAGTTATTCCACCCTACCTATTTCTGTCATCAAACGGTAATGTGTGCATTACTGCGTTCCGGTTATGAAGGGCACGGGTGATAGTGAAATTACCAGCACGTAGGATTTATCAACTCATGTCTAAGGGTGACGGGCGCAATGACAATGCACCTCTGAGTGACAATGCAACTATTTACGACTTGTTCCTCTCGTCGCTTGATATTATAAAAAAAAATATTTGTATGAAGTAATCACTGGAAGTTCTTGACTTCCAGTTGTAAAGGTGTGACCTCTGTCATCTCACCTCTTTGTATCGCCTCTCTCCGCTTGTATCCTACCATTTTTTATTTTCCATGTATTTAAATTTTAAATTTGAATTGTTCCATCTTCCTTCACTTTCTCATTTTGTTTTCGTACCACGGTCACTCCCAGCTCGACCGCCGCAACAGTCGAAGCTGTTCCAAATTCCATCGCGAATAATCGCTGATTCTGGTTCTTTACTAAGTTTATAATCATTAAATAAGCTGAATCATGTGTAATAATTTATAACAGTCTACAGCCTTCGTGTACCTATATCTGTAATTCAGTTACTCGACCCATTTAGGGGTAAGTGCCTTAATAATAAAGTGTAGGGAGTGTTTTACACTGTTGTACCTGTTTTTTTTTACATTTACCTTTTTATTGTTACAGCCCTTTCTTTAAACTTTACTTCTTTAATAAATTTTGTCGACCGAAAGTTTCCAATTTCATTGCCGTGAACCTGTTCACGGCTAGTTAGGGTTACAACCCTTTCACAGTGATAGGAAAAAAATTGCCTTGAAAATGTGAGGCATACATCTCCCATGATTTGAACAGTTTCGATGGTTGATTGTTTAAGGCACTGTACAGGGTTACGTCCCAGCTTCTATACAAAATATCCAAATCGAAGCAAAACCAAGAAAAATTAAAGTACTGCTTGCAGCTTTTGATACCTTATTTATTCTATTTAAGTTGAGATTCTTTTGAGATCTATGGTGCATGCATCTGCGCGGTGCATAGGAAACGCATCGTCTTTATGGTCCCGCACCTGCGGCTAACTCCCACGCTCCTCTTATCGCATTCAATACTTAGATCATAGAGTAATCACTTTACTGGTTACGTCAACGCGAGATGGGTAAATTTGCGATTTTGTTACGTAAAACTTAAGCCAGTCAGTTAATCGCCTCCTTTTCATGAACTACAACTATGTATGAACGCTTACTATCTCGTTAGGCTAATTATTCATCACCTATTTATTGGTATTCCTGAATCCCGTTTTCTTAATGCCATTGTAAATTACAAGTTTATGTAATAAGAAAATATTTATACTAGCAGTAAGTAGAGCTCCTGGCGTAAGAGTTCATCCAGGGAATTACTGCCACCTTATCTATATCTGCCACCACTATATCTGTTCCGGTTACGATGGGTGCTGGTGAAATTACAGGTACATGGGACTTATCAACTTATATCTCAGAGTGAGACGGGCGCAGTGGCAGTGCCCTTCAGATCTTTGCCCTGAGTGGTATTGCAACTGTTATGGACAGGCGTGTCGCTTACCACCAGGTCCATGACTTGTTCGTCCCGTCACTTAGTATTATAAAAATGACAAAGGACAAGGCACCGGCACCGCAGGCGGCATTGCTAGATTATAATCTCATCTGGATGACCTCCGAGTTGTGCCTGTAATTTCATCAGCACCCTTACCCTTCAAAAGCGAAATACATTACTGCTTGGTGGCAGAAATAGACAAAGTGGCAGTACTTCCCTGGACGAATTCTTCACAAGAAGCACTAAGTATTGCTACTGTCTTTATACAGTATACGTCGCTATTTTTCAATGCCGTGAGTAACAGTGTTTATGACTTCGAAAGCATTGATGAGCTTACATAACAAATAACATTTAATATTATCCGTGACATGATAACTGGTTATTAATATATTTCCTCTTTTCAGTGTATTGGATCAATAACGAGATCCACAGTGACATGATTGTTCTAGAAATAAAAATAATCATGTCTTGAGTTTGGAGATAAAGAAATTAAAAAATATATACATGTACACATCACAAAAAGCTATCCGTGTACATTATAATCATGAAGCATTAATAATGGTACTCTATTTAAATTATCATATATTTATTTACGTGCTTTACTTATTTATTTTTTAGATGGAACATAGGTTTATATAATAATAATAATAATAATAATAAATAACGCACACACTCAACATAGCCCCGCACTAGGGAAACCCTCCTATATATATAATGAGCATCTGTAACAACCTCTGATTATTGTAACTATTGTTTAAGTGAATCCTGTCACATAGAAGTTGCCTGGAAGATATTACTGTCTACGGTCATGTGTCTTCTTGTATGCCATAGGGAGTATTTGCATTGTACTGTGTTCGTAAAATTAATAATTGCAATGACTATGTCCCAATGCTCGGTGTAGATCTTATTTAAGAACAGGAACCTTAGGATTTTACGACATTGGAAACACACTACAATCCATTTTCAAATATATGGATATCATTTGAATGTGATTTCAGTCTTTTAGTCAATATAAAAAAACCTTCTAAAATTTTTCTCACGGAATAAAATACACGCTTTCACTAATGTTTTTTTTTATTAATTCTCAAACTTTTTTCTTTTAATAAGATGCAAAAAACTGGATAAAAAATCCCTTTCGATTTCCGTCCGGGAGGCGCCATCTGCCTTTATTCTTGTCATGTGTTTGTTTGGATTAGTTTTTTTAGTAGTCGGGATTTCACCGGAAGCCTTCGGTCAATGGATGTGGTTGAACATTTAATTTAAGCATTAAAGTGGGATATGAGATATTTTTGTTAATGACAGTGCTTGAATGATATGGCTGCTTTTAGAGAGAAAAAAAACTAATCTTTCAAAGTAGCCTTGGATGTAAACCATAATGGCTTTAGGATATTAGTTTTCTTAAAAATAACATTTATTTAGATACCTTGTTTCAAACGAAAGTTGTGGTTAAGTAATAGTAAATTTATTTTTAATCATAACGAGGCAGTTTATTTATGTAAACAATTGCGGTTATATGATTTTACGGTAGGTACATAGGGCTAGTTATATGTATCCGGAACTGCCACTTACATAAACAATATTTTAAAAGTAATTACAACATTTGAAAATGGAACTCTTTGGCTGTAGAATACAGTTTGTTTCATCTGACTATCACTTGTTTTTACATTGAGGTGTCATTTTAGAAATTGGTTGTCTACATCTCCATGGATTTAACTCGTGAAAATATTCTTAGTATGATTTTCTAGGTCTTTAAGTGTAATTTAATAGCTCAGCGTAGCTTTACTTGGCTTCAAACTGCTTTTGGCGATGAAGCACCATGCAAGATGACTATTTTAGCTGATTTGCAGAATTTAAACGCGGTCGTGTGAATCTCATTGACGAATTTCGTAATGGTCACCCGTCCACTGCTGTGAACAACAAAATCATCAATGCTGTGCGCCGCATGATTAAAACAGACAGGCATGTGACTTACCATGAGATTCGGCCATCTTTAGGCATAAGCATGAGTCAAATACAACCAATACTACACAAACATTTGAGTGTAACAAAGCTGTGCTCTCGGTGGATCCCACACAATTTGACGTGGCGTCAAATTTGGTGTTCATAGTAACAGGTGACGAAACATGGATTTATAGTTACGATCCCAAAACAAAGCAGCAATCGAGCATATGGGTCTTTTGAGATAAACCGAAACCAACCAAAGTGCCTCTAAGCGGATGATTGCTTCTTTTTTTAATAAAACTGGACACGTGGCTACTGTTGCTTTGGAGAATCGTAGTACCACGTTTAGTGATTAGTACACGAGCATTTCTTTGCCAGAAGTTATTGACAAACTCCGTAAAAATAACCGTAAACCCCGTATCATCTTGCACCACGATAATGCCAGTTCTCACACGGCCAGACAGACAAATGAATTTTTGAAGGTGAAGAACGTTGACCTTATGAGCCATCCCGCGTACAGTCCCGATCTGGCACCTCCTGACTTTTATTTATTTCCAAAAATTAAAAACCAGTTACGCGGTTAACGATTTTCACCACCTGAAAAGCTGTTGAAGAGTATGAAAAATATGTTTCAGAGATTGTCACGGATGTGATAAATGTTTTCAAAATTTGTTCATTCGTGTGAAAAAGTGCAGTAACGCTAACGGAAAATAAAGAATATTTTGAGAAACAATAAATTATTTTCTGACCATTTATCATATTTTTTTCTTTAATTCCGGAAACTTATAGTGCGCCCTACTTATATACATCATCCGGCTGCAATATTTAGAAATGTTTTAATGACCACATGTTGGTTACTAAGTATCATTATCCACCTTCTAGGGTACCTACTGTATTAAAAATAAACCACAACGTTGTACAAATATTTATTGTGCTTATTTCCCGAAATATAAAATAACGTCTATCGTTCTATATTTTATATTTAGTAGCAGTAGAGCTCCTAGTGAAAGAGATCGTCCAGGGAAGTATGTTATTTATTTCTGTCGCAATATGAGCGTTACTGGGTTCCGATTTTGAAAGGCGAGAGTGCTGGTGAAATTACAGGTACATGGGACTTATCAACTTACATCCCAGTGTGAGATCTTTGCCATTTAAAGCTCTAAGTGACACTGTAACTGTTGTGGACAGACATATAAAATCAGGCATATAACTTGTTCCTCCCGTCACTTGCTATCATAAAAAAATATTAGAGCAATACAATGGCGGTATTCTTTCACTCTTTCAAATTTAACAGTTCCCAAGAAAGCTTTACAATATTAGATAACTAATACCTTTGCGTGTACAGGTAAACATTTACATTTTTTCACAAAAGAATAAGAGCTTCAAAGGTACCGCTCCTTTCTTTATTTTATTTTTACTTTCTTCCGGTCAAATAAACTGATCGCATTGAATATTACCGAGATAAGTTATAAGAAGAACGGTTATTTCATGTGAGCCCCAGAATAAGGGACTAAATATATACTTTCAATGTTTAGCAAAACCACATATCTTACCATCATTACAATAATAAAACCACATGTGATCGTACGTCATAAGCAGTGGTCGGAATTGGGGAGTTAATTTAGCAAAACTGATGATAAGTGTGGGGATTCTCCACTACAATTCCGGTATTTTTCTGAACTCATTATTTTTAAATGTGATTATTTA
This sequence comes from Hyposmocoma kahamanoa, assembly GCF_003589595.1. Lineage (NCBI taxonomy): Eukaryota > Metazoa > Arthropoda > Insecta > Lepidoptera > Cosmopterigidae > Hyposmocoma > Hyposmocoma kahamanoa. Next base: position 11,971,073 of record NW_020654422.1, read on the forward strand.
TTGAAATTCAAGTATATTTGCTACAAATTATTGTCTCCAAAAATAAAATTGTTGTTATGTTCCTATAGGTAGGTAAATACATATTTAAATTCTTTGCCCATTTAAAAAGCAAACACGAGATAACTTACATTTTGGAATATTTAGAAAATGAACAGTACAAAGCAAAAGCAGCAAACATTTCACAATTTTAAGGTGTTTTAGCGTAAGTACATTTCTCGCTATTGAATGAACAAATTTACCTACTTGCTAACAAACTGATATAAATATTAAATTCATCATATCACAAAATGGGTACGTCCATATTAAGAAATCGTTCGTACTTTAGGTAAATTTATCCCCTCAATATCTGCAAGGGTGCGATGTATGTTTCTAAAACTCATTTAAAGGGTTTAGGTGTAGAGACCTGTAAGTGACGTAGCTGAATAGATGACTGCAGAAGTAGAGGACATAGGCGTATAGATGAGGAGACTTACTCGAATAAGTAGTAGTTGGTTGGTGACGTAAGCATGTGAGGATGATGTCATGTCAACCCCTAAATAATAAAGTCGCTCAATAAAGAAATAAAACTAACCTTAAACTTGGAAAACAATAGGCCTAGACTACGTTATGTCAGACAATACTACTTGTTATATAATATAATGCATGGGTAAGTAGTTATTCTTTTAGGAAGTGAAACTATTTTTCCGGGTTTAAATCGCGTGTATTTGTTTTTTCAAACAAACCAATGTTTCGGGCCCTTCGCAGGTCTCGTGATCACGGTTGACTTAGTTAGGTTAGTTTTTTTTTTGTAAATGTTTTATTGATTTGAATTGTGCATAACTACTTTTTTTTATTAGTTGTTTATTCATGATGTGCTTCAGCATTTCTCAGCGTCGATGCAGTAATTACTGGCTAACGGTGTTGGTGACACAATTACTATATTTACTGTAAAATATTTTTATAATTTTTAATCGTGTCTATTGTATATGTTTGTTGATCTAAATAAATTGAAAAAAATAGTATGTCGCTTTTCAAACCAAATAGAATTTAATGATGTTATTTCGCATTAGCCTAATGGCATATAAATCGGGTGCCACGAAAGTATTTTTTTAAACTGCCAGTTTCCCATAAAAATTATTTCGAATTCGGCATTATATTTTGATTTATTTATATCTGCGTATTGATTTATTATCTATTCGAAAATGGTTCCAAAATCTCACATTATCCAAGAACACTGTTATTAAAATAGACCTACTTCCTTCCTTTCCAGCGACCTGTTAAGAGGAAGAATGTCCTCATTCGAATCTGAATAAATACCACGCATGTGGCAAATTTTGCGAATCTATAATTGCAAAAATCTCACAACTATCGCATTGCACCGGATGTAAACCAACCCTTACTACAAAAACTAGTAGGAAATTAAATGTTTCCCAAAAAGGAATTGAATGTTGCAAACGGAAAGTTTGTTGTTTCCTGCAGTATCGATCATATCGATACGTGTAGTGTGTCCAATAAAATACGTGATACTGAGACTTTTTAATTTAGTAACCTTAGGACTGTGGCATAGTAATGTCACATCTTTTTCATAATTTCAGCCTGTTTGTGCCCACTGCTGAGTACAGGCCTCCTCTCTATTACGCCATTCTTTCAGGTCCTTGCGAGTCGTGTCCATTGGTTCCCAACTATGGCCCTGACGTCTTCAATCCATTGGGCGGGTGGTTTGGCTCTTGCTCTTATTGCGTCTCTTGGCCACCATTCAGTAACGGCTTTCGTCTATTTTCCATCGTCCCTTCTAGCCTAGTGCCCCGACAACCTCCTTAAACTTGGCTATCCTCGTAGCCACGTCTACTACCTTTGTGCGACGTCGATTGTCCACATTGGGTACGTGGTCTAGCAGAGAAATTCCGACCACGACATACATACTCGTTAATAATGATGAACTTTTTAACAGTTTGATTATGGCCGTCTTCTTGTTGTATCGATGGCATGCACTGTAAGGTAAGCATTACCGTCGTAGTAAAAAGATTTGCCAATCGGCGTAAGGTACTCGCCGATTGCTGCCCAGGATGCGCCAGATATATATGAAAGGAATGGTACGTCGTGCAGGGTCGCCCCTTACGTGCACCTCACGGATTACTACGGTTAACATATGATACTAAAACAATACTCGTTTTGATGCGTATGGTTCTAGAATAGGAAAGAGATTATCGTGAGCCAAGAAACTGTACAGTTCTTAATAAAAAAAGGTACCATTTTTTTCTAAATTTCGAATGAGTCGACGTGGAGATAGTTTTCCTCAATCTATTTTGATTAATGCTCAATATGACATTAGTGCCACAACGTTGGTAACATTTTTTCAGTGTAAGCTGATACACGGCACCATAACAAAACTACATTTTACAAGACTTGTTTATATTGATATTTCGTTCATATACGGGTGGAGTACTCATAGTTGAAACAGCATGCTTCTTCGATGTAATCAAATAAGTAAATAAATATTTGACAACATCACATACGTTGCTCTGATCCCATAGTAAGTAAATAAGGCACTCGTGTTGTGTAAATCGGAAACAACGACGGTGCCACAAAACAAACACACAAACCCGAGACAATATAGAAAAGATAGTTTTTACACAGATCCGGCCGGGATTCGAACCCGGGACCTCAGAGATGACGACACCATAAAAACCAGTATGCAAGCCACTCGACCACGGAGGCCGTCATACAAATAAATATACTAAACAACCTCACTTATATCCTGATCCTAAACAAGGAAATTCCCTGTGCTATGAGCAGAAAAAATGATTACTTCGTGTGTACTACCCCGCACATCTAATTTTAAACGAATCTGAACTTGGCATCGCAAAGACAATAGACAAAATAAATAATAGACAAGGCCTTAAAATCCATTCCATACATGGCCATACTAACAGAGGGAGGTTAGAAAAAAACCTCTTCGTGTGTAGAATCGCATCTGCTGCGGTTCCCACGGGCGAAAGGAAAGGATTGCCGCTTCTATTATGTCTGTCCTACCTGTACCGTACCCTAGGAGGCTCTATTAAATTACATTTGATAGCTTGTGTAAAAATGATAAATGTAGACAGGAAATTGATCGAGTAATAATTGGTTAATGTCACGGTTTGTATAAAGATTTAATGTATTTTTTACTTTACAGTATGAATTGTTTTGTTTAGCTGTTCTGATATTGCTTATTGTGTAGTAGTTAAATGTTAATTTTCCCGTGAAAGTCTAAATTACTAAAAAACATAGTTTGATCCTATTTTACACATCTATCAGTCATAGTGATCATTTGCCATTGAATTATGTACATAGTTTCATAATTACCTACACGAAATAAAAAACTCTTAACTTGGTTGTGAGTTTGATATAGTACAATACAACAAAAGAAGATGTACTAGAAGCCGTACTAGTTTGACCTACTACCTCTCAAGCATAGGTCGTAGGTTCGAATCTGGGCTCGCAACACTGAGTTTCTCGGAATTTAAATCGAAATGTACCATGAGCTTGTTCTGTGAAGGAAAACATCATGATGAAACCTGCACGTTCAAAGAATGTTCACAATTCTCAGAAAACCTGTGAAGACCGCAACCCGCATTGGGCCAGTGTGGCGGACTATAGCCTTAACCCTCGCGCACGAGACTCGTGCCCAGCGGTGGGACGTATGAATGAGTTGACGATGATGATGAATACTACAAAAAGAATTAATTCCTGTTGTCAATTATATTATATACAATTTGAATGAACGTCAAATTAAGCAACGCCACACAGCTGAGCGGGGCTGTCCTCTAAAAATGTAATGTATATTAAATTACTGTAATAATAAATGCTTAGCATTTTGAATTTCAATATCTCAATATGACTTGAACCATGAAATTACACACATTTTTTACTCACGCCTTATTAGTGTTTTTAGAAAGTTTGTTATTCCACATTATCTCAAATAAATGTATATATTTCATGTTATTCATTAATAATAATAATCGATGATTGTAGTGTGAGAAAATACAATAAATCCAGGTACGAAATGGCGTTTGTTGATGTCTTTAATAGGGACAAGTTTTTACTTGAAAATTATTTCTTCAAAAAAAGATATAAATAAAAAAAAATATTTTCAAGAAAATAAAAAACTACATCATGAAAAATTTTTAAAGAAACAACTTGTCTCTATTAAAGACATCAACGAGAGCAATTTCGTTTCTGGGTTTATTATTAATTATTTTTCACATTACAATCGTCGATTATTTTTTAAGATAATGTGGATAATGGAAATTTCTAAAAAAGGTGTGAGTGAAAATTTTGCTGCTGCTGCAAGGCACACGGTTACCTACAATTATATGTTATATACTACATATTATATGCGATTTATAATCTTGTATTCTATATTTTATTTATTATAGACGGTAAATAATCTTGATGGGAAATGGAAACCGTCATTAATTGATATTCGCAAAACTAAGAAAGTATCATTATTAACGTACATGCGTTGGCGGTTGTGTGAGGTAGTCTTGAAACTCACAAGCTTGTGTTTGCTCTCGCCAGCCCTTAATACTGCTGGTTTGCTAAATAGGTTACCCGGTGGTAGCTATCCAGGAGGGTCAGGCATAGAGAAACCCTTCTAGTGGCAAGGTACAATTTGATTAGTAGCAGTAGAGCTCCTTGTGAAAGAGTTCATCCAGGGCAGTACAGTTCTGCTGCCAAGCAGAAACATCATTACTAAATAGTATTACTGTGTTCCGGTTTTGAAGGGTAAGGGTGCTGGTGAAATTACAGGCACATGGGACTCGTCAACTTATGTCTCAGGGTGACGGGCTCTGTGCTAGTGCCCCTCAGAGCTGTGCGATTTAAAGCTCTCAGTGGCACTGCAACTGTTATGGACAGGCGTGTAGCTTACCATCAGGTGCACGACTTGTTCGTCCCGTCACTTGATATTATAAAAAAAAAGATTAAGTAATGTTAGCACATACTTCAAATTTGAAAAAGATAAACGGGTATGTGTATTATAAATACTTTGATCTGTTTTTAACTCTTCCTGAGAATTATTTGAAGCTGAAATGAAAAGAAAAAATTAAAACCAGTTTCCTCGAAAATGTACGGCATCTGCCTTTTAAATACCGGATGGCACGAAGAGTAACAAAATTGGCTTTATTATACTTAACCACTGTGCTGAGACACTGCCGTTTTAGGAATTGCGTACTTTGTAAGTTTTGCTGCTGCTGCAATATACGTACAACCTTTTGACACTCCTATATCGGTCATACACGTCACGAAGTATACCACCGCTATAATAACGCACAATAATAATAATAACGCACACACTCAACATAGCCCCGCACTAGGGAAACCCTATGTCGCGGGTGTCATGGACACATACATAAACAAACCTGAGACCTTTGCGTGGCAGTCCGACATGGTAACCGTTCGGCCACTGAGGCAGTTTATAGTTATTTATAGTTAATAAAAATTTTTATTATCGAGGCACAGCTGGGGAATATCGCGTCTTCCGTTTAATAATTCAATAGATTTATCTGGTTTAGTGAAATTACAGGCACATGTAACTTGTCAATTTAAAGGTGACGGGCGCAGTAGCAGTGCCCCTCAGAGCATTGGGATTTAAAGCTTTGAGTGGCACTGCAATTGTTGTGGAGAGGCGTGTGGCTTACTATTAGGTACACGACTCGTTCGTCCCGTTACTTGATACGTGAGGCGCACTATAAGTTTCCAGAATGAAAGAAAATAATACTATAAATGCTCAGAAATAAATTTATGGTTTCTCAAAATATTCTTTCTTTCTTTTCCGTTACCATTAATGCACGTTTTCATACGAATGAACCAATTTTGAAAACATTTATCCGGCCGGTTCTCCGTGACAATCTCTGAAACATATTTTTCATACTCTTCGACAGTCTCTTCAGGTGATGAAAATAGTTGACCGCGTAACTGGTTCTTAATTTTTGGAAATAAATAAAGGTCACAAGGTACCAGGTCGGGACTGCACGCGAGATGGCTCACAAGGTCAACGTTCTTCACCTTCAAAAATTCATTTGTCTGTCTGGCCGTGTGAGAACTGGCATTATCGTGGTGCAAGTTGATATGGCGTTTACGCTTATTTTTATGGAGTTTGTCAATAACTTCCGACAAAGAAATGCTCGTGTAGCAATTACTATTCACGGTACAACGATTCTCCAAAGCAACAGTAGCCACGTGACAAGTTTTATTATAAAAAGAAGCAATCGTGCGCTTAGCCTCTAACTTTGCACGAGCGCCACTTTGGTTGGTTTCTTGGTGATCTCGAAAGACCCAGACGCTCGATTGATGTTTTGTTATGGGATCGTAACTATAAATCCATGTTTTGTCACCTGTTACTATGTCCCACACCAAATTTGGCGCACCTTCGTTGAATCTGGTAAGCACGGCATTGCACCAAGTGACGCGATCCGTATTTTGAGGCTCAGCCAAATTGTATGGGATCCACCGAGAGCGCAGCTTTTTCACATCCGAATGTTTGTGTAGTATTGATTGTATTTGACTCATGCCTATGCCTAAAGATGCCCGAATCTCATGGTACGTCACATGCCTGTCTGTTTTGATCATACGGCGCACAGCATCGATGTTTTTGTTGTTCATAGCAGTGGACGGGCGACCATCACGAAATTCGTCACTGAGATTCACAAGACCGCGTTTGAATTCTGCAAACCAGCTATAAATAGTCGTCTTGCATGGTGCTTCATCGTCAATTGAAGTGTTAATAATACACAGATTTGATGAAACTATAAACAATATGCATAGTATACGTATAATTATATATATTTCTTTTTGGAAGATATTTTGTACGTATGTCACGCGATTACTCCGATATTTGTGAACCGATTTCGGTGATTCTTTTTTGTTGGAAAGAGGGTACCTTAGTAGTGGTCACATTCAAATTTGTTGATTTTATAACCTAAAGAAATGTTAAATATTATTGTATCTTTCAAATGTACTAAATACGACGGATTACAAACATAACATTACGTAAAATCTTTGACATGATTACATGTGTAATTTGACAAATAAAACCAAAAGTATACAATTTGAAAGCTGGCAAACGTACAAAATGTAATTGACGTAATCTGGCAAACCATAGCCGTTGGTTTCAACAATGAACGGCCGGCGCGTAGGCACAACCCTTTAACGTTTGTGCAAAAGCACGCCACATGACTTGCTGTTGCATTATCTGCGACCGCAAATGCAGATTGCGCTGCACAGATTCGACACAATTCTTCGGTTTAGGGTCCAGTGTGTGTGGCTCAAAACGCCATACTTGTTATTATGGTAATAATTCAGAGAGAGGTAAAACAATGAGTATTTATTAGAGAAGCCGCCACAAGGCTTCTCTAATGCGCCAGTCGCTACGCCGTCCAATGACAGTGTAGTAAAAAAAAGACATTGTCAGCTACCTTTGCTATGCCATCGGCTAAAATAATCTTATTATTTACATTGCTATCTCTCATTATACTGTGAGCTTGTGTTCTTAATTTATATATGTCTTAATCTCCATTTCTTTTCTCCTACAATCACAATATATCGCCTATTACTTCTATGAAGAGAAAAACTCTATGGTATTAAGGTTAACTGGTTATATAAGTAGAGTATAGCTCTCAGGTGAGCGCCCCACATGTTTAAATTAAGCTGATTAGCTAAAAGAAGTTTATTATGCGCCGTAATAGTGACCAAAAATCAACATTGTTTATTTCAATGCCAATGACAATTTTTACGTTTTCTCCGAATAAGTAAATTTTCTGACTGAAAAATTATTAACTTTGTATTCACATACCAAAGTTTCAACATTTTTTATAGTTTAGTAACAAGATTTGACTTTTTTTAATGATTTTTAATTGTTAAAAAATAAAAAAACGTTTATTCGCTATACTTCCTAGTCATTAAAAATACCTAATTAATTGACAGCTAACTAGTTCGTTAACTTATGGAAATTTGCGAATATAGCAATAAAAAATTGTCTTTGTATATTGAAGGTGAAATTAAAAAAGGACTTGGCAATTTTGTTTCACCATCAACCAATTATAGGTTCCACGTCTGGGCACGAGTCTCCTCTAAATGGAGAGTATAGAGACTATAGACCGCCTTACTGTCTCGGCGCGGCGGGTCAAAGAGTTCAAATTTTTTCCAGAGGGTAGAAACCTACTTCGACGTTCAAGCATCTTCACGATGATTTTTCCGTCACGATTACCAAAAAGTATTGATTTTAAACATTACATAGATGTGCGTAACTTATAAATTAAACATTAGATATTAAAAAAATCATAGGGGCACTTGAAAAACAGAAAATTTATTCAACTGAACCCAACCATGATAATTATTTTGCTTTAGCACATTTCTTTTTTCTATTTTCTTGCAGCCGCCAGATGATTTGTACACCATTTCTCTAGATTACACAAGCAAAGCTATCCTTTGAATATTTCTATTGAGAATTGACATTTTTGAAAAATTCGATTGTGGCGAGCATATTGCGTATTGTGGTTGTATATTATCGCAACATTTGTAACACATTGCGTTTATTTAGCAGGCACATTGCAATTCAAGGTGCGCAATTATTGAATAGGTCATATTTGCATCGGGTAATCGATCATTATTTTCGATTATTAACATATTTATTTCACAATAGAATGTATGATCGCCGTTTGTTAAGTTATAAAATATAACCATTGTGCAATATTTTTTGTAGGACCTTTATTGGGCTTTCTATGGGTAACTATTTATTTTTGTCATAAATTCTGGTGACCTTGATTATGGTCGGAAATTAGCGTTGATTTGGGCAAACACGAACTAAACTTGATTAACGTTCAATGCATTTGTCGCTTTCATTGTAATAAAAAAAGATAAGAGATTGAATTTTTGTTTAGAATTCTCAAATTTGTATAGCTCTTTTATATAGGTAGTCATGATATAAATGCATGCCATCTAAAATTATAGATACTCCATAATTTTAGACGCCGTCTGTAGGCGTAGGCGATTAATTTGGCAACTCTAAACTTTGGAAATGTTCTAAATAGCATATATTTGTTTTTTCGGACAAAATAGTTTATTTTCCTATGTATAACAATCGTGCAAAACATAAAACTTATTTAAATTCAATTCATCTGGAGAATATTTCGGTCAAAAATTGGAAGCATTCGCCTACCTCCTTGAATGTATAGCTACCCAAAAACACTAGACAGAGACAGTTTTTATCACAGCGACGACTGAAACTAAATCATTTTCGAATTTCCATAATATTAAAGATTAATTACCATTTAAGTAAATTTTATCCTCTGTTTTAAAATTGACAATCGGTACCGGTTTTTATTGTGTAAATTATTATTATTATTTTGTTTTCTTGTCTGCTTTCGCGCTTCTCGCAAATAGCTTAATTAATGGTGTGGTGCTAATTTAATTTCATAAATTACCTGTTACACAAACGTGAGACCGTAGCTCCTGCCAGAAGGTTCTGACTGAAAATTAGTGCTGTGCAAACTTGGTTATACTGAACTCAGAGTCCTCGCCACACAGATGTGCGACGTTTTTTCCGATGTGGTTTTATACAGGTATGCTCGTACGGTGTGCCTGCTTTCAGTTTACTAAATCTCATCATGATGTTCGTTTGTTAAAACATCATTGTGGAATTATTCATACTCGTGCAAAGATCGAACACTAAGATTTTTTTCGATTCGTCTGGATTCGAAAAGCGCATTCAGCATACCGTGCCTGACATTCTCCTAACTGAGGATCGAAGGAATTTTTCATAATGTTCGATCTTTGTATTAATAAATATAAGAAACTTGTGGAGTAATTTCACAAAATGTAATTGAATATCATGGTAGTAGAACATCGTGATATTCAATGAACTTATAATACGTGGGGAGCACTATAAGTTTCCGGAATGATAAGAAAAAAAACCATAAATGGTCCGAAATTAATTTATTGTTTCTCAAAATATTCTCCGTTAGCGTTAATGCACTTTTTCATACGAATGAACCAATTTTGAAAACATTTATGAGATCCGTTACAATCTTTGAAACATATTTTTCGTACTCTTCGACAACCTCTTCAGGCGATGAAAATCGTTGACCGCGTAATTGGTTCTTAATTTTTGGAATAAATAAAAGTCATAAGGTGCTAGGTCGGGACTGTACGCGGGTTGGCTCTTAAAGTCAACGTTGTTCACCTTCAAAAATTCATTTGTCTGTCTGGCCGTGTGAGAACTGGCATTATCGTGGTGCAAGATGATACGGCGTTAAAGTTATTTTTACGGAGTTTGTCAATACCTTCCGGCAAAAAAAAAAATGGTTGTGTACCAATCACTATTCACGGTACAACGATTCTCCAAAGCAACAGTAGCCACGTGTCAAGTTTTATTAAAAAAAAGGCGCTTTGCACGCGCGCCACTTTGGTTGGTTTCGGCTCATCTCGAAAAACTCATACGCTTGATTGCTGCTTTGTATGGGAATTGTAACTATAAATCTATGTTTCGTTATCTGTTACTATGTCTCACATCAAACTTGACGCCCCTTCGTTGAATCTGGTAAACATGCCATTGCACCAAGTGAGGCGATCCGTTTTTTGAGCCTCAGTCAAATTGTGTGGAATCCACCGAGAGCACAGCGTTTTCACACCCAAATGTTTGTGTAGTATTGATTATATTTGACCATGAGTCTATGCCTAAAGATGCCCGAATCTCATGGTATGTCAAATCCGCCGTATGATCAAAAGTCTGTTTTGATTATACGGCGCACAGCATCGATGTTTTTGTTGTTCACAGCAGTGGACGGGTGACCATCACGAATTTCGTCAATGATATTCACACGACCGCGTTTAAATTCTGCAAATCAGCTAAAATAGTCATCTTGCATGGTGCTTCATCGCCAAAAGCAGTTTGAGGCCGAGGAAAGCTCCGCTGAGCTATTAAATTACACTTACAGTCGTAGAAAATCCATGGTGATGTAGACAACCAATTTCTAAAATGACGCCACAATGTAAAAACAAGTGACAGTCAGATGAAAAAACTGTATTCTACAGTCAAAGAGTTCCATTTTCAAATGTTCTAAATACTTTTTAAATATTGTTTATGTAAGTGGCCAGTTCCGGAAACTTATATAGTGCGCCCTATGTGTTACAACTTTGTGGAATTTATGCAAATCTCAAAAGGACAGGCTTATGAACAAAGTTACTAACTCCTGTTGGGAAATAAATAAGAAAGAAAATATATAGTTAAATAAAAATACTTCACACTTGATGTCACTCATCAGCTTCTGTCCGTCGCAGAGACAAGAGATCATCGTACATTTGCAGCGGGTTGATGGACCGATTGTTTACGTAGCCTTAATTACATGGCAAACACTTAGCCTATACTGCATGGCCGATGTATTGCGAAATATTTGACCGCTTCTTATTGATATTTGCTCGAGTATGCTCCTTGAAGCGAGATATTCTCAGTAGAATGCTCGAATGGTACTTGGAATAAAAAAGTTTTACATTAGTGTCATATCATTCATTTAAGTTAATAATTCAGTCATTCCTGTTTCTGCCGCCAAACGTAATGTCAGCATTACCGTGTTCCGGTTTTTAAAAGTAAGGGTGCTGGTGAAATTACGGGCACATTGGACTTGTTAACTATGTCTCAGGGTAACGGGCGCAGTGGTAGTGCCCCCAGATCTGTGCGATTCAAAGCTCTGAGTGGCATTGCAACTGTTATGGACAGGCGTGTAGCTTCTCATCAGGCGCACGACTTCTTCATGCAATTCACTGCAAAATAGTAGTTGCAATGCATTTTGGAAGCAATTTGTGTGAGTACGGTACAGTTCAATATGGTGAGAAGAAAAACCACAATAGGTAATGCTTGTGAAGTTATTATTGTGACCATAAAGATTTAATGATCAAAAATTCTAATTGATAAATTAACTACCTACGTATAGTGAACAATATATTTTATATTGTTACACAGTATTAAATCAATTTCAAAATCCAAATTTTAGGGTACTGTACTGAAAGTCCGCGTCACAGTCTTAACTCGGCTGTGACATTAGCTGAGTGGTTCCTTTTACATACGCCACAGCCGCATACATGACATTATTCAAATTGTATTGACCGTTTAAAATTTGATATGATTGGTGCTTTTGTTTTTTTTTTTTGCTATTTTATTTTTGTTTTACGTTTGCTTTGTCTTTTTTCTTTTTGTGTATTTTATGTGTTGTGGCGTTGTAATAAATAAATTCTATTCTATTCTATTCTGAATTAATATTAACCATATGCCAGATAACCACACCAATTTCCTATCTCAAACTGGAGATTTCTCTGTACCAGAGCAATGAAATTCATCCAGGGGCACTACCCAGAACACACAGGCCAGATCCGATTTAGAATAGTTTGTTTCCCAAATTTGTCCTACCGGGAATCGAACCCGCGACCTTTTCAAGCAGCGCCCACAGTAAAAACCGTTGGCCCACCTATGTCGTCACAAATTGATGTAGCCATCACAAAGTATTTGAGGTTGATCCTTCACTGTTCTATAACCACCCAAAATAAAAACTATATTTATTTACTCATTGTTTACTTACTTTTGAAATATAGGCATATTCAATTAAATTATACCACTATAATAATGTCTTCATGTTATTCATTGACGTGTTGTGCGGTAAAACATGTTCATTGAAGCATTAATGTCGTCGGATTAAGAACAAGTCAGTTATTTCAATTACATTTTTTGTCGTCGTACAATTTCCGACTGACTCTGTCCTTTGCTAGCAAACAAGTGCTTCTTTTAAGTACTATTTTGCATGGACATGCTGTAAAGATTTTAGTTTATGTAAAACGCGACTAGAGGACTTATTTGTCCAACTAGTTTTTCAGCAAACGCAGTGATAGTTTAATTTTTATGTTTAGTTATATTTATTATGTCTTATTTTCATAATTGTCTACAAATCTTGAGAATGACGTAAATAAAACGAACGAAGAGCGAAAAAAAATATTCTGTAATTCTTTTTGACAAAGAACATTAAAAGTAATTTTTTGGTTTTCGCCGTTGTTACCCATTGGAAATGAAACTATTTTTTGGTATCCAACTCACGATTTTTTAAACAAAACGAGTCAGCCGTGATCACGGGACCAGTAAAGGGCCCGAAACGTTACATTTCCTACAAAAAAATTAAATCATATTCATTCAAATTACAGTCTTAAACAATTTTCGTAGAAGATATGTTAGCAAAAAAAAGTTTTCTAACAGAATTATGTGGTGGCCGGCCGTAGAATTCATGCATTGAATTTTTTTCTAAGCACATCGTAGCTTTCATGTTCAATATTAGTGTGAAGAGGCGTATTTTCAACTCAAAATTATTATAATTTGAGTACTCATACTATATTATGAAATAACCCGTAGAATGTCTACACGAATCTATCGGAATAGTTCGAGGTGAACGGCCTCTCTTGTCCTCTACGAGAGCTATAAGTCTTGAGGCCTCTCGCAGAAGGCTCGCTTTGCGCTTTGCAGCTGTACTAGGATACTTGTATATAACCAACATATTATCCACTTCCCTTGCATGTTGTTCAATGTCCTCTTAAATGTACTGTACAGTCAACACAAACTAAGGTTTATACGTAGAACTCCTACACATTGGACACCATTCCTTTAGACCGCATCTTTTTTAACGTAAGTGTCTTAAAATTATTTTGAAACATGTCATGCTTGTCATCCTCTTCACTACCAGTGTAGTGCAATGTAGTAGCTACCCCGGAATACTGACGACAGTATATCCACTTGACCGCAGTAATAGATAGAAATTTCTTCTTTTTTAATATCGCAAAATGTAGCCTCCAATTGTAGTCGCCGACTTATATCTTAAATAGCCGCTTTAGGTATCTAAAATAACTTGCATTTTTATAACTGCATACATATAAATAATGGAATTCTATCTGTAAATGATGATCATAATAACAAAACAAGTTTGAGGCCAAAGACCTCATCAAATACCAGTTGTTAAGGAAGCAATGTGGATGCATTTTATTTTGAAACCGGCGAATGTTTGGAGTATCATTAACAATATATTCCAAATCTTTCAAATTTGGTCTCAAATTTGGGAACGAAATCCCTTCCTGTTCCTGTTACTGGTACCGTGATTATAAAATTAACGCAGAGGGGCATAGAACAACCTAGCCAGAAATTATTTTAAGGAGTTCGTTATTCTTATATGAAGTAGGTCCTGCAATGAATTGAGTTGGACCCATAGCGTAAATCGCTGAAGCAACGAAACCTTAGGGAAAATGAAAATGCTATAAATCATAAAATTATCAAACAGAATTATAAAGTTGTCAAAGAGTACGAACGTGTTCGTAAAGTTGTATATAGATGAAATAAGTTTGCCTAATTGCTACCATTGATCTACAATATAATACTAAAAATAATGAAATACTATTCGTAACACTCGCATGTGGGTTACACAAATCAAACCAACAAAAAAGAAAAATGTTATATTTCTAAATTCTCTTTTATAATTACACATAAAAAATGTTATTCTTTGCAATAAAATTACTTCTTTAATACTATAAATAACCCACAAATGATGACAAAAAAGCTACTCCTTGGCACCAGAACTGGCTGAAGCAAGTTGATGGGCCTCTTCGACTCTTTGCTGACCCACTCACGGAGTATTGACCCTCCGCGCTTTTCGTTCTTACAAAAAAAAATAGATGGTCGTAGAGATAGAGATTTATTGTTCGAAGTTAGAAATGAGATATCGTGGACGATTATTTTACAATTTGGAAAGCAACTGAATAAAATGACCAGAGATTCATAAAGGGCATCTATAATTTTATTAAAGGTTATTGAAAAACAATAAATTATCTTAATATAAAATTATTAATTATCTTTTCTATTTTTATATTTGTCAATGTGCCATCGAAGCTCCCGAAAGTATTCTTTTAAAAATAAAATAATCGCCCAAAATATTACTACATACGAGTGCCATTACAATTGCCTTAACTATGTGAGAGTATACTGTACTGCAGTTTGACAACGCCAAATTTTTTTTTATTTTATAACACCAAGTTACGAAACGGACAAGTTGTGCGCCTGGTGGTAAGCGACACGCCTGTCCATAACAGTTGCATTGCCACTCAGAGCTTTCAGTCGCAAATAGAGAATGGAAAAGTATCGGGACTTTTTGGTATCGAGTACTTTTCCTTCCGATACCGATACTTTTGTACTCGATACTTTTTAGGTATTAGTACTTTTTGAAAAGTATTGCATATCGTTTAGAATAATTCCTACTTAAGACACCTCATGCCGTAACGCAACCCACCTTGCGATTTTTTTTAAATGGCAACCTTTATTACAAATGACTTGGCTATATAGTGTATGCCACAATTTGCCTCTTTACAAGAATGAGATTGAAGAATTTGAATTAACATACCTGACAAACGTTATATTTGAGTACTTCGCAATTCCGGCGAAGTTCGTTCCTTCTTCAGAATGTTTGTTCTCAAAAGCAGGCAATACAATTATCAAAAACGAGAAACAAATTGTTATCAAATAAGTTTTTGTTTTTAAGTGATTATACAGACGGGAGTGGGAAATTTAAGTAACACAAATTATGTGAAATGCCGATTGATTGAATTGATCAATTTTTAATCAAAGCCTTTTATTATTTTCAATTAAATTACAATTAAAAATCATACATCAAATAAAAGACTTTATTAACTATAGATATTTTATTAACTATATTCATGTGTTTCATTGTCTTTAAGTATGGAAAATTTGCAGGACAATTGTAGCGATACTTCAAGGCATTGATACTTTTGTTTCGATACTTTTATGAGTACGATATTTTTTATGCGATACTACTCACGAGTACAGTGTCGCTACTTTTGATTCGTTACTATTTATGTAGTCTGTGTGTGTCCCTAATCGCAAAAATCTTAGGGACACTGCCACTGCGTACGTCACTTTGAGATATAAGTTGACAAGTCCCAAGTGCTTGTAAAATGACGTTCCAATGTTCACAGAGAATAAAAACAATTATTTGATTAATATTTGATAACAATATGATTATTTTATGAAATATAATACAATTCTATATTTAATAATATACAAGGCCAACGGATACAGAACACGGAGAGAAACATAACAAAAATTAACACTTATTACACTAATACATTTAATAAATAATACATAAACATATTACATATTGTAGATATATATAATTTTCAATTGAAGTACTATTGTTACTTTTTATTATAGTAAAGATCCTTGTGGAAGCGTTCGTCCAGGGATACTTCCCTGGACGAACCTAACTTTACCTATTTTTATCGACAAGCAGTAATGTGAGTTTACTGTGTTCCAGTTCTGAAAGGTGGTAGTGAAATAGGAACTTGCCAACTTTTGGCTCAGAGTGACAGGTCCCTCAGAACTTTGTGATTTAAAGCTTTGAGTGGCAATACAACTGCTATAGACAGGCGACACTTAACACCAGGCGCATAACTTGTTCATCCCTAACCTTGGTATTATAAAAAAACTATGTTACTTATAAAGAATTAATGCTTGTAATTGACCCTTTCGATCGGCGTCACAAAAATACAGGTTATTTTTCTCATTTGGTCTGTTCAATTCAACCGATTTCAATTCAATTTTTTAAAAGCCTTTGACTGCAGTTTCATATTTTTAAAAATGAAATTCAAAATGTTATCTACATTATTTAAAGTACTTTCTGTCTGTGTCCCGTATCATGAGACATTCTGTATAATGCTAAGAAAAATATTTTTTTTATTCAGTAGAATTTAAAATTCAGTGCATTTGCTAAATTTACTTTTATTATTTCTTTCTTTATTAAATTTAAATTAAAGCTTTGCACGACATCTTGTAGTCTAAACAGAAAGTCTACATTTACTTGCAGAAATGTTTCTGACACAAACAAGTAACATTATACGTTTTTAGTCAAAGATATCCTAACAAATAAGTCGATCATCGAGATCATCATACCAATGTATATATATAGAATTTGTATGAGTTTACAATTTATTTATTTATTATATGGACAAGAAAACACATCACATAAAAATCAACTAACATTAATTTAATAAATTACTTATGTTTACAATGGTTTAATCATAAATTATAATCTTTTCCTCATTTGAAATCGATATAAATATAATTTTCACAGCCACTAATTTGGTGTTTAACAAATAGAAGTGTAATTCCATACCCGCAGTTTTCGTCAAGCTGTACGATTTTACACGCAAACTCGAGAATCGCCACGTGACCTACTTAGTGACGGAGTAATGAACTTTGCAATGAAATTCATTTTAGTATTGAATTCTATTCATTTACTTTGTATTGATTTTCATTGCATCTGATTGCATCTGATTAAAACGAGACGGACAGGACGAACAAGCCATGCGCCTGATGGTAAGCTACACGCCAATCCCAGTTTCAGTACCACTCAGGGATTTAAATAATATCATACAAATCTTTGCGATTTAAAGCCCTGTGCAGTGTGTTACAGAGCAGTGGCACTGCCACTGCGCCCGTCACCCTAAGACATAAGTTGACAAGTCCCATGTGTCTGTAATTTCGCCAGCACCCTTACTAATCAAAACCGGAACACAGTAATGCTAACATTGTTGTGGCAGTATGATGAACTCTTACACAAGGAGGTCTACTGCTGCTTTAATGCTTTACAAGATATGATCCCAGATTCTCAAAATACAATAACTTGTAACTTGAGAGCCTGTGTTTCACCGTGTTTTAAATAACAACCTCAAAAACAGAGCACTAAAAAAGCATATTTTACATAATTTTACTAGAAGAAATTAAAACACAAAATAAAATAATATTTTAGGTGTCTAAGTCGTTTACAAGATTATCAATTCACTTATAAAATCTAAGAAGTTAAATGTAGTATATATTTTGTTGTAATTTTAGTTTCTTCCATTTTATAACCGTTTAAAATCGCAATGACTTTGTACAACATTATTAAAAATAAATTTTAATGTCACGTAATAAAATTAATATAATAGTCGTATTAACAATCCGATGGGTTTCACCTATCGCTTCTCAAGAAGGTCGTGGGTTCGAATCCGGGCTCTCACAGCTGAGTTTTCGGAATTTATATTCGAAATTCAATTTGAAATTTACCATGAGTATTTAGATAAAGGAAAATATCGTCAGGAAACATCTGCAAAGCAATTTAATGTAATGTAATTACTGCTAGAGCGTATTTATTGAAGTTTTTTAGAATATTGCATATGAGACTTTATTATAATAAAGTTTTACCGTACCTTTTCCCGTAAAACGTCACATATCAAATTGAGCTCATACCTAGTTCAAACATATCAATAGTGGGTCGTCACGCGAGCCTTCTTCGGAATATTTAGCACGTTCACGTCGTGACGTCGATGCGGCTAGGCGATTTGCGTTCTCATTAGAGCGTTACATTTCTTCTTATAGTATCTATATGAAGCTGTCAACTTGCGAGGTACACTCATCCACGGGTCCAGTTATACAAATATACTACACTGTTTTAAATATTGCACGCTACATATTTACATATCGCGCTGTTAATACGATAGTGTATTAACTCAAAAAGTATATTTTTCAGAACCGATGAAAAACGAACACTCACTTCCTAAAATTTATGTATAGGTCAAAGTTTATTACAGACATCTAAACAATTTCCAATTCAATCCAGTGGCGAAATATATTTAAAAATAAAAAGGAAGAAATAATTTCATATTTTTGAGTAAGGACTCAAAAAAGGAGGTTTTGGGCGAGAACTGACTCACATAAACTTTGTCTCATTTTGAGTTGACATGAACTGCCTCCGTGGCCGAACGGTTACCATGCGGGACTGCCATGCAGAGGTTCTGGGTTCAATTCCCAGGTCGAGAGAAATATGTATGTGTATGGCCTACATTTATTTCTCTTGTGAGTTTGGGTGTAATTTGTGGTTGTCTATGTGTGGTCCATGGCACCCGCGACACAGGGTTTTCCTAGTGTGGGGCTATGAGTGTGTTGCGTTATTATTAGTTAAGTGAATATCGTTTAATTGTTACTTACAATATTCAAACGGTTTTATTGACGTGTAGAGAACTAAATAATACTTTCAGCAATGATATTATAATCTTGAACTTCACATATTTTGAGTTACAACACTATAAGTAATAGCAGTGTGAAATATAAGGACGACAGATCCAATTTACAACAAATCTTTCGCAGTTTTAGTAGTAGTAGAGCTCCTTGTGAAAGAGTTTGTCCAGGGAGCTACTGCCACCCTACCTATTTGTGCTGCCAAGCAGTAATGTGGCCATTACTGCCTTCCAGTTTTGAAGGTGATTGTTACATGTGACTTGTTAACTAATGTCTCAGGGTGACGGGCGCAGTGGTAGTGCCCCTCCGATCTTTGCGGTTTAAAACTCTGAGTGGCACTTCAACTGTTATGAACAGGCCTGTTGTTCACCAACAGGCCCACGGCTTGTTCGTCCCGTCACTTGGTATTATTAAAAAAGGTAATATTTGTGATACAACCAAATGGGAATATATAATTTTTAAACTGCTTCTTTTTTAACATTTGTTATATTGATGCATTAATTTTCAACTAGAGCTTTATTCCTATAACTATAATAACTACACTCCTGGACATTATTTATAAAAGGTTTTATTATGATAACAATGTTCATATGAACCACTGGTCGCAATAATTTGAAAAATTACGTAATGACGTAAATCGTCTATTAATTTCGATTAATCGGTTTGATTTGATTTAGCATTCCTCTAAATATGTCCATGAGTAATACTCGTATAAACCTTCAGAAGATTCTGAAGTTGTTATCACAAAGTATATCGTATTGCATATACGAGAGCGGTTTGATAAATACTTGACTTTAAGGATAAATAAAATCGTTTTACCGAATTCAGTTTTTATTTCTTAATTTAGAACTCCTGACTAAGCAACTACGTTAAAAAACGTTACGTTTTTAAAATTGAAAAACATAGAAATAAAATAGTTAGGTGATGTCGACATATTTTTTGAAGACAGATATAAGATAAATTCTAGTACCTATTCCTATTCCTTTTCTTATTTGCAATCAGAACATCAAAACTTGTTGAATTATGATACGAACTATTGCTAAAAACATCGTATAACTCCGTATAATAATAATAACGCATACACACAGCCTCGCACCAGGGAAATCCTGCATCGTGGGTGCCATGAACACACATGGATAACCACAAATTACAATCAAAGTCTCGAGAGAAATAGATGTAGGCCATACAAATATTTCTCCCGGCTCGCAAATCTAACCCGGGAACTCTGCGTGACAGTCCAACGTGGTAACAATTCGGCCACGAAGGCAGATATGGCTTTCTAACACCAAAAGGGTGCGAACTAACAAGCTGCCGGCTCTCGGAAACCAGAGCTTATTATATGTATGCTAATATTGGCGGTTTTCTAAACTATAGGCCTATAGTAGATTCACCTTCATGTAGCTGGTTTCAAAACAAATGAAGCGTATCTGGCGCACAAAGCCAAGATATCGTATATCGCCTCATTTTTTTAACCAATTGAAAGCTCCATGTCTAATTCACAATTCACAAAAAAACAGAATTTTCAGAATAGTTTACTCTACCTGATTTCGGTGATAATTTTTACTATTTATTCTAGTTATTTCTTGAAAATATACACGAATATTTAAATAATATTTCAGATTACTACACTCGAATATGAAATAATGCTTCGTGATAATATTCTTGGATATTTAAATATTAAATATTCTGTGATAAAGGTAATAAGTAAAAATAATATTGTTTAATAATTTGTTAAAATAAATATTTCAATTAAAATTGGTTACTCATGAAAATCAGTGATATGTAAAAATAATAAACTATTACAATACCTACATATCCTTCTAAATAAGTTGTTGGAAATATAACGCTATATACAAAAAAAATAGGTGCTAAAATTCGCTCTATTACGAGCTCTTCTCTTAATTAGATGTAAAATGACTTGTAGAAATAAAATTACCGTTCAATCAAAATTACAAGTCATTCATATAAAGAGTTACTTAATAATGAACCTTGTGTATACGGACTTACAGATATAAGAAAATTTCTCAATCACACTTAAGATTTAAATTCAACTGTATGTCATTTAATATTAGAACGGTCCAAAGTGTGCTCTTTCTTGACTGTACATAGCAAATGCTCTAGGAGAGTACATAAATGAACGATGCAATTCATATCAATGTCTTTATTGTTTCAAATAAAATAACCTAACTTTGTGACATAAGCAGCTACAATGGTTCAAAACCTCCAATATTATTTTGTTCTTCATCGGTTAAGTGTATGTTATTTAAAAATTATCTAGCTCAACCTTTTTCGCATATTGATGGTAACAAGTAATTTTTTGCATGCAAAACCACCAAGCGTATCTACGTTTTGTGATGATATTATCTAAAGTTTAAGGATGTACGTAGGTCAAAAACTAGGTTGGTTGAAACTATATTTCATTAAAAATGCAATAACAAGTGTCGTTACAAAAAAAGTTTATTAAATAATCTTTTTTCTTTGTTGTTTTCTAGTTTACAATTTTTTTTTGTTAATTCGTTTATTTTATCAACGTTCCTTGCTTTTATATATTGGTAACTTTTAGTTTAATTTCCCAAAAAATACTTAAATAAATATTATATAAAAATCATAACATTAACAGTTTTCTTTTACACGGGTATTTAACTTGTACAGAAACTCTATAATATGTTACATATAATTAAATTAATTGTTGTGGAAAACATACACACTCGCAGTGTAACTTTTCGGTATTGTTAACGACTTAAAGTTCATTTACCATGAATAATTTTTACAATTACTATACTTCGTTTCTTGGTTCTTCTTACATTGGTTTCTTAAATGTTGCGATCGCCTGCCGCTTTAAAAATTGACTTATCTTGAAGTTAAGGGTACTTGTCGTTACATATAAAGGTCACTTGTTATAGACTCCTTAATAATGTTGTAGTAATTTTTTTTTTGTAAATCAAACACTTCAATGCAATGATACGAGCTTATTGAAAATACTCAATAGTACAATGAAATAGTCGTGGGGCATTGTTATATGAAAAAGTTACTAATTCCAAACTTTCATACATCGCATTATTATCATACTTTTTAAAGGCAAGATGTAATTATAGTGAAATACATTGCGGAAAACATTAAATATATATATAGAGAAATAACATTTGGCTATAGTCAACACGAATAGAGCCTTAATAAACTCTGCCAGCATTTTGGACACTTTGTCAATGAATTATTGCGATCCATTACCGTACATTGCATTCATGCAGTATTTTACGTCTTCGACTGGCAATTTTTGTTTATTTTAGGACAAGCAGAAACCGTGGGCTCGAATCCGGGTTCGCATCTCTGAGTTTTCATAATTAATATGCGAAATGTAATTTGAGATTTACATGAGCTTTTCTTTGAAGGAAAATATCGTAACGAAACCTGCACGTCGCAGAAGGTTCAAAACCCACGGAAAACGTTTGAGGTCCCCTAGCCCCATTGAGTAAGCATGGCTGACTATGCCCTCAACCCTCGCCTAAGATGACACCCGTGCCCAGCAGTAGGATGTATGGGGTGATGGTGATTTTTAGTTCACAATAACTCGTTGCTCTGTGTACTCATTTTACACCTATAAAATCATTAATAGTTGTTTGTAAAACTGACACTAAGTGTTGGCTCTTCGAAACTCTACGATGAAACGCCGTACTAATACAGCTGGTTTCTTAAACCATCATATTAATCCATCAATGTTTGTAACCAGAAAACATACCTTAGAAATGCTCCTTCCAAGAAGTCCTAGCCAATCTAACATGAACACACAATCAAATCCGAATATTATTCTTTTTGTGAATTTATATTGTTCTTTTTCGTCGTGACATTACCTTTTAAATCCATTTTTTTTCAAAAACCAGTCAATTTTTATATAGGTTGGAAATTTTAAAATCAATCTCAGTGGCTAGCTGAACTGGCGATGGAATGTTTGGATCAATCGAATTAACTCCTGCGCGCCGTCTATGTAGTAATAGTTAGCCTATATCCACAATCCTACTGCTGCTGCAATGCAGATTGGGAACTTCACACATATCATTAAATTGTTTTGCATATGTATGCAGGTTTCCTCACCGTGTTTTCCTTAACCTAAAAGCTTCAAGAACTTAACAACCTTAATAAGAAAGCATCTGACTCTACCGGTCAGAAAAATCTTGGTGGAATCGCTTGTCTTGTCCCAACTCAATTATTGTGATTCGGTTTACGGTCCGCGACTTCTGGTGAACGCAAAGGCGGCGATTCAGCGGGTACAAAATGCATGTGCCCGTTTCTGCTATAAAATACCAAAACGGGCGCATGTCACGCCATATTTAAATGATAACAAAATATTGAAAATGGAAGCGCGCAGACACATGCATCTCACTTGCCTTATTCACAAAATAGTATTCACGAAGCGACCATTATATCTATATGAAAAACTGGAATGGAGAGGAGATGAATGTGACAGAAATCTGCGAAGTAAAGGTACTTTGTTAAGAATTCCATCTCACAAAACAACCGAATATAAGGGTTCATTCAAGTACTCAGCATCAAAGATCTGGAATAACCTCCCTCCACCCTTACGCGAACGCAGATCCCTTTTGAGCCTGAAAATGCATCTAAAGAGGAATATGCTGGTGGATCAAAAGTGAGTGCTTTTATGAAACGCAAAATAAAGAAAAAAATAAGACTCTGTGCGATGTCTATGGAATGTCTATAGAAACTATTTTTAAAATAATTGTATAGAATTGAGATAATTTAATTAATAATTTAAGATAATTCATAATTTTAGATTTGTTAATATTATTATTGGTTTATTGTCATTGTTATTATTATTTCATTTTATTATTATTATTTTTATTATTATTATTAGATAAATAATATTTGATGTTTGTTTGCGATTTGTGTGTGTGATCGACAACGTAGAGCTGCCATGGTCGGGTCGAGCTGAAAATCAGGGCTGAAATCACTACAAAGTGATTTCAGCATTTCCCTGAGCTCGTGTCCGTCACACACATATTTTAATTTTTATTTTTTTTTTACATATTTTTTTTTTAAATAATTCATTAATTCAGTAAATTGCGTAATTATACATTGTTTATCCTCATTTCTGTAAATTATTATTATTATTACTTATAAAGTTTTTTATTATTATTATTATTATTATTATTATGTGTGTGAAAATAAATGGTTTAAAATGGTTCAAATTAAATTTGGCACATAAATTCCGAAACAACTCAGAGATGCGAGCCCGTCCATCTGCGTATTAACATTTTGAAAACTTAATATTATCAAGTAACAGACTGTAAATGATTAATAAGCCTGTAATCGCTTTATTATATTATACTAATTCCCATTACGTCGTAACGTTTTTTTTTCATTGTCGCATGTAGCGTGTTCCCATATCACGACTATCTGTCATGATTGTGTCGTGGACGTTTATTTTATTGTTGAACGACTGTCGTGTCTAGCTGTTCCTACAAGATCGTGACGACAATTAATCGGTTCACGGTAGCCACCTTGTCGTTTGCACAACAGAACCTTTTGATTAACTGTCGTCACATTTTTGTCGTGACTTTTTATTCATCGTCTGACGACTGTCGTTCTAGCTCTTCGCATTGTCACGACAGTTTGTCGTCGTAATGTCAAAAAAGTCGTGAACGACAGTTAGTCGTATTTTACTATATGTGAAAAACTTACAAGACACGACATTTTAAATGTACGACTATATGTCGTCACGACATAACGGGAACGCGTCTTAAGTCATTATTAAAAGTAGCTTTTCAATTTAACAGTAATATGTTTCTTACACAAAACAAAGAGTACGTATAGGTCAGTGACGGACACCGGTGAATAATAAAAAAAGACGATATAAATATCGCCCTCTGTCACAGTATATGTGCATGGGTACATGTGTATAGTACATTATAATTTTCCAATATATCTACCCATCTTTTAATCCGCTCTGTGAATAATAACAATGACTCTATTTTCTATTATTATTGACACAAAGATCGAAAAACACAAAAAATTATGACGATCTGACAGGCCTTTAACCAGCGTTTACTATCACACCAAGGCTACTGTTTCTACCAACTCAGCTACAGAGCTAAACCAGTGGAGCATTTTCACAAAAAACATATACATATGATGCTAGTAAAAACATCATGCTATTCAATAAAATTAATATGACTATATTTTCTGTTTACAAACCGAGTATATAATAAAATTTAATATAAAGCGCTCGTTAAACACTTTTATAGAACATTTATTATTATAACTTCTTAGTAAGACGTAATATGTCCATAGGTTGCGTCCTGAACATAAATAAAAGAGTACCTTCACCTTACGGGTAGGATGTTGGTGCTTTTTGCTAAGGGTAGGCTGCAATCGACCGGTTCGCATCCTGGTTGCCCCGTGCCTCGAGACAGGGACTAGTAACACGACATTGTTAGTACAACCTGTATAAAATGCCAACGAGGACCATTGACCATAATAAGGGAAGATAATAAGCCCAAGAAAAAGGATGGCGTTGTAAAAATGTTAAGGGAATTTTTAACAAGGTGCAAGTTGGACGGAAATCTTAAAGTAGTCCAAATGTTTTAGTTTTTTTTTTTTTCATTATAAATTTCTAGCAAATATGTTTCTGTACGATGTGACAATTATATATATATATATATATATATATATATATATAT
>NW_020654422.1:11996972-12000587 GCF_003589595.1 Hyposmocoma kahamanoa
TATATATATATATATATATATATATATATATATATATATTCTTTATGATATGACAATAATATATAAGTTAAAGAAACGTGTTTGCAAGCAATTTATAATGAAAAAAAAAAACTAATATTTTTCAAATCTGGATCCGTTCATGATAGACACGTTCATAATAATTGAGTCTAATGTTGCAAATGAAACTTTTTCGGATCTAAACCGTATATAATTTTGTTTTTTTTTTTTATAGAAACCAACGTCAGGTCAGTCAGTCTGACCATGAGACGTGCAAAGAGCCCAAAACGTTCGTTTGTTTAAAAAACAAATATACGAGTAAAAAATAATTGCCAATATGTAACAAACACGAAAACCTAAAAACTCGATATGTCCAATATTTTTCTGCGTGTTGTCTAATCATTGGTCTCTAAATCAGTGAATTAGCTAGCAGTGCTCGTCATGTAATGATAGTAAAATTAGGAGGTTATATTCGTGCCAAAGTATTTATAACAACTTGGGTCAATACCTACGTTTCTATTATAATACAAAACACATTAAAATAGAGAATCAATACAATTTCAACGTTTAACAGGCGACTTGATAAAATTTCACGTGTAAATGAAGGTAAATGCAATGAACCCATGAGTTTACATAGTTTTGTAAGGTCTCATAATTGCTGTTTAAAAAAATCACTAAGTAATTTTGGCTATATCGTTTTCTTATGGAGTAAAGATCTGACCAAATATACCTACAATAATAACTTGATACTTTATAAATAAAGGAAGAACCTAAATAAGTAGTAGAAAATACATATATTGCGAAACCTTACTACAAAATTGGAATATATTTATGTGTGCCACATTGTAGCGATGAGAGGCAAACGGCGCTGGCGCAGCACGGAATGATCAAATAATATGGCATTGCGCGGCATTACACAAGCGCCAGTAATTTCGTGCAAATTGCGGGCAAGACGCCGGCCGGTGGCTCACTTCACTTCCACTCAAAGAATATACATGAAGTAGAAAGAGCAGTTCAATTGTTCGAGATGCTGTTTGTACCTAGTAAATAATGTGCGGTGACTTTCTTGTCTCTTCTACAGGAATATCTTTTATGGCAATAGCAATAATAAAATAATCGAGTAAGGTAACAGTTACACTAGTAGTTCTTCTAGCAGTAGAGCTCCGTGTGAAAGGACTACCACCTTGCCTTTTTCAGCCGTCAAGCAGTAATGTGAGTATTACTGCGTTTCAGTTCTGAAGGTTAAGGGTGCTGATAAAATTGCCGGCACATGGGACTTGTCAACTTGTGTCTCAGTGTGACGGCCGCAGTGGCAGTACCCTTCAGATCTTTGTGATTTAAAACTGTGAGTACCACTGCAACTGTTCTGGACAGGCGTGTCGCTTACCACCAGGCGCACGACTTGTTTGTCCCGTCCCTTGGTATCATAAGAAAAGTTACTTTGCTATAAGGTACAGACTTTTATATATTCTCTTAAAGTAATTTGACTTCGAGATATTTAGCATTTAAGAGGCATTAATCATTTTGGCATAATAAAATTCAAAATTCGCAATGGCAATCTTTGCAGAGAGGAAGGTGGTGGAGGGGGGAGGCGCGGGTGTGGAGCGCACCGCTGCCTGCTGTGCCAGCGCACAGTCACGGTCAAGGTCTATATTAGCGATGGAAATACTGATTGTACTTGTTGCATGTCTGCGCTTACGGTTATATATTTGTTTATTTAGGCATTGTGTAATAGCCAAGGTGAATCCAATTTATAGGCTGAGCTAAAGAGGTCATTAAAGATAAATATTATACCTTGATTTTTATGATATTAACGACTTTGGACCTGCAGTTGTCACTATGGGCGTTTGAAGAGGAGATCCCTGGTTTGATTCTCGGTAGAACCTATTTATGAAGTAAATTATTAAAAGTTCTGGTCTGTTTTATTCGTTACAATAATACTCATAGAACAGGGAGTTCTCTAAATATAAATGGTTTACTTGCCTGGGACATTATAATTACTATAATAAAAAGATTTTAAATAGACAATACAAGTATTCGTAATTATTATAAATGTTAATAATATTTGTACAGGGTCAAGAGCACGTCGAACTTGACACTTAAGACTTAAATCCAACTTTATGCCGCTTACGATAAGAATGGTCCAAAATACAACGTGCCAAGTTTGATGTGCTCTTGACTGTACACTAATATTTGAACTTTCTGTTAACGTACATAATTTGTTTTTGTAATTAAGCGTTAAATACATAATAAATATTGAAATAAACGACAACGATACTTATAAAGACTATTTATGAAATACTTTATATAATTTATCTAGGAAATGAACATAAAACGAAGTCACTAACCACATCATTAGTCAACAACTATCAGCTTCGGAGCAGTACTTCCTCTGTAGGTTAAGAACGAAAGGGCGCGACTTGCGGGAGAGCAACATAAGGCGCGACACACTGCATTCTCGCATAGAGATCTCGCGATTTATATAGCCTTACGCAAGTCGCGCCCTATTGTGCTAGCCTATATGAAATATATGAAATCCCAAATACACATAAGACAGCAATACTATTCAATAACATGTTTTATTTTGTATAAAACTTCCTTTTAATTAATATATCAAATTTAGAAAAAAATCTTATTGTCAAAATAAAATATTTTGCAAATCGTATGTAGCTGTTTTTAAAAGAATAACTTAAGTGACTATAGTTCGGAATAATGTGGTTTGCATTAGTATAAAATATGACAGGTGATGACTGTACCATCTCAGTCAGCCGTGACTATAATACTGACATGTACTGACACGATATTTTGTTCGGAAAAACGCCATTTAAATCCGAAAGAATAGCTTCATTTCCTTATACGGTTTTATGAACATGTCGTTTTTATTATTTTAATTCATGGATGCATGTAATTTTGGTAAGAAATAGTAATTTCTTACATAAAGGGGCAAACTGTATAATTTTTATTAGAGTAGTTAATAGAGTTTGTATTGAAGTATAAAATTGTTAAAGAGGATATATACAATTAATAATTAGCAATACTCTAACGGGGTCCATGTTCGTATGATACCATTATCTGTACTCATGATGCAATAAATAAATAAATTAATAAACATGAATAAATAATAAAGCCCATGTGATCATACGTTCTAAGTGCTTTTGTCACGTGAAAATCATAAAAATAATACGAAGTACATAAAACAAATTATGTATACATGTGAAAGTTTACTTTGGAGAGCATGAAAAAGCTATCGATCAACTCCTGAAAAGTTGTCATTTTGCAGTTGTCGCCTTATTACATCAAGGGTAAAAAAAAAATATATTTCATTTGTTCTAAAAAGATAATTTTATTGAATCTGAATAAAGTTCTATACACAGTAAAATATTTTTTATTACATTTGTTCGTTAACTCACTTCTTAGCTTTAATATCGCCGTTATTTTGAAGTCAACTCTATTTGTTGGTGATCATAAGTTATTGACCGTGACTATATTCAGGCATTATTATAGTAAAATTACATGTTTCTATCTTTTTTTAAGGATTAGGTAGTCGTTACTTTTGTACAATGAGTAAATGTTTTATTATATTAGGGGTTAAAGTATGAAATTGCCGTTTTATTGCAA
>NW_020654422.1:12000987-12057521 GCF_003589595.1 Hyposmocoma kahamanoa
TTCAGTACAAATCGGCAATTTCATACTTTAACCCCTATTATTTACACTACTAAGTTTAATGTGAATTTAGTTGCATTACGAAGAGAGCATGCCGTTGTCATTTTGACAAAAGCCTTGTTACACCAAGAATGCGAAATAAGCATTACAAAGATAGTTACATTGTTTGCTTTAGATTGTTTAAAATACTATTAAAAAAATTGCTCACGATCGTGTTAAACTCGGTCATTTCCGCAATTTTCGCGACTACAGAGCTGGGTACATGACAACAATGCCATGACGTGAAGCGCACCACTTGGAACTAATATGAGTCTACCGTTATCCGCAGGGCTGCGATTTTTATAAACACTCGTTCAATATCGAATTCTCGATGTAATATTGTCATTTCTGTTTTTCTATGGTGAAGTATTTTTTCATGTAAACGGGGCAAGAAGCTTACACACATTAACAGCTTTAACACTAGGACACAAAATGCTGGCAACCCCTTTGTGTATAACAATGGTTATTCTGGACAAAGTACATTGAGCAAGGTACTTTTATTTTTTTCATTAAATTCAATACTATACTTTATTGCAACCACGTGCAAAATATAAGTAGTTTAAAATAATTTATTTGACAATAGCAGAGAACATTAATTCATTGAAATACTGTTTTTATATCTAACAGATGGTTACTAACAGTAAACCTTATTAAATAAAAATAATTAGTGCAAAGTTTGGAAAGCGAAATCTCAATTTTAACTACACATATCAAAAGTATTTAGAAGGGATCAAGCACGTTTTAGTCAGTTACTGAATATCAGGTTTTTAGTTTTTTTTTTAACACAGCTGGATTTTTTACTATTTTTATAATTTGAATTTGAAAATGAAATTGACCTACTTTGAAATTGACTAGACAAAGTCAAGTTCATTGGACACAAAGGACACTTTTGATGATTGTATTCTCACACTGAAATGATTTCGTCACCACAACATAATGAATTAATTTTATGTTTATTTAAAAATTTATTCTACAGAAAAAACAAAAACACATTTAGTAACAAGGACAACACAAACAAAAGGTACTCTGCTTATTTCTTTAAATTTAGACAAAACAATTCTTCAAGTCTTATGACTTACATTACATTACATTATACAGTACATTGTATTCTGAATCGAACGATAACTTTTATCTGACTAAATTCTAAGTTACGTTCACTTGTGCAAAAGAAGACAATTTTCATACAAGGTGAAAGAAAGAGCGATACAATAATCCAACATTCTGCACATAATACACACAAGGTTCTATAATCAATGTGGTTAGATACTGTAAGAAGTGTAATAAGAGCGCTACAACATGGTGGCAATGAACTAACAGCTTTTGGATCATAACCATTTCATCGACAAATCACTTGAGACTAACGTCTTCAATTGGCTTTGGATCAGGCAACCCACCTCTTTACATTTACCATTTTAGTTAACTTTAGTTTTAAATGAAGGAATATCACTGAAAATGAGTTAGGCACTTGATTTCGATTTGCGTCATTTGAATTTTCGTAGTAACTAACCAAATGTTCTCATCAGCAACCAATACATAAGTCTCCCACTACAAAGCACAGGTATTTTCGAAGGAAAGTTTCAGCAACAGCTAACATGAATGAGTGTTGAATTTTTTTTATTGTATCTGGTGACGGGCGGAACAAGTTGTGCCTGCCTGGCGCTAAGTGACACACCTGTTCATAACAATTGCTGTGCCATTGCGGCCGGCACTCTGAAACATAAATTGACAAGTCCCATGTGCCTGTAATTTCGCCACCACCCTTCAAAACCGGAATGCGGTAATGCTCTCATCACTGCTTGGCGGCAGAAATAAGGAAGGTGGCAGAACTTCCCCGAACGAACTCTTTCTCAAGGAGCTGCTAAAATTACAGACTATTAAAGTACACAATTGTTGAAGGTGAGAATAGAATTGAGATAGAATTAAATCTTTCTCTCAACTAGGTTATCGCAGCAAATTGATTATGCAGAGTATTTTAAGGCAATAACATTAGATTGCATTGCATTTTAAATTTTATAGTTGCAATACAGCCGGCATGCAGCTCATGTGACTACACACTAATGGTATAAGGTCTCTCATTACAGCGAATTCATTCCAATATGCTTGTAATGAATCTCCATCTTTTTAAGATGATGTGATTGAGCCCCTTGTATCGAAAAACAAACACGAAAGAGGTTACATTTTGACAGCTAAAGTTATATTACTAAGCGACGTTGTTAAAATAAATATGGCGCTCCGTGGGTAGAATCTAAATATCATATACGATGACTTTGTTATGATAAGTTATTTATAGGGAGATGTGTAATCTAATCACCCTAATTTAAATAAACACTTTAGATCAATATTTAAAAGCAGTTTAAAATGCTTACTAGTAGAACGGCCTTTTTCTAAAATATCTAATTCATCAGTAAGACAGTTAAAAAAATCTGAGGCGTGTCTATTGATTACAGTGATTAGCGTACCTTGGTACCCTACGCCTTAGAGCGGTTACACACGGCGAGCAGCGATGCAAACGCGATACACACACGATGCAGTAGCGATGCAGTCACTAATCGTCTACCTTTACACACGCGCGATTTGAAGCAGCGATGCAAACTCGATACAAGCGCGCGACTACATCGACACAAACGCGCGATTGCATCACTACACTTGGGATTTATAGGTGATTGCATGGATGCAATCACCTATAAATTGTAAATGTAGCGATGCAATGCGTTTCACGAACGCGCGTTTGCATTGCTGCTAAAAGTCGAGGTGTGTTACCACTGTTAGGGTGCACGAAAGGAGTCTCCCCGCACGACATACCATTTCCTTCCCTGTACGTCGGCACACCCTGGGCAACAATCGGCGAGTACCCTACGCCTATTGGCAAATCCTTTTACCACGATGCGACGGCAAGCATTAATGATCGATGATATCATCGACATGATATATGGAATACTAGGTGTAGCGGACTGTATCAATGGGTTAAAGGTTGGTGAAACAACGAGTGAGCAAGGCCAAGAGAAAATACTTACAGTTTATTAACAATTTCTACAAAACATTGTCGCTATCAAAGCAAAACAGCAAACACTAGCTAAAGTCAAGAAAAAGGCGCCAAAAACGAACACATTTAAATTTACAATTTAAATATAAAATTAAGCTTAAAAAGACTATATTACAAAATATATACAAAGAGATTTGTAGCGATTCGCTACACTATGTGTCTAAGTTATCATCATCATATACAGCCTAACTACACCCACTGTTGAGTATAGACTTCCAAGTTTTTGTGCCACTCCTCACGTTCCAGCGCCAATTTCGCGGTTCTCCCCGCAATTCTTACAATGTCGTCTGCCCGACTTCCGACAGACGCCCGACGTTCCTGTATCCAGTCCTTCGAAACCACTCAGTCATCGCTTTACTCCTTCTGTCATCTTCTATCCGTATCAGGTAAAGTGGAGCTAGTGTATTAATAACTATTCACAATCATTTATTTGACGATCTCCGTGATCGAGTGACTTGCATACCGGTTTTCGTGGTGTCACCATCTCTAAGGTCCCGAGTTCGGTCCTCGGCCGCGTCAATATAATAAAACTAACTTTTTTATATTGTCTCGGGTCTGGGTGTTTATGGTACCGTCGTTATCCGATTTCCATAACACAAGTGCTTACTTACTTACTTGATGTTGTCTAATATTAATTTATTTATTTTTGGACTGTCTAAATACAGCTATGTGATAAGTAAAAACAATATTGTTTTGGTTTGGACCACTATTTTTTAAACTATCGACGTATTTGAATATGTAGTGCCGACTCTTTTTTTTTTTGTTACAATAATATCGGATATATAGCGTTATGAAATATGTACAAAACTATTTATGGTATAATTAAGTCGATCGTTTATGTTTATAAGTCATTAAAAAACAAGATTTACTTCTAAAATATTGCCACTGTTATGTGCACACATATGTTAGATTACGTTTTTTACCACATCACGAGAACTCTCAATTGTGTCCGTGATAAAAGATTGTTCTTACAAGAAGTGCGATTTGTCAGCAATCTGTCAGATGGTTTTTGTTGCCTTTCAAAGAGCTTTATATGTAGGCGTTTTAACAAAGCAATTCGGACAAAGCGTAGCCTTGAATTTAAGGTTGTTTTTTGGTCCAAATTTGGTAGGCTTTAGCTTTACAGGGCAAGTTCATTTTCTGACTATTCTACCAATATGTTAAGTATTTAATGTTTTTATTTTAAGATCGTATTGCATTGAAACTTTGTATGGATATATTACCACGAAGATAAACTAGCAATAATGTTTTATAGCGATTGTAGACGACTAAATACAGGCTCTCTCATTTTACAAGCGGGATGCAAAAATGATGTACTTATATGAATATATTTCTGTTTAGTAATATATTGTATACTGTGTAGTGTTACTATCGAAAATGAACGGATTTGTTTGTCTTGGCTGTGTCCTTGGTGTCATTGTGGTAGACTGTGACTATTCAGAAATATTCGTAGCCTGTAGTAGGAATATACATAGATCGATGATACAGATAGTGTAAGTAACATCAACATACTCACAGGAACAAAATTAAATGGTAACGTTTTACATTGATGCTGTGGTTGGATCCAGTTTCACGGAAGTAAAATAACGTGAGCACGTGGCAACGTGAGCAAATCCTGCCCGATATCTTACACTGAATTTAAGAAGATCTTCTACTTCTGATAGCAAAGTGGGTAAAAGCTATCCTTGCCTGGCTCATTTTCCACCGGTAAGCCTGCAACATAGAGTTTAACCGAATGACGTGCAATTTAGTCTATTTATTATAAGCTTATTTTAGAGGTGAAGAAAATGATTGAATTGGCGTGTTGGAGAACATTCATATCACAGAATAATAAATACAGTAGAAATATTGAGTTCTTAGGTTTTCGCGATTATTACACATAGGAAATGAAACTATTTTTCCGGATTTCAAAAAACAAACCGACGTTTCGGGCCCTTTACAGGTCCCATGGTCACGGTTGACTGAGGTGGTACAGTGGTACAGTCTTCAACCAGTTATATCTAATATTAATGCAAACCACCCTATTTTCTCACTATAGTTACAATAGTTATTAATTAAATACCTTATTTTTAATCTTACAAAGAAAACATTCCAATTTACGCTACATTATGATTTACAAATTATTTTATTGAATGAATTTTTATTAAGTTTAATTTATTATTAATTATTAATAGAAATTAGAATAAACTAAAACATATTAATTAGTACTGCAGTCTTTTGCCTGTTTGGGATTTTTCATTGCAGGAAATACTTGATCCCAAACTGGTGGTACGGAGAAACCATCTTCCCTGTTGAAATTATGATTTTTTAAATTTCAATGGCCTCTCGCATGCGAGCATGTCACGGATAAATCTACACGTTCAATGAAGTTTGACAAACCCCAGGTCCTTGCAAAAGAAGTCCGTTATCTACCCAGATTGCTGTAGTATACCCAATAGTGTAGGTGTACTGCCAGCTAAACAGTTGTTCATCCATTACTTGGAAGCTATCCAGTTACGCAAATAGCGTTTGAATGCCAATAATTACCTTTCAAGTAAAACTGTCTAATGACTGCAATCTATATCAGATACCGTATTATGTTGTCGGTACAGACGGCCGATACGGTCATTAGTTTTGTGCGTCTACCTGAATACTTCTCTTCGTTTTGAAATGTATACTACGCCGTAGATATCTACACAAATACATAGTAAACCCGTAAAAATAGATCCTAAAAATAGCAGTTCTTTTTTCCTGTATTTGCACTACAGTTACAGCCAATAGCGACTAATACTTAAGGTACAATTGGTTTATTTCGCTAGGGATGGAAATCGAAATCTTATACTGTTAAGAACCAAAGACAAATAAAACAAATATAAGAAAGAAACTTTAAAAATAAATAATTTGCTGAAACACAACTATTTTTGCTCCGCTCAGATTTTTTAAAGAAGATTACTGTAATGCCCCGCACTGGTGTGAAGTGTATAAATTAAAAATTAAAAAATTAAATTAAAATTAAATATAAAATAAAAAGTAACACAGTATAAATTTAATATATGTCGAAGTAGGTCGGAAACCACGTATAAAGTTAAAACAGGCTCCGACATATATTTAAAAATATTTGCTATGTAACATGTACAACTTACTTCTGGACGAGTCTTTGTTCTGGGGCTAGGTAGTGGACAGGAGTAAGTCCATTTCAAATAAAAAAAAAAAAAAAATCACGCACATTGTAACGAGCAGTGTAAGGGGTGGGGCACCAACGGCTACAGCACCAAATGCATTATGCGTTGATTTTATCAAATTACAAGAATTAAAAGAGTTGATTTACTGTAATAAGTACGTAATGTTACGTTTACTTTGTTTCAACATTATTTTTAGACTATATAATTATATATAATTAGCAACAACTCATTAGTCGGTTAGCCATTGCCCGGGCCTCAGTTTCCGTTTATTAAGAAACCATGTGTAATATAAACCCCCAATAAATGTAGGCCTCTAAAAATGTATACATTGACGCAAACCTTCTATCTCAATAAATATATCCACCGGTTCGACTTTAATTACCCTCAATATTTTCATTCTCTATCGATATACTTAATAGCCATTCAATTCGCAAAAAAATGTGACATAATTTTTAGTGTTGTTATTTTAACAGCCTAAATATGGTTTTCACAATGAATTGTTTCGTAATGGCAACGAATTTGATTTTGGAAAATGACACAAGTCTTAAACGGCAATTCAATGAAATATATATAATACATAAATAAATTCGAATTTTAGTAATCTTCGTGTTTACTAGTTAATAAACACCAAGGCTACATCAACTCCAGGTTAAACGCATAATGTGAAATAAGGTAAAAGTGCATAGTAAAAATGCGACATAAAATATTTATTTAATATTTAATTTTAACACTGTCATTGAAAACTTCTTTGAACTTATAAGGCCTCTAAAACTTGGCAAACTCTAGGTATCTCTTTAGAACAACATATTTTGTTGCATGAAATCAGTTAAAAAATCATTTACACCGTTGCAATATTGTCCATAAAATTTAGAAAGTAAATAAATACCTATCATAATTGATGGACTTTTGAACATTAACAAAAAAACGATAAAACTCAAAAAAATCGCTTCAATTCCTGTCTTTTAAAGTTTCACCAGGATTTGTAACGTTATGTACTTGCCATTATACAAGTGAAGCGTAACTGTTTTTTTAATAGATGTAAATAATACGATTTGGAATTTTTTAATTCATAAAAGAATTATATTTATAATTGCAAGGTTTACGCAAATTTTTACTTAGTAATAATCTGTAGTTAAATTTCAAATCGTAATATAGGACTTAGTAAAACCATTAAGACAGAGTAAACTGGGCATATACTAAGTTGTTTACTAAGTAGGTTTCGAAGGGTAAGGGTGCTGGTGAAATGACAGGCACATGGGACTTCTCAACTTATGTCTCGGATTGACAGGCGCAGTGGTAGTGCCCCTCAGATCTTTGTGATTTAAAGTTCTGAGTGGCACTGTAACTGTTATGTACAGGGGTGTAGCTTACCACCAGGTACACGACTTGTTCCACCCATCACTTGATATTATAAAAATAAAAGTAGAGACATTCTCTTTCTCTTTTGTTTCAACGGCAAGTAAAATTTGATGAGTAATATTTTCAAACAGTTTCCACATCGAAATGACGATTGTAAGCGAAGAGATACTAATGAACCAACACACGAACTCTACTGTACCATAACTTATTTATGTTTGCTAATGTGTATGCCGAGAGTGGGGATAATAATAATATTATTTATTGGTACTCCCCCATTCATGTACTTTGAGCAGCAGAATGTTCATGGCGTTAAGTCAAATGAAGTACCATAATTCCACGACTCATGTTTTAACGGAATAAAATGACTGCTCTACCGGGTGTGTATTCTTGTGTAGTGTTATATAGGTTATGTGTCTGTCAAAATATATTTCCGAGTCCGACATACACGAAGTCGCGAAGGCCTTACGTCCCTTCCAAAGTCGGAACTTTGGAAGGGACGTAAGGCCTTCGCGAGCCGGAGTTGGTGATTTGCCCAATACTTACCAAGTTGAAGTCTCCAGTGACCTGTGAGTGAGTGAAGCTTACCCATCCAGAAAGAAAACTTAGCTAGCCTCGTGGGCACAATACCTCAGAGCGCTCTTCGAAATATTCTAATTTTAACTGGACGAACTAAAGAAAATTAAAAAAATGTTCTATATTAAGACATTTACTTATATAATAGACATAATAGATATTAAATGATGTTATTTTAAGCAACTCTATTTCTTGGCTATTTAAATTAAACATTTAGTTGTTAAATTCATAGAATTGCTGTACAACTGTGTCTATAATGACATACTATGATATATATTAATTTAAAGGCTCTTAGGCTGCTAAGTCTTCACTACCGAAAAAAATATAATATTTGAGGAAATTTAAGACGTAGTTAAAATTGAAGAGTGCGTCGGCGCATGCTTGCGCGTACGTATACGCGTGCAGGCGTGTGTGCTTGCGTGCATACGTGTGTGCTTGCGTGCATACGTGTGTGTTATCACAGCAAATCATCTTTGATAGCACTGAATATTACAGGCCAAAGTGGTTTATTAGTTATATCTACAAGTCTGTGACAAACGGGAAAACACAATCACAGTTTCCTTTACTCAGAAAACATTTACTTATATGGGCATCGGATGAGTCAATTCTGAAATAAAATAAACAACAACGCAGTATGTATGTTGTTACATACACACAAATGCAAATACTGCTTATCAACCTTGAAAGTGATAAACAACAGCAATATACGGTACAGTAGAGGAAACAAGCGATGCAGCCATCGCGAGCGCTAGGCCAAGGCCGCGTGACATAACGCGTTACGTGTCGCCCGTTAGCGCGCACCGCTAGCCCGCCGCGCCATGTCGTTCGCTAGAGTTGGCCGTGGCTGTTAATCACCACAGTAACATATCGAAGTGTTTGTTTACTTTATCCATTTTCCTTAGCCAGTCAATGTTTTCGTTCAGACCTGGTATTCTTTTTCTTTTTAGAAAAGTTTTTATTTCCGTTTATTTTAATTTTTTTTTTGCGGCAATAATGACAGCCTTTTCTATGAAATACACTACAGTAATGTAATAATTTTATTGCCTATACTTCATTTATCTTTTTCCTTTAAAAGTATATATTATAATATTATATGTATATGTATTTTTATATATTAATAATACTTGCATGGATATTTCTATCTACGTATATGAGTTTATTAATGATTATTATGTAACGTACTTATAATGATATTGTTTGGTTGCAAAAGGGGTTTTGCATATTCCAAATTTCTTATCCTAATGTTACCCGGTAGAAATTGCTACATAGCAATAAGGACGCCTGTTGCACATTGTCTTACTATCTTTGCACCTAAGTTACTGTATTGTATTTTAACTGTATTTTAACTGTGTTTAAAAATTTTATATGCAATAAAGAATATTTCATTCATTCATAATTCCTATTGCTAGTAATTTTCCTACTTAATTTTATTAAAATTATAAGTCATATTTTATCATTTTAGTGTTAACCCACATTAATACTTTTTTCCTACAAAAGCGGTTACAAATGAAAAGCAGTGTTACAGCAGCCGAGCTGTGACATATGCTGAGCTGGATCCGTTTTAGCTTACAATTTTAATTACTATTTTTTATGTACGCCTTAATAATCTGAATAAATGTTTCTTTTTTCTATATTTACAAGCTGGACTACCTTTTGTTGTTACTTATTTACTACCAATTCATAAAGTGATGGCGCAATTGGATACCTGATGAGCCAATGTTGAATATTTGAGCTAATGATGCCTGTTGGTTCAATTCTATAATAAGTTTTGAGATTTTGTATAGATATTTGGTTAGATAGTATTATGATTTGTCTCTTATGATCCTATAGTGTTTTGTTGATGTATTGTTTTTCTAAAGGTGAGCTGACATATTAAAAAATGATCAAAGCCCCTAAATAAATAAAAAGTAAAAAGTGTGTTTATTATTTTTAAATAATTTTTTGTTGTTGTTATGTCTGTAGTGACTTTTAATTTGGTTGCAAATGTTAAGTAAATAACTTAGTAATGCCGGGTTCACGAGTCTTTCGTCGTTTCGAGTGATTCGCGTCGTGCATACGCAAAGGTCTGTCGCGTACGCACAGGTAGGACTGTTCAAGAGTCACTCGCTTGCGTCGGCCACTCGCTTTGCGTTGCGTAAGTTTGATATCTAGCAAGCTTGATATTTCCACGCGGGCAACAAGGAATGTTTGCGTAAGACAGCACCACTGGCCAATTACAGAGCAGCAGCCGGTTCAAGAGTGTCGACAACCCAATCAAAGGCAAAGCGCCGCGCATGCGCGCAAGTCTCTCCGCAACGCAAAGCGGAAGACTCGTCAACGCCTTTACGCTGAAGGCAGATTTCTACGCCGTGTATCCAGCCAATGCAAGCAAGCGAAAAACGCAAGTGAAAGACTCGTGAACCCGGCATGAATGGAAAAAAGTTGTAAACCACGCAAGTTATCATAACGTCTCTTGCCAGTGTTGCCTTTAGTAACTGTATAAATCTTTTAATAGTACCTACACATTAGTATTTTTGTAAAAGAAAATCAAGATGACGCATCACATTCATCAGATCAGAGAGGTTAATGCTGTAGGACATGGAAAATTAAAGAAAAATAACACTGTAATCCAAAAGTAACTAGTACAGATACTTTGTTGCCCTTGTCACCTCTTTTATAGTTACTTGTTTTTGAAAAAGTGGATGATGTTGCTTTCTTTGATGCGGAAATAATTATCGCTGTGGAAAATAGCAGCCGGTGCAGTGATGAAATAGAACGTGGATGAGTTCGCATGTAACTGTACATTGTCGCTTATTGCTCCGTCAATGGAACGCGGCGACACAATGTAATTACATATCGGTTAATTTCCCAAGAATACGCAATTGACAGTGTTATTAAATGATTTCATTCCGCAATAAAAATTATCTCTGTATTCACATTTACACGAATAGGTTTAGTAGCTTAGCAGACGTTAATGTTATTCTTGTAATTAGGTTTAGTCGTTTTGTATTTTTTTATATTTTAAGTGTTTAAAACCAATTTACCTTTCATCTCAGGCTCCAGCTTAAAGCTGAGCTAGCTAGCCTTTTCGTCTGTTATTGAGTATTTGTTTTATTTGATATTTTTCTTTTTTTATTCAAGGTGTTCAATTAAAGTCTTTGTTATGTCTGAAATATTATTGTATTACAAATAGCGAATAAATGTTTCTTTCATTTTTCTGAGCATATTTAAGAAAAACAAAAATTATTGTATCAATGTGAATTTTATAAATAATGAATTTTACTGCAAAGGCGTTTTGATACTTCAATGTTACAGTAAATTAAGTGTAATGTCTATGTGAATTAAAATTTCCGGCAACGTTCTCAGTGTAAATTCAAACAGTCAAATACAGGGTGCTATACACGACAGTGTCAAGTTGCATGTCACGTCAGTCAAGTGCATGTTGCGCGGCGGGACGTCGCAACGGGACCGCCAATCAGAGATTACGCAGAAATCGCATGCCAATCGCATGGCGTTCCACGTTCAAAATAGGTTTGTGCTAGATAGGTACGCATGTCGTGTGAAATCGAAACGGCTAATTTTGAATTTAGAATATCGCAGGCTATCGATTTGATACTGTACATTGGTTTGTTGCGAGTTCAGAACATAACTTGAATGTTTTAGAACGTTTATGTAAACATACAATACTACAACTATATTTCTTCATAAACTATTTTCCTTCAACTATAGATAAGGATGTTAATAATTCATTGGGCTATGATAAAAATAGATCCCAAAAACTTGTGTTTCCTATGGAGCACGATGTCCATCTCGGTAGCTGTCATTATCTTAAAAAATCATTTATCGCTATTTTTTTTAATTTATGAACGTTTCTAAAGCTACAATGGATAAATTCCTAAAGCACGTGTTCACTTTCAAAAACATTTCACACAAAAGATTTCAACGCGAGAGTTCTAGGGATTGCTTGTTGTCCCTGTCTATGAATTGTAAATTTTTTCTTTTATTATATAAAGTAATGAGGCAAACGTTACAAGTCGTACGCCTGGTGGTAAACGACACGCCATCAAAAATATTTGCAGTGATCTGATGAGTGATCTGATGATCTGATAAACACTGCCACTGTGCCCGTCATCCAGAGACATAAACTACTTTATTAGCAGTAGAGTTCCTTGTGAATGAGTTAGTCCAGGGTAGTATCGCTACCTTACCTATTTCTATTACTGTGTTCCGGTTTTGAAGGGTAAGGGTGCTAGTGAAATTACAGGCACATGGAACTTCAAGTTACGACTCAGGGAGACGGGTGCAGTGGCAGTGCCCCTTAGATCTTTACGATTTAAAGCTCTAACTGGCACTGCAACTGTTAAGGATAGGCGTGCAGCTTACCATCAGGCGCACGACTTGTTCGTTCCGTCACTTAATATAATAAAAGAATATAATAAAGGTAACAAGTTCCATGTGTCTGTAGTTTCACCAGCACCCATACCCTTCAAAACCGGAACGCAGTAATGTGCACTATACGGTTTGACAATAGAAACAGGTAAGGTGGCAGTAGTTCCTTAGACGAACTTCTTCATAAGGACACTACTGCTAGTAAATTACTACAAAGAAATCATTACATTCGAACATAAAACAGGCAGTTCTCTAAAGGTTATTTATTTTGACACCCATACACTCCTTCTAATGTATGTATAACATGCAACCTACAAAAAAAACGAAATGGACGGATAACATAATAATAACTATAATAAGTTCTCTATCAAGTATAATATCAAGGCACCATTAATCTTGCCATAACGATGACCTTAGCCACGGCGCAGGCGCAAAGGTAACAAGGCGGAATAACGTGTGGGTTGCTTGAATAATTATTTTACTTTTCGAACCTATTGTCACAGTCAGTTGATGAGCAGTAAGTATTTTTTGGTACAATACAAGTAGTGTTATTACATATATAGCAAGTATTATAATGTAGGGGTAAGCAGATCCAACCTTTTTTCGGCTTGAACCGTATTCTTGATAGCAAATAACTAAAAAAATACTTATTTAGATAACGTTCTTTGCTATCACAAGCTCGTACTTATCAGTAACAAATAATCTTAATATTTTTATGGTTAGATTGTTGCAATTTATTTATTTGACATCTTTTTGACGACGTTGAGCTAATGACGGCAGACAATTTTTACGATTTAAAATTTTTTAGTTTTACCATTTTTATGTTGCAAATCCATTCAAAATGCAAAATAAAACTAATACTATTCGTTACTAAATGTTAATACCTATTTAACCCAAATGTTTTAAAAAAACACCTTTTTTTCTCGATTTAAAAGAGATATAGTAAAGTTGTTACATTTCCTGGGTAGGAGCTTAAACGGATATCAGCAATTAAATAAAGAGTTTAGAACAAGTCTACATTCAGTGGAGGTTCCAGCTATTTACATATTAGGTAATTGACAGTTGAGAAAAGTAACAATGTTGGGATTGCGTGCATGCTAAATGTTGACAATATTACAACTTGATTTAATTTTATTTGTAACTAATATAACATGTAACTTGATTTAATTTAATTTATTATAATTATCATCTTCGTTTATATTACTTATGTCTAATCTAATCTAATTACAATGTAACCTTTTTACAAGACTAATAAGTAATTTTAATTTAACATAATTTTCCAAAACAAATGTAACGTATATATAGAAATTGTCCGTCGACAAACATCTGTTAACATTACTTAAGGGAAAGACATCGCTCATGTGTTCATAGTTTTATTAACACTAAGTGTTAACAAGTCTTATTACAAACAAATCGCACCCCTAATGGAAGAATGGGATAAGTGGAGTTACATCAAAAACGTTTATTGCTCCATTCGAAACAGAAAAATATAACCCACGTCCTCTCCAATTCTTGTAACTATCGACTAATATTGTAGATAAACTCACAACAATTGGAGAGGATGTGGGTTATATTTTTCTATATCTAATGGAGCAATAAACATTTTTGACGTAACCACTTAAACCATTCTTCCAAGAGGGGTGCGAAATATGGACTAATTGGTTTGAAAGAAATAAATAACTGTTGATTTATTTCGTATATAAATGGGTCAGTCGGGTACAAAAACTTCCAACTTAATCTCAATTCCTAACAATTTCAACTGAATACATTAAAAGGATATTTAACTAAAGGACCCAATTGAACACGAACAATCCAAAAATGCTGAAAAAGGGACTACGTTATTACGACGTTCAATTTAATAGAATAATAACTATCTTTCAATGTCATTAGGATATAATTATTATTGTTTTAATTACATACCTATGTCTTATAAAATGCTATGCAAAATCACAGATTCACTTGTATATCCATTAATCATTCGTCTAATTTGGAAATACTATAAATTAATACTTGAGATATTGTTTATAACATAATTATAGATATAATATGAGCTACCCACACGTAAACTGGATATAATATATCTGATATAACTAACCCCGTGGCCGAACGGTCACCATGACTGCCACGCAGAGGTCCTGGGTTCGATTCCCAGATCGGGAGAAATATAACAAATATATATATGTGTATGGCCTACATTCATTTTTCTCGTGAGTTTGGGCGTAACTTGCGGTTGTCGATGTATGTTCCATGGCACCCGCGACACAAGTATTCCCTAGTGCGGAGCTATGAGTGCGTTGCGTTATTATTATTGCGTTGCGTTATTTCTTAGGTGTTGAAGGTTCTCCAAACAACTTTACAAACCATAATCTTCACACATTTGAATAATATTCGTTTCAAAGATACAATACACAGCAATGACTGTACTTCCGTAAATAATACATACATACTTACAGTACATTTGCGAAAAGACGACTTACTCAGCATTTAGTCTGACTCACACAATATAAAGTGTGCTTTGTGCTTTGAAGGTTTCTTTCAATTATCGGCAACAACCTTGCCACGATATTCGGTACATAGACAGATGGTCCACGATCTCGCAACATATTAAATAGACTGCAATGTGTACACTATGTATGATTCAGCTGGAAACATCTATCGATACAAAAATATCAATCTGAAATAACTTCTTAAATCCCTTTTAAATTTTCTAAAACAGTTTAAAACTACCCCACCAGTACCACTACTACCAGTTTAAAAACCCTTAGACCATATAAAATATTTATTTCCACACACAAACCATATTACTACACACGTTTACTGAGAGGCA
This sequence comes from Hyposmocoma kahamanoa, assembly GCF_003589595.1. Classification (NCBI taxonomy): domain Eukaryota; kingdom Metazoa; phylum Arthropoda; class Insecta; order Lepidoptera; family Cosmopterigidae; genus Hyposmocoma; species Hyposmocoma kahamanoa. Next base: position 12,016,355 of record NW_020654422.1, read on the forward strand.
GACGTCGCTCAGCATTGGTTTTCAACGTGCCCTCGACTTTTGCAAGTACATATATTTTTCGGGCCTGGCCGGGCTTCGCAAATTTAGGTGCGCTTGTAAAGCAACTTTTTGTTCGGACTATGTCTTGGTACATACTAATCTCAGTTTTAGTAAAAACGTACACATCACATAATGGTGAGAAAGGAGAAAAACAAACGATCAAAAACATGCATGTGAAGAAGGGGCCAAGTTGGGAACAGCGAAATAGTGAGTAAGACAGCTACGCTGGAATCTATTCTCGCGCCTACTTCAATTAAAATTGTTACACACGGCGACGTTTACCAGCGAAACAAACGAACGTTCGTGAAACCGCGATAGGCGATTGCGTCGATGCAAACGCGCGACTGCATCGATACAAACGCGCGATTGCTTTGATACAAACGCGCGATTGCATCGATGCAATCGCCTATAAATCCCAAGTGAAGCGATGCAATCATGCGTTTGTATCGATGCAGTCGCATGCTTGCATCGCTGCTAAAAGTCGTCGTGTGTAACCGCTCTAAAACTTACACATAAAGCGAAACGTCATGTTATGTATAAAACGCTATCAAGTAATTTAATGTTAAATCAACTTGTAACTCAGACATCTTAAGCGTAACTTAATAGATTCAACCTATAACTTGTAAGCTATCTCTGATCAGACAAGTATCGTTTACTTACTTACATTTACTTAGTTATACAAGTACTAAGTTTGTTCGAAGCAATTTATCTTCCCGGTTCTTTGTGAAATTCACACACATTTGACTAGAGAGAGGAAATGTCAAAAAAGCTTATGTGTTTAGTCGTTTCCTTTCTAAGCATTACTTTTTATAGTCGACATAACTCATTGAAAACTAAACCCTATGTCATTCACGTACGGTTTTTAGCGACGTTGAAAAGTGACAGTTTGTGGGTTTGGCCGTGAGCACGTATAAAATAACTATAAGACGGTGTTGTAATAATTTTTATATCTTTTCACAAAAGCTTTTATGTAGAATTAACAAAACAGAAGTTTTTCATTATCTACCACGTTATATGCAATAAATATTGCAAATTACATTTTCTATGTGTTTTGTTTAAGAACAAAAGACTTATATTCGTAGAAGATTTTTTTATATTACCAAGTGACGGGACAAATAAGTCGTGCGCCTGGTGTTAAGCGACACGCCTGTTCGTAGCAGTAGCAGTGCCACTCAGAGCTTCGCAAAGACAGCTGAGGGGCACTGCCTTTATGCTTGAGACATAGTTCACAAGTCCCATATTCCTGTAATTTCATCAGCATCCTTACCCTTCAAAACCGGAATGCACTAATGTTGACATTACTGCTTGGTGACAAAAATAGGTAAGGTGGCAGTATTTCCTTGGATGAACTCTTTCACAAGGAGCTCTACTGTTAGTATCTTATTCCTTTGCTGTTTCTATTTATCTGAATCCCATGCAATAATGATAAGGACTTCTTGCAAAACTGTTGAGTATACGGAACAAGGCAAGACGCTACACGAGACCATTAGTCTAGCATCTTTATTAGCTTGTTAAAACTGCACAGTTAATCTGTAACCGTTTTAGGTACAGCTTCTGTTTAGATTAATACGAATGTGATTGCTTTGTTTACATTGAGATAGATACATTTCAATATAACTTAATCTTGTTTATTAATTTTTCTTATGGTCAACTTAATAATAATATAATAATATACTTCTCAAAATAAACAAGCCAGAACATCTCATATAACCTAATATCACTACCGGGATTTTTCTGTATTATGAGTACGTGAACAGCAATGCTTTTCGTGTAATAGATATCAATTTTAATTATATAAAATGTCAAGATCAATTTCATTTTTATGTATAATGTGACTATCCGTGGTTATATTTTAATTCTTTTTATAATTTTATAGCTTTTAATTTTAATTTTACAATTTAAAATAATTTTATCTCATTTTATTTTAATTTTTATTATTGAATTGCGTCATACTGACCTTATTCCTAAGTTCTTTACTAACAAACTATGGATAATTGGTTTTGGCTGAAATAAATTATTATTATTATTATTATAAATTTCATGGCTACTTTAAAACATCTGGAATGTAAAAGTATATACAAAGACAAAGGATTTTTTTGTCTATTATTCCTGTGTTTATTATAGAATATTTGTATATTATTATTACATTGTGTTATTATTATCAAATATTATTAACTCCAAGTGAACGCTACTTTGAAAAATTCAGTCTACTAATTATAGAACCTCATGCGTTATCCAATTTATATAATACGTTGGGAATATATAATTATTCGGTAATTAGTTAATGTTATTTGATGTATTTTTTGTTTACGTTTTTAAAATAGGATATGGTACTTTTTAGCAAAAAGGGGTTGCATAACGGTGGCACCGTTAAGTAATTAAGAAGACATACTATTTCCTTTATTTCGTTGTTATCAAAATAACGTACATTTTGCTGTTTTATCCATAAACAGAAATATTATTAATTATTCTTTGTTTTTGTTATACATTTAAAAAAATATGTCAGTTGGATTAACATTCAAAGTATAGAAAATGATCCGACATCAATATTATAATGTGCTTTCATTCCATACGATATCTTTTATTCTAAAGAGCGTGCCTTTACATAGTACGTAACGACTTTATCTAAACTAACTAATTTCATCTAGAATATTATTTAAACAATTTGAGTCTCAAGTAGACATAATATTATACGAGATTGCAAAAAAACAATCTCATTCGATGCAACATGACTTCAGTCACATCCATTTTGCCTATAATGGCAAGACGTAGAGCATCTCCTGACTGTTAAGTTCTCAAACGACCGGCATTGTCCTTCTCGAGTCAGTCACGAGTGAGTTGAATTGATATTTGGCGCCAAGTACAGTTACTTATCGATTCGGCATTGTCTCCGACTGGCATTCGAAGGCACCTCGACGTCGCACGTGTTTCGAATCCAATGAATCGCTCGTGAGAAATGATGAAGTAATGTGTGCAAATACGTATGTGATGGTTAACATAGATTAAGTTGAAGACGAAGATCGGACATTGTAAAAATTCTATGCATTTTTGATTGTATATTTGCTTTAAAGGTAACTTCATAAAAGTTTCATAACTCTCCTTTAATAGCATCAACTGTCGTCACATCGTGGCCTAAAAAACTAACAAACTACATGAATATTGGATGTGTGTAGCCAATAGGCTGTCAAGGTCCCTAATACACGTGTGGGGGCACGGAGGACGCTCGCGTTCCTCAACGTGATGCCACAAACCTCCATTATGTCCCCATTCCTTTAACCGCAATGCGATCGCCGCGTGACTCCTTCACATACTTTGACCTGTTTAATTTCTAGCTGCAGCATATTAATAAAACACAGCATAATCATATCAGTAATTTAGTTTCGCAATAAATTTTAAAATAAAAAGTCCTTTTTCCTAATTCAGTTACTTGTTCTGTTACTCTCATACAAATCTGATCGTTGTCGAATTTCAGTAAACCTCTAGAGTTTTTACATTTGCCTTTGTATAAGGACCTTTTAAGTTATTTATTTAAGTTGAATTTTTTTGTTAAAACTTATTTTGAATAGTATTTTTGGATTAATCATCCACAAAATATTGTTGCAATGTATCTGCCTATAAATTACACCACGGAAGAACTTTGACAGAACGAAAAGATATAATGGGAATTAGATTGCAGATATATAGGGTATAAGCAAGAAAAACACTCTTTGGAAAACGTAAACAATAAACATCCATGTACCCCTCAATGAAACTGCATTTACCCACTGTAAAAAAGACATTTATCGCAATCATACTCGAAACCTAGAGCTTTCTAAAAACCTTATTTTATCTCCAAGACGACCTTCGACTGAGTTTTGCGAGAAGGTCTGTTGAATAAGGCATCAGCGAGTAAAAATACAATAACAACCTACCTTCCTGCATGTTTCATTCATCCCTGGTGACCTTGAAGATGAGTTAAATGCTTTTACTTTAAAGGGAAAGCGTAAAGTACCTAAATTACGTTTAAATCAATTTAGTTTTTAAATCTTAATCGTGTATTACCTATAATTAATTGATAGTGCAGCCGCCGTTGTCTATGACGACAGTGCCCGTCTCTGCCTTGCTCTGCAGCGCCATAATCCATCGTACGGTATCGTTTGTAATATGTATACCTACGTAATGGGCTTAATATGTTTATTGTCAAATTTTAGTAGATATTTTCATACTGATAGCTGAACATCTTCATATTCCGTAAAAAAATCAGTAAAAGTAAATTTCTCAATATGGATTCCGAAAACAGTGACAGTTTTCCTATGCATTGAAATACCATTAAATCGAGAAGCAAAAATAATTGTACTAGAAAAGTTATTGTTCAAAATCGGAAGGCCCTTTTGGTTTCAAGGTATTGTGTCCTTATTTTCGAAGGACGAAAAAACAAAAACTTTCGCTTTAACACTGCTTTTACTTCGGCTATAAATTATATCTTGTTGAAAGGTTTAAAGATTCTGTTACATTTATTCACAATAGACCGATTTGTTGACCCAACTGTACAACATTTTTAGAAGAAGGAACAATAGAGACATATTGTAAATGTACAATATCCAGTCGAGTGAAATCGAACCGTTCATAATTTGTGTCCTGGAAACAACGCAACTGGGACAAAAGATGCAATTTGAATTTTAAATATTGACTACATTGTCAACTTTTCTACGTAATCTCCAGAATCCCGACATAGAGTTTTTTTTTAATCTATGAATCATGATGTTTAACAAAAAGGATTTAGCTAGTAAGATGAAGAATTCTTTAGTGAGTGTGTTATGCTGTTGCAATTAAATATTAAGTTACTTAGTGTGGTAAAGAAAATTATGAGTTCGTCAAGCGCAAGCATTTGGTGATTTTCCGTTTCTCACACATTATGAAGGAACAGCATTCTTCACACTACAGTGAGAATTATTCGTGGGGCCCACTGTGACCCAAGAAAGAGTATTTTGTCCGCAGCAAACATTAATATTCCTCTCTTTCACTCATAACACATTTCCAGTTGTAGAAGGAGACAGGTAACTCTCATTCCGGTCTCACGTAAGTTGGCCAAAGTGAAATGACCGCCGTTGACCATTTTGGCATTGCGTCATTCATAGCTGGTGGCCTGATGTGAATTTTTCTAAATTAAATTGTTTCGTGTAAAAGAACCATGTAGAGAAAGATGGTAATTACATGATTGTAATAAAATAAGATGCCTTGGAAAGATGTCGAAAGCATGTACTTTATATCTTATTTATTATACATTAACTATATGTAACTAAACTGCTAAATACGAAAGATTTTATTTACAGGAATAGGTAATTTCATCCTTTTTATTCACCCAAAGTAATGTTTGCTGAAATCCATATTAACCAGTATTTAATTACATATAATACTGAATACTCTTTGTGTCACAAAATAGTATATATAATTACAATTGAAAAAAAATTCCTCGTTTTAAGCTGCGCATGGTACAGGTATTTTACATGAATTGAATGCTTTAATAGCAACGGAAATAAGTCGTCATAAGAGAGTTAGCCATTAGCCAATTCAATGAAAAGAAGTTAGAATAGAATTGAAACGCGTTCTATATTCAAAACCGTGTTTCCGACGAACGCGTCCAAGTTCAACAGCCACGGCAGCGCCCGCGCACTTCGAGACGCGAAGGATGAAGTCGACCCACTTGCAGTTCCCTGACCTCCGCCAGAGCCTAACATAGCGTCTTCTGGCTCTTTCTCTCTGTAGGATATAAGTGCTTCTTTCTCGCTTACTCCCGGAATATTTTCGCAGGTCTGCGGAAAATGGCGCAGAACTGTGAAGCGGAGATTCGCAAGCTGAGAAGCGGTGAGGTTTCAAAGGGTTAGAAGTACAAGAAATACTGCTATTTCTATTGTTGTGCGCGCTTTGATGGCGCATTTGATTATTGTTCTTTCGGGTGTGTACCAAACTCGAAAAGACTTGCGGCTATCAATCTCGCTACTAAATTATTACTTAAGAGTAGGACATCAAATAATGTTATATTGATACCAATGATCTTTACCTATCATTGATCTGATACCTTTGTTGGACTGACACTATTTATTATGAAAATACATTGACGAATATTACACAAACGAATTTATATTTTTCTATGGATTCTATTATGTTATAGTTTTATAAAATCTTTGAAATCAACATTTTAATGGGATTGATTTGAAAATTCTTTGGTAAATGTACCTTTAACGTTTTCATTGATAGTTTTTACATTCTAGAGCTGCTTTTTTAAATTTATTTAATAATTTACAATGGTTTATTAAATACATGCAGCTGTAGCTCAAAAAACGTGAATTTGAATAAAAATTTATTCTAAGATAGGGTTTCTTAACCTGTGGTCCATGGACCCCAAATGAACGCCGGGGGTCCGTGGCGAGCTTACCTAACATAATGGAACAGCAACCATCACTCTAACTATTCATATGTAATTAAGTGAAATTTAATGGCAAACAAATAGCAAAAAGCTAAACCTTGTTTTTTATCTTTTCGGAAAGGGTTTGTGGGCTCTTTGATATTTTGAGAGGGTACATGACTAGAAAAAGGTTAAGAAACCCTGATCTAAGACGACAAACATCCGGAACAAGCAAGGTCATTGTTCTCTACAACGAAAAATACAGAATGAGCGGAAAATTCAACGATTTGATATAGCGATCGTGAATCATGTTTCGAAGTGACCATGAAAACATAACTGGCGTACAGTTTACGTAACAAAAGTGCTTGTCAAAAAAGAATTGATCAGTTTACTGCATGAAATAACTGTACAGCAACCTCAAATGGGGCGAAGAGTCGAGAAGTGAAGATCATAACGTTGCCATATAAAGAAGGACACGAGCGCACTGAATTTCATTTTCTAAAACCCGATTACTGAAGGTGACGCAAGCCTGGAGGTCGGCTAACGGCGGCGACAAGAGTCGAAAACGAAAGGCGTTCGAAACTGAAATCGAAGGGAGTGATCCCGTTATCCTGGTGGCTGGCGCGGGCGCTACACTGGCCGAGATGGAAAGCTCCCGTTAACGATTAACGTCATGCACTGCAATCATGCTTCAATGAGTCACGATGCACTCCCAGTATACATCCCTACGTTTGCGCTATGCACAATGGCGGTGCTGGTGACGCAATTGATGCTCTTGAACTTCTGTTCTTACGTAGTAGTAGTGACAATAATGAACAAGCGAAGTATGAATAAAATACGTCGTAACGATTGCGAAAACGACTACAGTTTTTTTCAGGAATACATTTAAGCGCACCAAGGATTAATTGTCTTCTTGGAGGAACTCAGCTATAGGACATATATAGGTGGTACCACAAATATTATGACAGACATGAAATATCTGCTTGAATTAGTCCAGGAACTCACACGATCGGACAGAAACCATTCTTATCTGTGCGTTCTTTATCCAGTCACTCCCTACTACACCGATAAGGATGGCGATTTACCTGCCTGGAGAGAATCCTTCTCTTCGTTCGTCGGTACACAATTTTTGCCCGAGAAATATTTCTCGGTTATCTGTACACAACTAACATAAGAAAATCATGGCTAAAGATAGTTCTCAAAACTCCAAAAATGATTATTAAACACTACGCAGAAACGTGTTTATCTGACACAGATGTCTTTTTCTTTACAGCGAACACGTCACTTGTATCATAGAGCGTGTGTTATGGCAACCTACTTCGCGCTAACGGTATGCCGCCGCCGCTCCTGACCAAAACAAACTGTCAGGCTTAATAATGATTCTGCTAATTACTTCTTTCTATTTACTTATGGTCTCTAACATGTTTTATTTGGAACAAATATTATATTTTTATGTTATGATTTGCTCGTGGGTCATTGGCAATATTGTGTTCGTAAGCAGCGCTTACAAAACATCGTAAATACTACGTGAAATATTGATCTTGTGATGATCACAGGAATTTGTAAGATTACGTACCTACTTAACTTTCTTGGCAATTTAATACTTGTCGAGTTCTTAGGTTCTCGCGAATCATTGGAAATGAAGCCTTTTTTTCGGAACTAACTTACGTACCTATATCTGTTTTGTTTCAAAGAAACCAACGTTTCAGGCCCTTCGCAGATCCCATTTGAGTCAGTCGGACTATGGGACCTTTAAAGGTTTTAAAACCTTTGTTTGCTGGAAAAAACAAATATACGCGATTTAGATCCGAAAACATAGTTTCATGGTAGCAGTAGAGCTCCTTGTGAAAGAGTTCGTACAGGGAAGTACTGCCATTTTACCTGTTTCAGTCGCCAAGCAGTAATGAGCTTGATTAAAATGTCAAAGGACAACGGAAATTTATAGCAGCGTCCTGCAACTCATATATTTTAAACACAACAAAATAATATGTATTTTAGATATTGATTATTTTGTTATGTGCCAGATGTTATATACGTTCCTCATATAGTAATCTTTTTTTTGGTGGTGCAAAAGAGAACAGTGATATAATACTTAGTTTGTTGTAGCAGTAGAGTTCCTTGTGAAAGAGTTCATCCAGGGAAGTACTGCCACTTTACCTATTTTAGCCGCCAAACAGTAATGTGAGCGTTACTGCTTTCCGATTTCTAAGGGTAAGGGTGCTGGTGAAATTACAGGCACATGGGAGTTGTCAATTTATGTCTCAGGATAATGAGCACAGTGGCTGTGCCCCTGAGATCTTTGCGGTTAAAAGCTCTGAGTTGCACTGCAACTGTTATGGACAGAGAGGCGCACGACTTGTTCGTCCCGTCACTCGTTTGGTATTATAAAAAGGTTTCATAGGTTACTGCGGAGGTAGGATTGACAAATATATTTTAATATAAGTAATTATGAAACATCTTCTAAAAGTGAAGAAAAAAACATTTAAAAGCCTCACTTGTTTGTGATCGATTAAAGAATGATGTAATTGGAGCTCGTGTCAGCGTGCCACTTAGAACTAACGGTACCGCGTTCATGACCAAAACAAACTTCGGAGTTTGTGCATTCTCATAATTACGATATGTATGTGATAAATTAAATCAAGGTCGCAATAGGTTGTTTTAAAAGTCATTGTTTTAAAATATTAGACTCGTTTTTATATCATTTCGTCGGGCGCACTACCAGTTTCCGGAATGAATAAGAAAAAATACTATAAATGGTCAGAAATGAATTTATTGTTTATCAAAATATTCTCCGTTAGCGTTAATGCACTTTTTCATACGAATGAAACAATTTTGAAAAAATTTATGCCACTCCTCCGTGACAATCTCTGAAACATATTTTTCATACTCTTTGACAACCTCTTCAGGTGATGAAAATCGTTGACCGCGTAATTAGTTCTTAATTTTTAGAAATAAATAAAAGTCACAAGGTGCCATATCGGGACTGTACTACTGATGATACGGCGTTTACGGTTATTTTTACGGAGTTTGTCAATAACTTTCGGCAAATAAATGGTCGTATACCAATCACTATTCACGGTACAACGATTCTCCAAAGCAACAGTAGTCACGTGTCCAGTTTTATTAAAAAAAGAATCAATCATCCATTTAGAGGCACTTTGCACGCGCACCACTTTGGTTGGTTTCGGCTCATCTTGAAAGACCCATACGCTCGATTGCTGCCTTGTTTTGGGATCGCAACTGTAAATCCATGTTTCGTCACCTGTTAATAGTAACATGTGGGACATAGGTCCCACACCAAATTTGACGCCCCTTCGTTGAATCTGGTAAGCATGGCATTGCACCAAGTTACGCGATCCGTTTTTTGAGCCTCAGTCAAATTGTGTGGGATCCACCGAGAGCATAGCTTTTTCACACTCAAATGTTTGTGTAGTATTGATTGTATTTGACTCATGCCTATGCCCAAAGATAAAGATGGTACGTCACATGCCTGTCTGTTTTGATCATACGGCGCACAGCATCGATGTTTTTGTTGTTCACAACAGTAGACGGGCGACCATCACGAAATTCGACACTGAGATTCACACGACCGCGTTTGAATTCTGCAAACCAGCTATAAATAGTCGTCTTGCATGGTGCTTCACCGCCAAAAGCAGTTTGAAGCCGAGCGAAGCTCCTCTGAGCTGTTAAATTACACTTAAAGTCGTAGAAAATCATACTACGAAAATTTTCACGAGTTAAATCCATGGTGATGTAGACAACCCATTTCTAAAATGGAGCCACAATGTAAAAACAAGTGAAAGTCAGATGAAAAAAACTGTATTCTACAGCCAAAGAGTTCCACTTTCAAATGTTGTAATTACTTTTTAAAATTGTTTATGTAAGTGGCCAGTTCCGGAAACTTATAGTGCGCCCTATGTAACGTTTTGATTAGGTTTTTTGTAGCTGTAGATCTCCTTGTGAAAGAGTTCGTCCAAGAAGTACAAGGCAGAAAGTTTAGGAAGCGGAAGCGGTTCCGAAAGGTAAGGGTGCTGGTGAAATTACAGGCACATGAAATTTGTTAACAGATGTCCCAAGGTGATGGGCGCAGTGGCACTGCAAGTGTTATGTGTTCGTCCTGTCCATTGGTATCATAAAACAAGAATTAAGTGCGTGTATTTCGCAGAATCACAAATCTCTGGTATTTAAAAAAATAATATTTTCGTATTAAACTAAAACTATATGTATGATTTTGGGCAATGCAATCCAACAAATTAATGTTAGTGGCAATGTGTTACGATGATATGACATTGTTTTGTTGCCGACTGTTTTTACTAGGCACCTTGATATTTTTATTTTGTTATCAACGAATGTAGTTAGTTTACATACTTGGTTCTTGTATCTAACACAAGGTTTGACAAAGCAGAAAAACTTTATGGATTTGCTTAGTGAGTATTAGATTGGATCTGAGAACAAACAAAACTGAAATAATAAAATAGAAATTTCCACAGCGCCATCTAGGTAATACACAGAATATTAACAATTGAGTCGTTACGGCATGAGGAGCGAATAGCAAAAGCAAAGGAACACGCGTTAATTGACTTTTACGCAATGCTAATAGATGGCGCTGTTATACGTTTTTTTAAGAAATTTATATGAGGCAGTTTAGAAATAAAATCCGAACATTCTTTTTCAAATTGTATGTTTTAGGGTTTTTTTTATAATATCATTTGACAGAATAATCAAGTCGTGCGTCTGGTGGTAAAGAACACGCCTGTCCATAACTGTTGCAGTGCCACTCAGCGGTTTAAATCGGAAAGTTCTTAAGGATATTGCCACTGCGCCTGTCACCCTGAGACATGAGTTGACCAGTACCATGTGTCTGTAATTTCACCAGCACCCTTACCCTTCAAAACCGCAGTAATGCTCACATTACTACTTGGCGGAAGAAATAGGCAGGTAAGATTAAGGCAGTACTACCCTGATTGAACTCTTTTACATGGAGCTCTACTGCTACTACAAAATAAGTACATATAACTGTTCTACTCCCTTTTTAGTAGTTAGTACCCCCAAACAAAGATAGTATATGAGGAAAGTATATGACATCTGCCACACAACAAAATAAGAAATATCTGCTAAATATGTTATTTTGTTGTTGTGTTTAAAAAATATAAGTTGTAGGACGTTGCTATAAATTTACGTCGTACTTTTGGCGACTTGACATTTTATTAACATATTATCTACCATACCTACCTTCAAAAAGACTGCCTTATAGGCACATTGCCTAAAATTTATCAATGGTCTCACCTGTTACTAGCAATATTTGTTGTAGTTTCTGTATTTTATACACCATACTTTTACAAGCATATACCATTCTATACTCAGTTTCAATTTTAAAATGAATGTTAATTAACTAGTTCTCCTTGCTAGTTGAACTTCATCTTACAATTACAATTATATTACTATGCAGAAAATTATCTGCTATTGGACTTGGCTACTAGTAAAGGTAATAAGGAGAACTTCTAAATCACCAAACTCAGTACAGGTAAAGGATTTTATTGCAAAAAGGAAATACTTATACCCGCTTTACTCTTAGACGAAATTTTGTAACATAACAATAGATTTTTCCCTAAAGCATATATCAAACTGTAATTAATCTAATTTTAAGCGCTTCAATTATCAAATCGACTTCGCAAACTTGATAACAAGGTGTTGTCGTTTTTCTAGAAGCTACAAAGACCATTTTCGCATTTACGGCTGATTTTTCATTGACGTCATCGTACACGAAGCCTAAAGTAAACGAAAGGCCAGGAGGTATGCGCTTGCACCTCGCCAAAGACAGATTTATGTACTTGAGCTGTTCTAATTCGGGTATGAGTTTATAAAGCTTTATGTAGACTGGCTCCAAAGTAAGGTTAGTAAACTTCATGCGTTGTGTTGTCACACCGCCGCGTCTATATTGTATTCTAAATGGGTTCGGGAATGACACCAAATGGTTTTCGCAAATATAAGAAGCTGTCTTATGAATGGGACTTGAGAAATGTTTTGAAATCTCTATAAATCTCTTAATTTCATTTTGAAATCTTTCCTGCGCTTCCTCTTCCTGCTCTTGGTTGTCGAAAGAGTCCTGTCGAGATATTTCTACTTTTGATTCTTCTTTTACAGGATGCAATTGAACTACAGGACTAGGTTCTGGTACATATAACTGAGCTTTACTATTTTCTCCTTTACTAGAAATATGGGGTATAGGTTTTATTTTTTGTGTGGTGTTTTTGTGCTTGTAACTCATTTTGACGCAAGTTTATTAATTTTCTCAATACATAAAATTTCACTGCTGTGCCCTTAGGCATCCAAATGTCACGTTAACTCTTATCTATGTCCAAATGACAATGAAGGAGGATTATTCCTGTAAACCATAGACATTGGACAACGTCTATGCTGTAAACAATCCTTAAAGGATGGATTTTAATCAAACCCAAATGGCATAATAATCTTTTTTTTTTTTCCGAAAAAAGAATCGACAAGTGGCATTTTTAGTTACAGTTGAAGCACAAATTAGAAAGATATAGTAGGAAGTTGAAGCACCCATACCATAATATATTAATTCTATGTAGGTCAATGATTCCATCTTATTATTTATTTCAGGTAGGTCATGCAAGGTCCATTTTTTACTTAAAATTTATGTAAGGACCGTTTTCTACATTTTTGATAAATATTGTTCTAGAGAAAACTAAGGAATAATAGCCTAATTACAACCTTCAGAAAAGCTCACTATAATATAAATTACTTAACAGTGCGTAAGCACATTTTGAGGTCTTTTATTTACATCTAATTGCATAATAACCTGATATGCGTTTTGCCAGTAAACAGAAAACCAGTAATAAAAAGCTTGAAGGGATTATAGCCTTCACATTGATGTTTTGTTTTGCATTACGAATCTAGTCCAAGTACTACTACTAGTTGATCACATCAATTGAAAAATTGGTAATGTCATTTTTCCACGAAAAAAAAAAACAATACAACACAACAACAAAACTGTATTTATATAAATGAAACTATTTTTTCGGATTTAAATCGCGTATATTTGTTTTTTCAAACAAACCTTTTTTTTATTGACGTTTCGGGCCTTTTACAGGTCCCATGGTCACGGTTGACTGAGGTGGTACAGTCTTCAACCAGTTATGTCTAATATTAATGCAAACCACTCTATTTAGTCACTATAGTTACAATAGTTATTAATTAAATACCTTATTTTTAATCTTACAAAGAAAACATTCAAATTTACGCTACATTAAGTTTTACAAATTATTTTATTGAATGAATTTTTATTAAGTTCAATTTATTATTAATTATTAATATAAATTAGAATAAACTAAAACATATTAATTAGTACTGCAGTCTTATGTCTGTTGGTGGGATTTTTCATTAGAGGAAATACTTGATCCCAAACTGGTGGTACGGAGAAACCATCTACCCTGTTGAAATTAGGATGTTTTTTAATTTCAATGGCCTCTCGCAGCATCCTGGGTAGATAAGGGACTTCTTTTGCAAGAACCTGGGGTTTGTCAAACTTCATTGAATGTGTAGGTATATCCATGACATTCTCGCAGACTGCAGACTTGTTTACGCGACGGTGTTTGACATCAGCTATATGTTCTTTTCCAACTACTTTTGTTTCTTTCGACTGCATAACCATATTCCGCAGTTAGAAAACCTAAAAACTTCATTGTCGGATATTTTCTTAGAATTCAACCTTGTGTTATAATTATGTTTTGATTCTATATTTCTTTATTTTAGAATTTAAAACGGGTTTAATTTTACTAGAAGCAGCTATATTCAGTACATAAGAAACTTTAGAAATGAATCTCGGCACAATCAAATTAGGAAAGGAAGTTTTGGAATATACTTAGGTCTAAATTTTACAAAGATACTGTTCTTGAGGCTGAGATTTACAAAAGGAACTTTGACTTCTACGAACCGAAAATTGCGAGCTAAGCAAGTTTTTCGTATTTACAAAATGAAGTTTGCCTTATGAACTTTAAAAGTTTAAGCAAGAAATTACGAAACTCAAAGTTATATTCATTTTTGCTTAAACATAAAAAAGTAATTTTGTAAATAGAAAAAACGTACTTAACTTACCATCTTCGCCAATTTAAAATCTATAACTAATTAAGTTTATTAAAACTGATTTGTTATAATTCAACTGATTATCTTTCATTTACCATTTTCCTCGCCATAGTGAGGTGAAAAGTTGTGTTTCTCTCGGCATTAAAGTTGTTTTGAGTCTCGTGTCTTGAAACCCTCGCTACGCTCTGGATTCTATTTTTGAACCACTCGCTTTGCTCGTGCTTTAGTCTAAGCATTCATAGCTTGCTCAGCTTTCAATACAATCACTCGCGTCACACAACAACTATGCCTTGCATAACAAATAACTATTGTATGGCATAAAGGACAATAATTTTGTAAAATCAGCGGTTTTCCATAATTTCATTCATGTTTAAAAAATACAAATTTGTTTGTAACTAAAATTGTTTTATAACTTAGTGTGCAACTATGTATGCACGTTGACTTATTACTTAGCAAATCTTTATTAAAGGATAACACTAATTCTTTTATATTAAATAGCTTTGAAACTAGAGTCCCTCATACACCTGTTTTAAGGCTCGGTCATACATTTTTAGAATACTGTTTATTCCAATAAATTATTTTTGAAATCATTGACGCTAATGAGTGCCAAAATAGTTTATACTAATATATTAAAATTTCAGTAGTTTATTAAAATACTAATGATCGAACACGAATGAATACTAGAAATAAATTAATTAATTTACCAAACAGAAAGTGTTTTATTAAAATTATATTTTACCTAGGATAAAAAGATTGAATCGGGAAACAACATTATACGTAAGCGATTTGCACTCGCTAGATCAACTTTACTTTCTCTTATATGGATGGATTCCTCAATGACTGTCTGTAGGTTTAGTTAAGCTGGCCAATATTAACGAAAGTGAATTCGTCGGATCTATTCCTGAGATTTAGCGAACATCTACACCGCTTTTAATTTATAGAAGATATTATTTACGCCGTCAGCCACATATTTTTTGATTCACCATTTACCAAAACACCCAATTATCACGTATCACATACTCTCACTACGCAATCGCCTCCGATGGCCACGACTGGATCCAAGCAATTACGGTCTGACCATCTTGCCAACCGTGTCAGCTCCTCATTAAGCTTGAGTTTAACTAGTTCAACTAGGCCTGCATGAAATATACACTAAAGATCATCTACGTTAAGATAGCATTGATATTTAAGTGCTGTATAAAATAAACATAACAAGTTCTAATATCGATCCTTGTGGAAGTTATTACCATTAATTATAATATTATTACAATGAAAATAAATAAATCTAAGCAAATATGTTCTGGAAGTCAAATTATTTAACTTTGAAAATGATTGTCAAATTTAAATTTAAAGTATTTTAGAAATAAATCAACTAATTGTTAATACTTAATCATTTAAAAATTAAAAATCAATTAATAATTAATTATCTATTAATCGCCAAATTATTCTTGAATTGTATAATAATAATAATAACTACATTCGTCAATTAAATCTTCTTAATAATTGCTTTTATTTACTCCGTGACCTTATTTATTTTATTAAATTACCATAATTATAATATCATATTTTTATAACGTAGATAACATACATAGGGCACATTATAAGTTTCCGGAACTGGCCCTTAGATCTTTGCAATTTAAAGCTCTAATTTTTATTAAAATACTATTTGCATAATAGTAATTACATTTTTAGTTAAAGCACTGTAAGAGACTTAAATAAATAAATAATTTTATTATCAGTAACAATAACTGTGTAATAGCTATTAATAGATTTTTAAATAGGTCTATTAGATAAATACTTCTAATAGATTTCGTAATATGACGTGAACAATCATCATCCATATCATTCTTGGAAGAGTGGAAATCTCCACCGGAATTTAATAAAACTATTATTTATATCATAACTCACCGATTTGGTTTAACTTTATTACATCTATGGCTATCAACGTATCACCATCAATATTTCTATAAACAGTCCACTGTTTCTTTTGTGAAATGCTATAAAAAGTACAATAATGCCACAGTAGCCCCGTATGGCGGCGTTCAGGTGATTGGAAATCATAGATTATAATTAGTGAGTGAAGTTCCCAATCCGCATTAAATCCGCGCGGGAACTACAATCCTAGCCCACCCATTGTGAGAGGAGGCCTATGCCTGATAGTGGTACTATATATAGGCTTTTTTATGATACCAAGTGACGGGACGAATAATTCGTGCGCCTGGTGTTAAGCGACAAGCCTGTCTATTGCAGTTGCAGCGCCACTCAGACCTTTAACTGCCACTGCGCCCGTCACCCTGAGACATGAGTTGACAAGTTCCAAGTACTGTACCTACTGTAATTTCATCAGCCACCCTTACCCTTTAAAACCGGAACGTTCACACTACTGCTTGGTGGCAGAAATAGGTAAGGTGACAGTACTTCCCTGGAAGAACTCTTTCACAAGGAGCTCTACTGCTACTAAAAAACTACAACATTTTTCTTTCACATCTTATATATATCAGAGGCTTATAGGTGACTAGGAATTAGTAGAGGCGAAGCTGCAGAGCCTTGAACACCGCCGTAAAGTTGCCTGCTTATCGGTATTTTACAGGATATATCACGGAGAGTGTGCGATGGAATTACTCGATTTAATTCCGCCTTCCCCTTTCCGTCATCGGGGGATTAGGCGTAGGCTTGGCTGCCACCGTTATGTTGTGGATATTCCAAAGTTATGCTTCCACATTTATATGGCGATCGGCTATGGGGTGGAATCACCTGCTTGCAGACTTGTTCCCTGAACGTTATAGCTTGGACTTTTTCAAGGCGAGAGTGAATAGATATTATCTAGGTGTGCATGCTCCATCGTCGACCTCATCGTCACTTTCCATCAGGTGAGATGGAGGTCAAATGCACACTTACATTAGAACAAAAAAAAAACATCTTTGCATGAGCTATATTTGTAAGTTAGCAAGATTGCAGTCAGTTTACATTTGGCACGATACGAACGAAAGAATAAAATATTAAAGTTCATTTCAAAGACTTACAATTGTAAAGGCCAAATGAGGAATTCATAATTTCAAGTGCCAAGGCCACGGTCAAAGTGATAACGCAAGCAGATGCCTCAAATAGAAAGTAAAGTCAATGAAATCGTAAAGAAAATGAGTCTGTAGTTCTTCTTAAATGAGTCTGTAAATCTTAAAGCACAAGGTTACTGAATTGCAAAAAATAAAATGAATTGTATATACAAATTTTGCAGACTGATTTCACATCATATTTCCTTCATATTCACACACTGGCTTTTACCTATTCTTAAAGTAATGCATCCAAATTAACACCCTTGATAAGAAATTTAAAATAAATAGAAAGTTTTGCCATCTCCTGAATAATCACTCTTTATAAGATACGAGTTTGAGATAGTAAGGCATCGATATGTTAAAGTACATTAAATAGCAGCGTTTTTAGAATTTTATCTGCTTGTCCGTTTATTTGTTTGTATTCGCTTATATCTATAATAGCAAAACCAATTTAGATGTCATTTGGATGTGGTTTTCATTAATATGCTAGATAAGCTTAGGCTAAAGTATTTATTTTGACGAATTCGGTTGATAAATAAAAAAGATAAGTAGATTTTAAAGTGCATCGCGCGCGCACAAGTCTGAACGAAGTATGTGTGCTGACCAAATATATGGGAAAATTTGTTATGGGTGACAGGGAACATAGGGCTTGTAAATAACCCGAAAAGTTAGTTTGTTTAAAAAATGAAATACACACGATATAGGGAGCATACTCTCAAAGCACGAAATCCGAAGATACCGCCGTTTTACCACTGATGACTTAAATACTTGAGTTTCAATCGGAGCTAAGAATGTATGATACCACGATTTGACAGTTTCTAACGGGCTCGTCTTTACGGACTTCGAGAGTAATCCCGTAGGTCATACATATTGGGAAAACGGCCCTAACTACGGATTTCGTTGTTCTTCTTTAGATCGAAAACAAAGATTCAATTTCAATGTGAGTCGCGACAGTATTATTAAAGTCGCAAAAGTATTTATTAAAAGGAACCATTTTGCCATGTGGATAATTGCTTGTACATAAAATTTTCCCAAACAAAACAAGGCAATTAAATAAGCAGCCATAATTATAGTTTATTTATAAACTGAAAATAAAATAAGAGATGTGCACGAGAACAAAAAACAGACATAATAATGACAAGTAAAAAATGGCGCCAAGAACAAGTACATTGATCTCTAATCTGAAATCTAAAATTAACTAATAAAAAGACTAAATAAAATACTAAAAGATTTGTAGCGACTGCTGCGTTTCGTTTCATATGTATTTTATCAAGTCACTTACCGTCGCCTTACTTTCTCAAACTCGTATCTTATAAAGAGGATTATTCAGGACATGACAAAAATTTCTATTTATTTTAAATTTCTTATCAAGGGTGTGAATTTGGATGCATTACTTTAAGAATAGTTAAAAGCCAGTGTGTGAATGTGAACGAAATGTGATGTGAAATCAGCCTGCAAAATATGTATATACAACGCATTTTTTGCATTTAAATTATGTTATTAAGATACGAGTTTCAGAAAATAAGGTAAATCCCCTAAATTAGGCATGAGTTTTGTAGCTTTGAAATTCTTAATCCTAATAAAGTTGTCTTTCGAAAATATAATGTTATTGGTACACTCTTAGAGTAACTGTACCAACCACAATCACAGAATATGTTTCTTTACTTATTGTTATTCTTCTTCGTATCGTATCGGTGGCATACACTGTAATACTTTCATGGTGAAAGGATTTGATTTGATGAGTGGTTGTATAGGAAGGCTCCTTTTGTGCACCCCAACTATATAAATTACCTGGTCTCAAACTAGGGAACTCCTTCTACTATGAGTACTAAAGCAACGGAAAATTTAAAAGAGCTCATTTCTCAAATTAATCCTACTGGATCGGGGATTTCTTCACTCACAATTCACACCATTAGACCGCCGAGGTCATAAAAAGAACTTAACTTATAGTATTAAGGGAAGAAAGTTATTTACATATTGTTATTTTGGAAATTAAACTATTTCTTCGGATCTAAATAGCGTAACATTTTGTGTTCTATACAAGACCATCCATAGTCGCGGTTTTTTGTTCTACATTACGATGTACCTGAATACTGTTATATGATTGTGGTAAGCGATAATATATGTAGGTATAGTGACAAGGCATTGGTAAAAATGGATCTTTAAAATTTGTAACCTTACTAATTTGATGATATTGAAAGTTTTGATAAAAAACTTGTATTTTTATATAGATAAAATAAGTACTCATTTGGAGGACATTCCACATGATTGAATGTGACGATTGAGCATGCATACCTCCATAATGCCTATTCACTGTAGCCTTAAAAAGATCTTGTTTTATAGCGTTCGAGGAACAAATATGTACCTACATAATATGCGCCAATGATGTTAAAAACAGTACAAGAAAAATTAATAACATATTTTGTTTCATTCTTGTATAATTTTGTGTTTTATAATAGTAGTTATTGTCACTTCATCGTGGATAAGGAAATACTGTTAAGTGTGGCATAAAATCCTTCATTGACCGAGAGAATACCGTGTTCACGTGCATAGCCATGTAACCAGAATGCACAATTATTATTAATCTATATTAGCCAGTTATAACATTGTAACAATAGTGAATCAATTATCATATTTTGTTCTTATATCACTTTAAAACTCGCTTTATATGAAGTGAAGATATACACGTGCTCCAAAGTATTGCCTATGTAAGAAGATAAAACTCGATATATAATTGTATATACAGACGAGGATGAGGAGGGGATGAGGAGGACGAGGAGGTATGATCAATTTTGAAACAAATTTTTCTACATCAGTTCTGGTCTTGATGTTGTGTTTTTCGTTTATTAAAAAATAAGTGCGCATTCCCTGTACTATTACAAGGAATACCTTAGTTTGAGACCAGGTGATTGATGTACTTTTCTGACACTTTATTATTATTGTTAAGTTCGTGGGGGTGCACGAAAAGAGCCTCATCCCTTTCCTGTAGGGCTAGCACAATAGGGCGCGACTTGTGCGAGAGCGACATATGGCGCAACATACTGCCCTGCGAGGGACGTAACCTGAGTCTTGCGTGGCAGCCCAGCATGATAACCTTTCGGTATAAACTTATAAACTCTGTGATAATCTAACAGTAAGATAAATCCCATTCGCTGTTTCAGGAAAACAGTATAACATCCTCGGAGTTGGCCTAACCCAACCTCTAAAGAATTATGTAATTGGTCACGACTTTGAGATAACACAATAACTACTACATGTTTGTCATTGAACATCTACGCTAATTCAATACGAAACAAAGATTAAGTCCCTTAATTCAGAATATTGAACTTCGTCGTCGTCGTTAATGTTATGATTTTTATTCTAAAATATAATCTTAATTTTATCAGACTGGAAACGTTTTGGAAAGGAAGTTCAGCTTGAACACAGACAACGGTTAGGAAGTCACCAAACGGAATCATTTAGCTGGTCAGAAAAAAATTTGTTCGTACAACAAGAGCGAAACAGTTGCATGTTTTGTCTGTAGAGGCGTGTCATCAGTCGCCGACAACGTCTTCTGACCACGTCTCTTTTCGGAAAGGCTTAAGGTTTAAGTCCACTCCACGTCGATAAATCTTTGAGGAAAATTAAATTCATGAATGCAGCAAATTAAACAAAATATTAAATGAATAACGTATTAATAACATAAATGTAATAAATGTGTAATCATATATGTAACAAACAAACCTAATACAAACATATCTGTATCCATCATACAAATATAGATATTTATATAACAAAAACAGAAGATTTTGATGAGGATTTATTGCTGTGACAAACAATTCGAAAGATGCTCATGGACATTCTTTTGAATGATAATAAACTAGGAGACCTTTGATGGAGTCCGGAAGAGCATTCCAGTGATGTGTTGAATGGAGAGTGAAGGAATCAGATATGATGCCAGAATAAAAGAGAGGTATAGAGAGTGAAATAGAGTTAATGTTTCGAAGGGGGCTACATCTTACACTCGTTTTTATAAACAAAATTTCTGGAAGCAAAACTCGAGTAGGTATCTTTGTCACGCGGGATTCGCGTAATTAAATAGAACACTCGTTTCGGAAGTTTCGTAGAGAAAGAACAACAGTAAGTGACGAAGAAGAAAAAGAATTTAAGAACGATTCAAAATTTCAAAGTAGGTGGTCAGGAACCAGAGAAAAGGGTGATAAAAAGTGGATGATAAAGAAACATGTCGCATCATCACACCTTGTCTCTGCTGGTCATAATTTTCTAATTTACAACTATTTATTAAAGCTTAAATGAAATGCTGACTAGTAAGAAAAACAAGCATAGTTCAAAATGCAATAAAAATTGTTGTATAATTAATTAACCGTGTCAACAGTCAACCGTGACCATGGGACCTGTAAAGGCCCGAAACGTCGGTTTGTTTGAAAAAACAAATATACGCGATTTAAATCCAGAAAAATAGTTTCATTTCCTATGTGTAACAATCGCGAAAACCTAAGAACTCGATATAATTAATTAATTTAATACGCAAAAGTCAAAGGTTACTGAACATTAACTAGTATTGTTTGTATTGGAGTTTGCCTTCCAATTGGTGTATTACAGCTTACGTGGTTATGCCAACGTAGTAAATTAGCTTTAATTTACATAGAAAATTGTAAATAGTGTTTCCAATTTTGTAGATAATCTTCAAAGGTCAGCAATCGTATCATAAAATAGTCTCACCGCTTTGTTTTGGGTAATGAAACTACTTAATTCCAAGTTAAAACTACAACTTAATTTACCCACTGTCGCCGTGCAGACCATTTGAACATATTGAACTCTGCTACACGCTGCCGCGCTCAATTACCTATACTTTGCAAAATTGTAATAGAATACACATACTCGTAAATAAATGTAAATAAAATAACCTGGACGAGGTTATATTGTCTATTTCAAGAAAGTGTTTATTTTAAGAAAGGGATTCTTAAAATAAACTACATAAGTAAACAATTATTCTAAAATTGTAGTGACTAGGTAACAATAGTTCTAGGTAAAAATGTGGCGACACAACACAAGGGCAATATATCAAATTTATTATACCTTTTTAGTAGCAATAGAGCTCGCTGTGAAAGAGTTCGTCCAGGGAAGTACTGCCACCTTACCTGTTTCTGCCGCCAAGCAGTAATATTAGCGTTACTGCGTTCCGGTTTTGAAGGGCAAGGGTGCTGGTGAAATTACAGGCATACAGGACTTGTCCACTTATGTCTCAGGGTGACGGGCTCAGTGACTGTGCCCCTCAGATCTTTGCAATTTAAAGCTCTGAGTGGCACTGTAACTGTTATGGACAGGCGTGGAACTTACCATCAGGTGCAAGACTTGTTCGTCCCGTCACTTGATATTATAATTTAAAAAAAACCTATTATGAATTGAGTTATTTTAAATATGTATTTCTAGCAGTATATGTATGTGACCATTACTGTGTTCCGGTCTTGAAGGGTAAATGGGCTGGTGAAACTACAGGCACGTGTCAACTTTATAATTCAAGGTGACGGGTGCGGTGGTAGTGTCCCCTCAGGTCTTTGCAATTTAGAGCTCTGAATGGCATTGAAACTATTATTCACCAACACGCGTGTTGCTTACTGTCGTCCCGTCACTTGTGTTCGTAAAAAGTTACATTATATACGATGAATAGGACAATAGCGTGAGAGGAGTAATTCTATCCATACAGCCCCAATTTTAATTATGAAACGTTATATAATGGACCTAAAACTATTCACAGTAGAATGTATTTCTTTACTTCACCAGTAGCAGGTAAGTGAACCACTGAAGCTTCACGACGAACACCAACCCTAACAAACAAAAATACGTATTTTTATACATTAGCAAGATACAGTTAAAATGTAATATTCACCGTGTAAGACTCAGTACTTTCAATAATAGCAGTAAATAGTGACTGTTCTTCCCGTTCTTATAACCATCGTATTTGCATTTCGGTAACTTTTCAGATTTGACACCCAAAGGATTTTTTGCTGGTAAAACGAGTAAAAATGTCAATTACGCTGATTTCGCTTAACAACAAAACTGAAATAACATTTAAAAAAATCGCTTATAAGAGAGTAATAGCGCGGCTTGTATGTGTGCGCGACCACCGCGCGCTGGGTAGGGACGCACACATTCGCGTAATAATGAAAGGCGCGTTGGAACGACCAGTATCATGCAACGCAAGTGCATCGCAAGATTATGCGAATGTGTGCGTCTGTACATTGCGCACACAGATACAAGCCGCGCTGCTACGTTTAATGGACTTGTCTTACTAAACTGTGTTATTATGGCCCTGTCCATAATTCACCGAATCTTTAAAATACGACACAACGAACGAATTTTCAATAAATTATATAAATCTTCTGGCTTGTAACTTTAGATAAGAACATCTTATTAAATTACATATTAAATCATCAACATTCCTTTACTAAACTTATCTGTATTCACATTGCATTCATTTAACTGCCTCCGTGGCCGAACGGTTACCATACCGGACTGCCACGCAGAGGTCCCCGGGTTCGATTCCCGGGCCGGGAGAAATATTTGTATGGCCTACATTTATTTCTCTCGTGAGTTTGGGTGTAATTTGTGGTTGTCTATGTGTGTGTCCATGGCACCCGCGACACAGGGTTTCCCTAGTGTGGGGCTATGTTGAGTGTGTGCGTTATTATTATTATTATTATTATTATTATTATAGGCGTTGTTACATTCGTTAACATTTTGTTTAAAAAAAATTGGATCCGGTACTCCACTCTAATCCTAATTCTTGAAATTCGTTACCATCTAGTCCAAAATCAAACTTCTCGTAATCATTATACTCTATTTAAAGTACAGTTTCCCCCCAAGCCGTCCTTAAAACCACCCCGCTTTCGTCGAGATAGAGATAATCGTTTTGCACTCCAAAGTGCACCCGGCTCATCGATCAGTTATCAAATTAAAGAATATTAATAGATGAATAATCTTTGTTGACGTCGCAGAATTCCTATTCTTATTTCCTTCAAATTAATTGAAAACTACAATACTTCTTCATACTTTAACATCTACATAAAACAAAACCCATTCAAGGCACTCAATGAATTTAAATTATCGAGTTCTTAGGTTTTAAAATAGAAATTACTAAAAAACTTATTACACCACCAGCAAAGGGTAAAAGGTTAGTGATTCGTAACTCCAAAATAGCGCTGAATAAATATAATAAATCTAATCATTAAATCAGTATCAGGCATAGAAGTTTCTTCCGTGGAAATTTTATAAATCTAATATAAAAAAAAATAGCAATTATATCAACAAATGGGGTGCACGAAAGGAGCTTCCCAGCAAGACGTACCATTCCTTTCATATACGTGAGCAACAATCGGTGAATACCTTACTTTGATTGACAAATCCTATCACCACGATAGCATTATTAGTATATGCCATCGTACAATAAAAAGAAGATTGGTATAGTTATCTGGCACATTATTATTATTCGTGCTAAAGAGGGCGATATTCAAGGAGGTTCTACTAAATCTTTTACTAAACGATGATATGAAAGAAAGAAGAAAGAAAGAAAAGTATTTTGTTTGGTAAACTTATGACAAAATATATAAAACAGGATGATAACAAAAATAAAATAATCTTATGATAAAGCACAAAATAAAAGAATTACATTTAAAAGTTACCAAAATGGTCACCGCTCAGCTTTTTGTAACAAGACGTGTGAAAACACCTTAATAAATAACAAAGATGATATCGCTTCATCCAAGCTGATAAAATAATTAAAAAATATATCAATAGATTTCACTAGGCGTAAATCAAAACTTAAATGCAAATCAAAAAGTAAAATAGCATGCTATAAAAAGGGGTGTACGTGTTGAGTAGGTGGGATGTAATAAAACCATTTGTATCAATTACCTACGCCAAAAATGAGTGCAACTCAACCTTTGCCCGCGGAATGACAAAAATATTTTTCAGTAATATTTGTCAAAAATTAAATAGAAACTGAAAAGTTACCTTTCAAAACGGGAGGTATTGAACATGTACAGACGGATCTTATTCCGTTGCTATGGAGGCGATAGTCGATATATATAAAAAGTGCTTAATATTATTTTTATGTTGATACTAGCTGTTGACTGTACATTGATCTCTCCAAAGAATACGAATAAAAAACATAAGTTCGTTCAAATTTCACATAAATGAGGAGGATCAAAAATGGCTAGATTTTCTTTTGTTACAAAGGCTGGGCCCAGAAGTGAGATGTATGACAATTGATTATGATTCAACTTTACCTATATGAATCTTTTATCTTATAAAGATGATTTCATTGTACGCAACGAAAAAAATCGGGACAGCAGAAGTTGGTCAAATTTAATAAAATATTTTTCATCCAAAATGAATAAAATTTAGTAATATTTTTGTAATGCTCAGACTCAGTTTCTTACAAGAATGATTTAATTGTATTGGAAGAAAAGAATCGGAACAGCAAGAAGTGGTCAAATTTAATAAAATGTTATTCATTTTGTATAAAAAAATCTTTTTATTGAATTTGACCAACTACTGCTGTTCCGATTTTTTTCTTACAGTACAATAAAATGACCCTTACATAAAACGAAGCCTATCCGGATTTGGAAAAAAAAATGGTCAATTTTATTCATTTTGTATGAAAAACATTTGATATTTAATTAAAGCAACTTCTGCTGTCTCGATTTTTCGTCTCATACAATGAAATATGAAACAGAGTCGATCAGCACTAAAAAAGTTTTGATAAATTTTATTCATTTTTATGAACAACTCACATATTATGTTTAAAATGGTCTTACAAAGCTCTTTAATTTGATACCTATCAGAATGAAATTCAAAATTTCTTTCGATTGTATAAACAAGACCACCATTTACATATAATTTACCCAGTCCTGAAAACAACGCATATCCCGAAAAGCAATTTCCATAAAAAGTTCCGATTCAACGAGACGCGATGTGTATGTGCGCGTTTGCGTCCATCAGTGACGTCCCACGCGGTTATATAGTTGCCGGCGCAGGAACTTCATAAATAGTCGCTACCAAGACACGTTCAGTGTCTTAAGTACAACATACAGCCATCTGTGTTATTTTGTGCCGGGTTTGAAGGAGCCGGGTGTTATCTACTAAAGGTAGGCTTTACTTTGTTTAATGTAGTATTGACGAATAGTAGGTTTCTTAATTCACTTATATTTTTTCTTATTTCCATGTCTTAAATAGATATTTACTATTAATATTAGAAAGTAATTGAACGATTTATTTTTCATATTTTTCAACCAAATCTCATAGGTTGTTTGTCAATTGTTTTTATCATCCGTATCTATTTTAAAATCCTGTATCAATCGTAATTTTAATGTAATAACTTAAGATTACTATTTACTAAGTGTTAAAATCGTGTACAATCTCAAACTTAAACATCAGGCATTGATGTACTTATCACCTATGTAATATGAGATGGTCTTGTATATAATCTAATAATCAGCAAATTTTATGTGCTATACATTTTTTCTACATTCCTTTGTTCAAAACTTACGTGTCACAATTGACAGCTAAATAAAATTAATTTAATGCAATTTGGGAACAGTTCTGTAGTGCAAGAATGAACCCTCATAAGACTCGCCACAGCTCTTAAAACTATTTAAAATCCATATTACAGACATTCTACAACCACTTTAGTAACTAGAAATAGATATATGTATTATAATAGAACATTAGACTCAATTATTTTAAATACATCTTATTTTTAAACGATTTCAAAAAGGAGGAGGTTCTTAATACGCCAGCGTGTTTTTTTGGATGTATGTTTCGCGTTAACTCCGAATTCACGAACCGATTTTCATGATTCTCGTTTTTGGTTGTTTTTGGTTTTTGCTTGAAAAAATGTATCACGTATGTTACATGATAACTCCATGCCGATGTGTGAACCGATTTTGATGATTCTTTTTGTTGAAAAGAGAGTACCTCAGTGTGGTCCCATTTAAATTTGAAGAAAACATTCCACCTCTAAGGGTGGCAAACTAGGGGATGAATCCGGTTTCGCGCACTTTCCGGTAACCGATTTCAATAAAACTTGGCAAATAGATGTAATCAAACTTTTGAGGTCGATTTTTTTAGTACTTTTTACTGAGATTATTATATATTCTAATTCCTTTTCTATGTTTGATTAAATGATACATAAATATTAAAACGTAACCGTAATGTAACGTATAACGCTATATATAATCCGTAATAAGAGTCGTTACAGGACAGGCCAGCCTAATGTGGAGCCAACTTTAAATCATTGCACAGTGATTTCAGAAATAGCATTACGTTCGCAATGCATGTAATGTTAAAAGGTATAATGAGAAATAAAACTATTTTTGTCGGATCTAAATCGCGTATATTTGTTTTTTCTCAGCCCTTTGAGCCCTTTAGTGGCCCCGAAACATTTGTTTTACATAAAAAATATAGTTTAATTTTCCATGTCTAACAATCACGAAAACCTAAGAACTCGATTCATATCGAGAATAGCGGACTGTGTCAAAAGCACCATTTTCTTTTCAGAAAGATGATAAAAAAATTACTGAGACGTATCTGGCACGCAAAGAAAACCATCCTCATATAATTTTTTAAGCACTGGAAACCTCGGTGTCTTTTTCATAACAAAATTTAGCACATTTTGAATGCAGCTGTGCAAAAAAAAACTCAAAAGTGAACTATTATGAATTTGAGCGACCATTCTTGAAAAGCAGCGACATAATGTTAATTTAGCGTAAACTTGTTTCTAGAAATTTCGTACTGATTTTTTTAATTCGTGGTGCCAAATAAACGTATTGCTTATCTCTTTATTATTATTTATACAACTTATATCTAAGTACGGTGTCCGTACGTATCACACGAATTTAAAATGTAGAGTAGATAGCGACATCTACAAATATTTGTATACTGAATGCAACTTTGTCATGTATTTGCTAGGATACAGAGGTGTATTTGCCGTACAAAATTGTCAAATATTTTACGTATCCGCTAGTGACAACTGTCACTATAAACTCATGATAGAGCTTAGAGAATGAAAAAATATTGATAGAGGCATTGTTATGAAATACGTGACAAATTTCATAACTATCATAACGCTTCTCGTAATGCATCTCATTGCAGCAATATTGCACAGCAGGCACGTCGCAGATAATGCTCTTTCTAAAAAAAAACAAATGCGTGTGATTTGCACCTTATCCATCTAGTATACGTTTGATCGTGCTGTTTTACGTAATAATGGATTCTTCATTCAAAACTCATGGACATATTTATTAGTCGACTTCAAAAGGAGGAGGTTCACAATTCGACTGATTCTTATTTTGTATGTTACGTAGTAACTCGGTATTTGTGAACCGATTTTGATGAAACTTTTTTTGTTGAAAGCCTCAGTAGTGGTCCCATTTAAATTTTAAAAAATATTCCATCTCTAAGGGTGGCAAACTACAACAACAATAGGTATACTAACTATAACAAAAAACAATAGGTATAATTCCGCTAACTTTTGTGGTACTCTGTACAGAAATTATATGGAACACTAAAGAAAGGTTGAATTATGATAACAACAAACCAACGTTTCGGGCCCTTTACAGGTCCAAGGGTCACGGTGAACTGGACCTGTAAAGGGCCAAAACCGTTGATTTGTTTGAAAAATCATTGTTTCATTCAAATCATGAACATTGTTACCATAATTCAACCATTTTTTGCGTTCCTCCATTATATAAACAGATTCATTTAAATACGTACGGACGGCAACAGAGCAAGCTACACGTTGACGGATCTTGTTCTATTCATTTTATATACGTGATATTCGGATAACAGTGTATTACAGCTTGATGTGCTGTTGACTATACACATTTATTCACATTAACATTATGTAGATGAGATAGCTCAATCTTCCATCATTGCTCGTGTGGCTTACGCTTACGGCTAACGTTGGTTTGTTAAAAAACAAATATACGCGATTTAGATCCAAAAATAAAAATTTCATTCCGTATGTATAACAATCACGAAAACCTACGAACAACATATGTTAAAATGTACCTGTTTTTTGAATTGACTCCAAGTTTTCGCAACTCAGTGTCCAGTTATGTGACGATAATGACGAAACTCGCTCCCTCACACGCTATAGAAATTGACTTTATTTTACAAGTTCACGTAATGCAGTGTTAAGCGTACTAGAAAATAACCACGGTCAACTAATAGTAAATAAATAATAATAACGCACACACTCAACATAGCCCCACACTAGGGAAACCCTGTGTCGCGTGTGCCATGGACACACACATAGACAACCACAAATTATACCCAAACTCACGAGAGAAATAAATGTAGGCCATACAAATATTTCTCCCGGCCCGGGAATCGAACCCGGTGACCTCTGCGTGGCAGTCCGGTATGGCAACTGATCGGCCACGGAGGCAGTTAAAAACAATAAAAAATAAAAGGGTCAAACTGGCCACTACATGAGATATCTTTAGAAATCTATTTTTCACTTTAAAGGTAAGTAAGTACAGTACAGTTTTTTATTTCTTTTAACGTACACACTCATAGCCCCGCACTAGGGAGACTGTGTCGCAAGAGCCATGGACACACACATAGACAACCACTAATTACACTCAAACTCACGAGATAAATTTATTAAGGCTATACAAATATTTCTCCCGGTCCGAGAATCGAACGCGGGACCTCTGCATGGCAGACCAGTATGGTAACCGTTAGGTCACAGAGGCAGTTTAAATGGCCTGTGTCGTATTTGCTTACATTTAAAAAAGATGCCGACTCTAATATTTTCCTTAAGTGCACGTTCGAATGTACATGGGTTAAGGTGGATATATTTCACAACAATCAGGCAAGACCGTGAAAATATGTCTTGATTTAAAAACCTTGAAAACACCTGTAAAAGTTTGTTTATACTTTCAATTGTGACGACCTAGTTTTTGCGAGAAACTACGTTATTATCCTCCAAATTATATGTATCAAGGGTCTTTTTAATTATTTCAATTTGGTATAATGCATACCGGTACTAGATGACGAGTGGCAGTGTAAGATAAAACCAAATATGGTTTTCGTATCTTCGTACAATTATGCAAATGTAACCTCTGTAATGATAATCCTCAATGTAATGATACAAAAGGTACCAATCATAAAGAAAAATCTGGTAAGATCTGGTAATAATAATAATAACGTACACACTCAATATAAATAGTAATATTCAGTCATATATAGTATAGTTGCAATATTAAATATGTTTGCTATAGAAAATATTTTATGTAGGTTAAATATTTTATAATTACAATTTTTGGCTTTAAGTGATACAAAAACATGCACAATTGTTTCTTTTCGGTATGAGAAAACCGCGGGAGAACCATGTTTTCTGTAAATCCAATGTTTAAGTTACATTTCCTTTTGTCTACACTTTGTATAAATAACACTTAATAGACACAGTCGTGTAAAACAACAACTTTGAGTCAGTTATACTATCATCCTGTTATTCCCATTTCTACAATTTAAGAGCTTTGTGACACATGCCTATTAATTGCGCTAAGATTGAATTGTATCACTGAATTAGTGAGATTTGACATGCGTAATCAATTCATACCCCGTCAACTAATTCTATTAATAGTCAGAGACCTATTAATATTTTTTTGAATTGATATTCAATTATTTTTTATGTGAAATTACTCCACTAGTTCAAACAAAGATCAAACACTCAGAAATTCCGGATTCGAAGCGATGTCTTCTAGCATACCGTGTCAAGCGCTATACCACAACCAAGCCACGGAACGAACCAGCGAATCTCATGAATTTTTCTACGTGTTTTGTTGTCGTATCTTTGCATTTGGGTTTTCAACTCAAAGATATAATTATCTTAAACTATGTATGCGCTTTATGTTTTACTAAGCACGTCAATCACACAGCTTAAAAGAATTTTTTTTGTTTCCATAATTATAATGCCAGAATTATCCATAGCACAAATGTGATTTACAGTAATTTAAAAAGAAATCGTAATTGCACATCACATTTTAAATTTCTAGAAACATTTAGAAGTATCAGATTGAAGTGAACGTATTCATGTTTTTATTAAACAATGTTTAATAATATACAAAATAGAACTTCAAGTTAAAAGTCGTTCAGACAGGGCTCCAAACTTTTTCATTACTACATACCATAACGTAATCTAGGATATATGAAAAATTTTGTTAGAATTTACAAATATACTAACTCTGGAGATTACTTTACATCTTGTATCAATATAAAAATAAATGAGCCAACGACACTTTGTATTGTCGCATTTTCATACTAAGTATAGTAGTTTTCATACTAAGTAGAGTAGAGTAATTTATTTCATACTATCAATGCTGTGACATTACAATTATTAAAAATACAATGTCAAGGGATAAAATTGATCGTCAGTAATGCAAACAATAATAACGAATATAAAATAAAGTAGTATAACTACTACTTGTCTAAATACAACGAAGTCAAGTAAATTACAATTGTTTCAAAAGAAACTCATCGACAAAAGGAGTTTTAGTCGGGTGTTATATCATAAATTCTATAATACAAGTATCATAATAGGGGTAATAAGGTAGTAAGTATCCTGAATTAAGATCATTATTGACCATGTAAGTATTATTCATACAGAAGCCGCGACCACGGGATCTGTATGGGATCAGTAAAGGGTTCGAAAAGTTGCTTCGTTTGAAAAACATACGTGATTTAAAACCGAAAAAGAAATAGTTTCATAATCCAATGAGATTATTATATTCATGAAATTATTAATTGCTGCGAATGTAAATTAGTTAAGCACACTTACAAAATAATTCATTATTAAACCCAACTTACACAAATATAATTATTTAAAGTCACAATCCTCCTTTAGATATATTATCGTGTACAACAGTGCGTACCTACGTACTAATCATCTAGGACGTTGCTGTATATACAATATTATACTTGTTTACCTAAACAGGAGTATATTTGTTAACAACCAGTTTCCGCGGTCATTATAAAATAGAAGGAGTACATATGTAGCGCAAGGGCAATTTTATAGACTAGTTTACATGACATTGCTATGCAATGGTTATATTCACACTTAAATTATAGAGGAAGTTCCAAGTTAACTAGAATATAACGCCTTTTGGGTTATTCACGGAAAAGCATTCAAAAACATAACATTTTGTAACTATTGTTTATTGTGTAGCATTTATTTATTCAACATTTTCGAACATAAAACACACAAGTGTTTGTATTTACAATTAACATGTCACACGTCCTAGAAACGCACAGTGTCCCAAACAATTTTGGTACCAGAGTCACGGTGTCTCTGACGTGCAACTAGTTTCATCCATTATTAAAAAAATATACAAATTAACAAAAAAATTAAAGCAAAAAATTACCAAAAATGTTTAGGATCGTGTGTTTCTAGGACGCATGACAAGTTAATATAAGGTATAGGTATCTTGGATTGGATATAGTAATTTTTTTTGAATATCATGTTTTTTATACCCATGACATTAATCTTTTTTTTTTTTTTTGTGAAAACATTTCACTGACTTGTTATTATCTTTGGTACAAATATCGAACAAACACAAAGTGTTATTAAGATCGAAGGAATTTTTTATTCCTTTCGATCCAATAACAACAACTACCTGAATTTTAATTTATTCTTCATAAATTGTTTATTAGTATGTAATTTTTCATTGGCAGGTTAAA
The DNA here is from genome assembly GCF_003589595.1 of Hyposmocoma kahamanoa. Taxonomy (NCBI): domain Eukaryota; kingdom Metazoa; phylum Arthropoda; class Insecta; order Lepidoptera; family Cosmopterigidae; genus Hyposmocoma; species Hyposmocoma kahamanoa. The sequence goes on from NW_020654422.1 coordinate 12,049,685, forward strand.
AAATTGCCAAAAGATGACCGTCACGCCGGAGAACGTCGTGGCCCAAAGTGGCACCTGGGGCGCCACCAGCTTATTCTATATACTGCTGGTGCCAACTATAATACTCTGGTACGCATACTGGAGGATGTCGCGCCGACACATGTACGCTCTGGCCGAGAAGATTGGGGGCCCTAAGGGAGTACCCATTTTGGGAAACGCGCTGTATTTCACCGGTGGTTCACATGGTACGTACCATACATATACGAAACGACAATTACCTGAAAAGACGTATACATGTTGCAAGTATCGTTGTTAGAATCACAGATACTACTAACTAATTCAGTGCATTTTAGCTACTTGGGTAGGGTCGATAGTCATACAGAGTCGACCAACTCTTAGATAACAATCATGTTTGTGAAAGTAGAGCGCAAAAGTGGTGTAACTCACATAAAATTTTCTTCTACAACATTACTTTAAATGATATTAAAGTACATAATTATTTTATATTTGGATTCTCTTTTGATGTACAAAAAGATTATTAATTAAATATTGTTTATACTTGAAGATAGTACGCAATAATGCACGCACTCATAAGAGTCTATGCACGAGAGAAACCCTGTGTCGCAAGTGCCATGAACACACACTCATAGACAGCCAGAAATTACACCCAAACTCACGAGAGAAATAAATGTAAGCTATACAAATATATCTCCCGGCCCGGGACTCAAACGTCAGGACCTCTGCGTAGCAGACCAGTATGGTAACCGTTTGGCCACAGAGGCAGTTTAATTAATTTAATTATGCTTTAGTATCATTTATAGTGTAGAAAAAAAATTAACGTGGGTTACACTACTTTAGCGCTGATAGCCTCATCTTCAAGAATAGTGGCTCTGACCAAAATAATTTCTATTAGTCTATTATGCAGATCATTCAGAATATGCCAAATTTCATTGTGAAAAAGGCACACCGAGCTTTTTATTGGTTATATATAATTGTATAAACAAGTGACAACATAGAGGTGTAGGATTGGTCGTGACACGTTATACATGCTTCCGTTGTTTCTGAACCATTTTCCTGATCAATTATGTTGATTTTGAGAAAGACCACTGATCTAGAAAACCATCGAAACATAAATTAAACACCTACGTGTACTTCAAACTTAACATATTCAACGAAGTTACTTGACGCAAGCAAATTGAATGTTAATTGACAATTAACAATTAACGACATCACTATTCGTGTACTTCATTTGACGTAAGTCCGGGTAATTAACAATTAAAATTTTAATTGTGCTACGACTGAAAATCTAAATCTACCTATCTACCAATACTACCAATCACGTAAACATGGGTACTGTCATTTGATTGACTATGACTGTTTACTAACATGAACTTGCTAATAATGAATGCTTCAAGGACCCCTTACCTTTTGTGTTTCAAATTAAAGTATAATCTAATCCTCATCACAAGCATATAGGAAAAATTGATTCGTCATGCTTCGCTTCATCATAAAATAATAATCAAAACCTTAATAATCCTTTTAAAGAAATAGGTCAAAAGATTTTAATAGCAGTAGACCTCCTTCTAAAAGTTTGTCCAGAGAGGTACTACCACCTTGGTTATTTTTGCCGCCAAGCAGTAACGTGGGCATTACTGTATTAGAGTTTTGAAAGGTTACGGTGCCGGTATAATATGTCTCAGGGTGACGGGCGTAGTGGCAGTGCCCCACAAATCTTTAAAAATGACTGTATTAAATACCTTCTCTAGTACCTAAACACGCAATTGTTTCCTGGGATAGATATGTTATTCATATCTAAATTAAACGATTTTTAATTTACCTCTATTTATTTGTTTTTTTTTCTAATCCCAGCATTTTGTTACAGATATATTTAAGACCATAATAGCAAAGAGTAACGAGTTTGATAACGAGGCAGTAGTCAAGCTATGGATTGGACCTCGTCTTTTAATTTTCTTGTACGACCCCCGTGACGTTGAGCTCATCTTGAGCAGCCACGTTCACATCGATAAGGCAGAAGACTATAGATTCTTCCAGCCTTGGCTTGGCAATGGACTTCTCATCAGTACTGGTATAAAATTTGAAATATTTTTAAACATTTTTGTAAAAATCGTCTTAATTAGAAAAGGGAGTTTTTATGTATTTCATACATAGTTGCACATAACCTGACTTAAATTGGCATGCAACAGTTTCTTTTGATATTCTAATTTTATTCTTTAGGCCAGAAATGGCGCTCGCATCGCAAACTGATCGCGCCCACTTTCCACTTGAATGTCCTGAAGAGCTTCATCGACCTGTTTAATGCTAATTCCCGCGCAGTCGTTAACAAACTCAAGAAGGAATCTGGAGTTTTCGACGCTCACGACTACATGAGCGAATGCACCGTTGAAATTCTTCTAGGTATGTATGTATTTAATATCCAATAAAACAAGTCTTGTTTTATTTATACTTTTATTATCAATTTAAAGGACACCTATACAAGTGTTATTAATTTTGTTTTTTGTTCGGAGGTTCCTAGTAGATACTACTTTATCTTTTATTACCTATACAAATCCAAATACACAAAGGTCACCAATCCCTTCTGAAACTAACTATTGACGATTCATAAAATAGTCACGTCCACAATCCCTATCTACTCTTAATATAATAACTTATTTCAAGGTTTATAAATACTATTGAGGACCTCCATGGCATATTAAATATTTTTAATATTTGTATGAAAAACAAACAAAACCGCTACTTATTGTGCTTTAATAACCGACATATTTTATTATAAACCAGCTAAAGAACACAAAGAAACTTCACTGTAAAAAATATTAGTCATGCAAATGATGTGGTCAAGGCGATCAAATCCGTTTGATGTCTATAAGAATTAGACCAGACTTGTTCAAAATCTAAAAAGTGCACGAAAAAAATGTAGAATAAACAGCAATTTGAATTTCTAGTCACGTAGATAAAGGCTGGTGACAACACCGCCGGAACCTTCCATTGAGGCAAACGTAGAGTCGCGAATATACTTACTAGTATTACGACACTTAAAGATATACGTACGGTTGACTTTGCGACATATGATTATAAAATAATGTGTACCTTCAATGATAATTTAATTCCTAATAGATTACGTTGATTGGATGAGATGAAGGGAAGACGCAATAGTATTAGTCAAGAATAAGGACTACGTTTCTAACTGTTATTATTAAGCTATGCGAAAAAGATATTTTTCGCATAGCTTAATAATAACAGTTAGAAACTGGTTATGTAAGGAAAATGAAGGCAAATAGAGCGCAATATCGTAATTCGCGTACAGTACATATAATTTACTTAGGTAGACAATATGTAACCAATAAGAATCTGTTGAGTCACCATTGTTCGTGGAAAAATATGCAGTGAGTAGTAAAATTAGACGCATGTCGAGTTTGGCGACCCCCCACATACGCACGTAGCTTTAACTGCCAATACTCACCATCAATAGCTGATGGCACTTAAGAACCACTATTGTGTATTATGCAATTGTTTCCATTTCAATAGAGGTCAATAGCTTCTCTCCAATTGTAACTTAAATGTGCAATTTCGAAACCACCGATTCGTTTCAGAAACTGCTATGGGAGTTAGCAAGAGCACTCAGGACCAGAGTGGTTTCGAATATGCCATGGCTGTAATGAAAATGTGCGATATTCTGCACTTGAGACACACCAAGATTTGGCTGCGGCCGGAAAGTCTGTTCAAACTCACGTCATATGCCAAGAATCAAAGCAAACTCCTTGATATTATCCATGGCTTGACAAAGAAGGTACTTATAGAGTAATTTGAAAAGACCAATAATATTATTTGTTGTCACGTGGTCGGCGTAATTTGAGATCCTAACTATAGTGTGTTTAAAGGTTATCAAGAGGAAGAAGGAGGAACTGAAGAATGGCAAAACACCGACTAACCTGGCTGAGACTGCTGAATCTAACTCTACAGAAACTATTCCTAACAAAGTTACATCTGTCGAAGGTCTCTCCTTTGGTCAATCGGCTGGACTCAAGGACGATCTGGATGTTGAAGAAAATGACGTTGGTCAGAAGAAACGTCTTGCTTTCCTCGACTTACTTCTAGAAAGCTCTCAGAGTGGAGTTGTTATCTCAGACGAAGAAATTAAAGAGCAAGTTGACACTATCATGTTTGAGGGTCACGATACCACTGCCGCTGGTAGCAGCTTCTTCCTGTCTATGATGGGTATCCATAATGATATTCAAGACAAAGTTATTCAAGAACTCGACCAGATCTTCGGTGATTCAGATCGTCCTTGTACTTTCCAGGACACACTTGAGATGAAGTATCTCGAGAGGTGTCTCATGGAGACACTTAGGTTGTATCCACCAGTGCCAATCATCGCTCGTCATTTGAAACAGGACATTACTCTTCGTAAGTTATCTTAAATTCGACAAAAAAAATACAACATGTACCCTTGCTTCTCTACACAGAATTAACATGTCTTGTTTTTCCTTGGATAGCATCAAATGGCAAGACACTACCAGCGGGTTGCACAATCGTCATAGGTACATACAAACTACACCGTCGCGCGGACGTGTACCCGAACCCTGAAAAATTCGACCCTGACAATTTCCTACCCGAGCGTTCTGCCAACCGCCACTATTATGCATTCGTGCCATTCTCTGCTGGCCCTAGGAGTTGCGTCGGTAAGTATTAATTATCGAAAATTACACAAAAATTTAGTTCAAAGCTATTTGCCCTTCACTAACCACATTTGTTTGGTGTTAAGGCTATTTTTAAATAGATAACATTCTTGAACGTGTTTATTAGGTCGCAAATACGCCATGCTGAAACTCAAGATCATACTGTCGACCATCCTAAGAAACTTCCGCGTCCATTCCGACCTTACGGAGAAAGATTTCCAACTGCAGGCTGACATTATCCTCAAACGAGCTGAAGGTTTCAAGGTCCGCTTAGAACCCCGTAAAACAATGGCCAAGGCATACTAAGCCTCCTAATACTAGTACCTTTAATAATGTATACATTCTAGTATTAAGACAAATTGTGCTTGTGATACCTAGTAACATACTTACTGACTAAATATTGTTATTAAATATGTTAAGCATTGATGACATAATGGTGGTAGTACTTTGAACTCGGGATAGATGACGGTGCAAAGATTGCTATTTTCGCTCATTCACATTAAAGTATGTGACAAATTATATCTAGTTTATAAATAGATAAATGTTTGTATACTTACGATGAATGGATAATAAAATATTGGCGAACACGACAACTGTGCTTATTATTTGTTATTTATTGCCGAAGATGCAAGAATACAATTTTTGGGTAATTTCATTATAGCGATGTCACACGATACCTTGCGACGGCGTTGCGACGACGCTTTGTACTACCTACATAATAAATCAATCAGAACGACATACCACACAGTGTGCCACTGCACCTGCTCAGCAACTTAGTACGATGAAATCACAGCGACGAAGAAACGCCCTTGTGGCATCGCTCTTAGCCGTTGTCAATATAAAATGGTTGGAAATAAAAAAGTGGCTGCCCTAAATAGAAAACTCGTTGTAGGAGCACAAATTTGGCACAGCCTCATGTAAGCATAGTGCTGGACAATAAAAAGGGCTATTGGAATAATATAGAGGTAAACTAAGAAGTTTGTACTTGTTATTAAAGTATACCTACCACTGTGTAACTATCCGCTTGTCTTTTAAATTTAAATTGAATATCCTGAGACGGCGCTTCAGATACTAACGCTTCCAATAAACAAATTAATGAAATAGAATACAAAACTCAGGTACTGATTTAGATACCGACACAGGTTAATTGCTTAATAGGTTACCTTTATAGACAAAACAGTAAGAGCCCCATGCACATGGTGTATTTTTGACGCGCGTTAACACGATGCAAACGAGATTCAGTCACAGCCACTAAACCTTTGAAAACATTCCCAAATTTAGTGTGTCGCCGTAATTGCGCATTTGTGATACACAAGCCATCTGCGCATATAAAACATGCCATGTGCATATATGCACGGTTGCGGCGATAAAGACGCGCTGCAGTCGCCATTTTGATCAGCGACTCCTCAACAGTAATACAATGTCATCGGTCACATTACACCGCTTACATTAGCTTTGTTTTACTGCTTTAAAAAGGAAAAAAGTAAAATAAGCAACTCCATTGGATAGACAGACTCTTTTATTTGCGAAAGAAAACTGTGTGGGCATTTTAATATAAAGTTTAAAAATTTAGAGCAATACCGAAGACTAGCTGGTGCTCGCGACTTCGACTGCGTAGAATAAGTACTTCGAGTAGCTTTCTGTACTACATTAAATTTCAAAGTTATACTTTTATACAACTTGCACTCTGCAATCAATATTTTAGTATATTGAGATAAATAGACTACAAGACATTTTGATCCTTTCTTCTTCTTCTTTCTTCTTTCAGTCCTTGTAGTAGATCGGAGTTTTTCTTACGCGTTGAAGGACGAATATAAGCATATTGTTTCAGTACACATTTAAGAAGTCCATTTCCAATTTAAAACAAAAATCACAATTAATCTGTGAGGTAATGTTGACGGGACAATACCGCTGAAAATTAATATCGGTGTTTACGACAAAATCTACAAATTAAAAATAATATCTTGGTGGGAATTCTTATTCCACAAATTCCGACTGTGTAGCAAGTACTACGTTGGTGGAGATTTGCGGAACAAAATTTAATTAAATTTCCAGGACCCCCACCAAACATACCCATAAATCGATTAAAAACCACGTAAAATGCGATACAGACAAAGTTCGAACGCACTACTCGCTCACGTTTATATAGCTTTGTAATCACGTTTGAGTCGATACAAAAGCGACAATCTGCTTTTTAAGCCTCTGCGATGCCGTAAATGCGCATCGTCTACAAATATAAAAAACAGGGACCCTATATAAATAAAAAGTTCAGGAAAAAATACTTACTGCCATTCTTTTATTCGGTTATTCCTTAAATTTTGTTAAATAAAATAACATGATTTGGTTGTTTATACAATTTTTTACAAATTCCCACGTAAAGTGACTATGTACATATGAACTTAAGTCATATTGTGTTAAGTGGGTACATTATATATTTATATGCTTGATGACCTTTGGAAGACTTGGTGATAGCTTTCTGCAATGCACCACTGAGTCTTGAATATAGTCCTCTAATAAGTTTCCTATGCTACACTGATACGATGGTCCTCCGCTGTGCCATGTCATGACTATTTAGTAAAACATTCCACTTGTATGCCGACGCTTGATAGTCCAGCCATAATGTGGAGCACAAACGGGAAAAAAACATACTATTCAATACCCTTGTTAGAAAATAATAATAAATGTACCATAAAATTCTTAGCGTGTGTGTGGATTGTGTGTACAATCTAAAGGTACAATATAGATAATAATGTAACAACCCTACGTTCCGAGCGAAGTGCAGGTATTTACGAGCCGAACAGGCAGGAATTGCCATATTTGATATTACATGTATTATGTGCTATTATACTATCGTTTAGTGTCACTGATCCAAGCAGAAGCGATCTGCGCTACATCTTTTTCGCTCTTATTGCATGGACATAAAGTTTTTTCTGATTGACTCAAGCTGATTATATATTGATAACTGTGTTGACTCGTGTACACAGCAAGGTTTTTAAATGCGTCTTTAGATGCGAAATAGAAATGATAGTAGTACTACATTCGCAAAGGTTAAATATTAAGAATTTACGTGTGTGTGAATTGAGTATGCACCCTCTGTAAAATGTTTAAAATGTGTTAGTCATTTAGTAAAAGTTCTAAAACAATTGTAGAAACCAATCTTTCTA
>NW_020654422.1:12057531-12094328 GCF_003589595.1 Hyposmocoma kahamanoa
TAGAAAGATTGGTTTCTACAATTGTTTTAGAACTTTTACTAAATGACTAACACATTTTAAACATTTTACAGACGGTGCATACTCAATTCACACACACGTAAATTCTTAATATTTAACCTTTGCGAATGTAGTACTACTATCATTTCTATTTCGCATCTAAAGACGCATTTAAACACCTTGCTGTGTACACGAGTCAACACAGTTATCAATATGTAATCAGCTTGAGTCAATCAGAAAAAACTTTATGTCCATGCAATAAGGGCGAAAAAGATGTAGCGCAGATCGCTTCTGCTTGGATCACAGATACTAAACGATAGTATAATAGCACATAATACATGTAAATCATCAAATCATCAACTATGGCAATTCCTGCCTGTTCGGCTCGTAAATACCTGCACTTCGCTCGGAACGTAGGGTTGTTACATTATTATCTATATTGTACCTTTAGATTGTAAACGTAATTTGAAAAATTTAGGTGTTCTGCACAATATGAACTTCGCGCGTTTACTCCCGTTTCCAAGTGTTAGCACAATGCAACGCGAAAGTTTAAAAGTATACGGAGGTATGGAGTTCCCATAATTGCCTAAAACTACACAAAGCTTTTTTCGGTCGTACTACATGGACACAAAGCATTTTCGTGTCAAAAAGTGTGATGACTACCAACCTGACGTCAACTCAATAAACTCGCCTTCGTCGCAAAAATAAACCACCGTATTCGTTAGTCGTATTTGTTTATATTCGTTATGAATAATAAATTTGAATGTGAAAAAGAAATTGCGACGAATTCATTGTACCTTCTACTTACACTGTGGACTGTCGTTATAAAGCGGATGTAAAAGCAATGAAATTCAGGTCTAAAAGTCTGACAATTTTTGTACGAATTGTATTTGTTTATTGATTGCTCAATTTCCTTATCGCGTCTCATTTAATTAGGTATACCTTTACAATTTTGCACTAATATAATTATAACCGATTTATGTAGGGGAAATACTTTAACCTTTACTTTCTACATTAGGTAAAGATCATTGCTTTTAATTCATTAGGACATTTCGTTAGTAAACAATATGTATAGATTTGTTAGGGCGTGTTTTTGTCGTGTGCCGGCTTATGTCTGTTTGTCAGTTTGCAGTAATTTTCAAGCCATGGGACTAGCCTTTATATCCTAATTTGGATTTGGTTTGAAACGTTGGTGGATGACATACGTAAGATTCTAGAAATTTTAATTCAATAAGATTTTGGAAAATTTAATAAGGTCGCAGCGTTCCGGGCCCTTATCCCTCTCTGGAACAACTTTAGTTCTTTCTTGGACCTGATTACATGTTTGGAGTTCGTCAAGAATGAATCTTCAAATATTTGTAGCTCGGCCTCTTTACAAGTGATGAGGTCTTTTATCAAAAATTTGATACATTTCATTTATAGCTTCTGTGCTGATTTAGAAATTAAGTAACCGATCTGCATCTATTGACCTAGGTCTTGAATTTGAACAAAGTTAGTTTATTATCATATAAACTTATGGTTAATAAATACACGTTACCTTCAGTTTTTATTACGACATGGTTTAGTTATATCAACAGACTGATTGGTATTTCAAAACACTAGCTATGGAACTGTATTGAAAACCCTAACTCAAATATTTAAAATATAGGACATCACTGTGATAGGAAGGAAAGGAAATCAGCTTACTAAGAGCAATGCCACACGAGCGCTGCGTCGTCGAAACGCTATTATTCCAACGCACAGAGTATACGTACATGAGCAATGCGTTGTCGTAACGTCGCTTACTTAGGTACGCACCGCAGCATCTCTCCCCGCTTCCTCTCCTGGCCCCTTGTCAGAACGCCGACGCAACGCACGTGTGGCATCACTCTTACGGTATTGTGGTGTTTTCTTTTGATGCATGGTACACGAGGCTGCCGTACCAACTGCGACGTCACTGGACTAATTGTGATAGCAATGTTGGTTGCGCAACCACGTATGACAACTCTTTGTTACATGTACCAAATGTTTGTGTACACGATGGCTCTAGTCGTTGTGTAGAGTCAGATACTTCTTGCTCCTAATGAACTTCGATGATGTGATGAGACCACGTGCTTCGCGCGAATCCCACTCTGTTTTCTTTTTTCTTTCCTTGTTAATTGCTCGCAGAAAACCGAATAGGCCCAGGCGCTCCATAGGGGTTACCAATGTTATCTCGAAAATTACAAGAACAATAAATGTTTTGAATAATTTCATCGTCCACAGCCTGATTTCACCCACTGCTGGGTATAGGCCTCCCGAAGTTAATATATATAAAATACGATTTTCTACATTTTTCGAAATAGTTTAGTGCCCTAATTTTTAGGGAAAAATTTTTAGGGAATGTTTATTTTGTATTTAAGTATCCAAACCAAGTTTTAACGCGTTAAAAAACTAGAATACCCCATTTCTCTTCTTATATATATATACATAGGGGTAGTTTAAAAAAATATTGTTTCAGTCTTTTAATGTTGCATTATAGAATATTTAAACTAAGTTTTACCTTTGTAAGTTCAAGAAGTTCGGTTTGTCATACTAACGCTTACCCTTTTTCACCCTTTGAGGAGTTGAGATGCAAAAAAATCCGTTACACTAAATAATAACAACATACCGTAAAGACTAGTTTATACTGTAAGCACCATTGAAGCGCTCCAGACCTTACGAGTTTACATAAATATATAGATAGACAAAGATGAAACTTGATGAGTATGTAATAAAAATAGTGCACAATCCATGTTAAAGCGCCATCTGACGATTTTCAACTGTCTGAATTTTTGCGCGCCAGCTGGAAAACGATAGTACTTCTTCTTCTTAGTACTCGTATGATACTACTAATCCAACCATATTCCGTATTAGTTTAGCACTTCGTCAACAGATGTCGCTGTAATAGATTTCTACTAATACGCACGTATTCTGTTAATAATATTAACATATTTTTTGTTTTGATCATAACGAAATGTAAAATGTATCTAATTAAATTCTCAAGTCTTTGAAACAATATTCAATGTTCCCTCAGTGGCAAAAAGTTTGCAATAAAAATGGAAGGACTAGTCTTCGTTTTTGCAATAAAGTGGGGCGTTGAATGACAAGGTTCGGGTTTAAGAAAATTTCTTTTTCTACGTTTCTACATTCTATGCCTTACTTTCACAAACTCGTATCTTATAAAGAGTGATTATTCAAGAGATGGCAAAACTTTCTATTTATATCGTGTTCTTAGGTTTTCGCGATTGTTACACATAGGAAATGAAACTATTTTTCCGGATTAAATTTTTTTAATTTTTAAAGTTTTTTCAAACAAACCGACGTTTCGAGCCCTTTACAGGTATGGTTACGGTTGACTGAGGTGATACAGTCATCAACCAGTTATGTCTAATATTAATAAGTAATTATTATAATCATTAAAAATTAATAATAGATGCACGCCTGAGGACTCTTCCGATCTTGTCTGTAACACCTCTCACGTAAGGTGAAATGGCAGGTGTTCGCTCGAATGTTGGTGGTTTCATACGGCGCCTGCGGCATTGGGAATCTTCAACTTATTCGCATGTAGGACTTGCGTTATATGCTGATCTTGCCAGATGCCAGATGATTACTGTCGCAGACACCATGTACTCTCTGAAATAAAGATTTGCCCACGGTATCTAACTGGCTAGGATGGTGATGGGAATTACCATTGAGGTACCTACCTTTCTTTCGAAATACAGTATGGCATATGGTGTAATTAGGATTTTTTTTAATTAAAACATCTAAGAAAGCTAAAGTACCACAATTCTCTTGTTCCATAGTAAATTGGATCTTAGTACTAAAAGAATTAAGACGATCCAAGAAAGAAGGTATGCTATTTTTAAGTAATATTGTGAAAGTATCATCAACGTACCGTTTGAAAATCTTTGGCCTAGCTGGGGCCATGGGTAAAACTCGCTCCTCGAAGTCTTCCATGACAATATCGGCAACAACGGGAAATACCGGAGTGCCCATCGCTATACCGTCGATTTGTTGGTAGAATTCATTATTCAATATCATTATTCCTTTCAATTTATTTTAAATGTCTTATCAAGGGTGTTAATTTGGATGCATTACTTTAAGAATAGTTAAAAGCCAGTGTGTGAATATGAAGGAAATGTGATGTGAAATCAGACTGCAAAATTTATTTATACAATCCACAGACATCTATCTAGATTTATCTGTGATACAATCCATTTTTTGCATTTCAGTAACTTTGTTCTTTAGGATACGAATTTGAGAAAGTAAGGCGACGATATGTAAGACATATTTATGCTTCATATCACAAGAAGCAATAATTTTACTTACTGCGTTTTTTGTGTGGCTGAAGAAAAGCAGCCCTCGTACGTAATGTGATATTTTTGCTATTTTTATGCGCCAAAGGCAACGGTCAAAGATATTATAGGTAGATTATACCTTTACTTTATTTATATATATTTTAGAATTAAAATAAAGGTATGATCACAGGACATCATATAAAATTATATCTAGTAATTCTGTTTTCCGTGTTTACTCAAAAGTTCACATTAATGGAGGTACAAGGTTTACGAATTCAACCGACATTCTATTTTATCTTAAATAACAGATGGAAGGAATTGAGTTGATTGGTCGATTTAATACAGTAAACGCGTATTGTCTCATACAAACACAAGAGGAACTAACTACAGTACAATTTCTCCTTTAATTACTCCTTTCGTATATTATGATATGAGTATTTAAAAGTAAATTTAAAAAAATACTCGTACATATTTTAAATAAGTAATTATTTGTAAGGTATGTAATATTTTAATATTTACTATAAAAATATATTCGGAACAATAGCAAAGTAACAACAAAGACGAGTCGAATAAACATTTTAGTTCTGCAATTTTATATTTTTGTTGTATATTTGTTTCTAAAGGGCGGACGGAACCCCACCAATAGCATTCCCCTGTAATGAATATTTGACATTCCAACGTATGCACCGCCGAACATTCGAGATCCTTTGAAGCTTTATAATGTTCGGCTCAAAGTACGTACCTACCTGCTTAGCGCACAATCGATGTCGCATAATCATGTAATGCTTTTGTAGGAGGTAATCCTTTACTTTCTTCATAAATAAAATATTCATATAATGAAGAAATATTCAATAGATGTTCATTAATTTCATTTGTTTTCACTGTCGTCGTATAAAAGCATACATAGTTATCGTTGTATAAAAGTAAAATTTCTGAAAGACTTTTCCATTGCATTCGTGAAAAGTGATTTTACCATTTAATTGTTTCAACAAACGTAAAGCGAAATCAAATTTATGTCTGTAACTGTCCGAGTTACCCACGGCTTCACGTGGTATACGTAGTAAAAATATCGCTACAAATGGCTTCGTCATTTGACGGTGGACAAAGACAATGTATATCGTAGGGAATGGCTACAAAAAGTTTAAAACGTATAGTATCATACCTCGACATTATTTTGTTTAAAAATAAAATAAATGTTTTTTCTAGGAGTAACAATACGTAAAAATACCAAATTGAGATTTCCAGCCAAAATCTGAAAGATTCGTTGTTCGTGAGTCGTAGTAACAAACAACTGAGCATGATAATTACAGAGATAACAGAATTTTAATGGAAATCCCACTAGGCACCTAATTAATTGGTGGACTTGACTTCAACAAAGGATACGTGTCTAGTCCATAGGTTCGGCAGATTTCTCAGTAAGTGCTGCTAATGAAGCCTGGCTGCTGGCTACTGGTTTGTCCGCTTGGTGGCTGGTTTCACTAATATGGGTGTGATCAGATTCAACTGATTTCAGTTGACTAGTAATGTCTTGATTGGTGGTACTTGCGTCGTGGAGCTGTGTCAAATCTTCCGCATCGTCAATTTTTTGCAACAAGCTACCATCCGAAAATTCAGATTCCAGTTTCTTTTTGTTTACCAACTCCATTTGATACCTTCAACATTGCGTCATTAGATGTAATATATTTATACGATTTACTGAAAACTCTACGACAATTTTTTTTTTATATTTAGAATTTATGCATTAGCCTATTCGATAGATTTCGTCCTTATGATTAAATACAGTAATTATAGATTCAGGCGTTACTTTGGGGAAATCCATAGCAATAAAAATGGAATGATAAATTAATTTTCTAGTCGGCGAACCCAGTGCAGGTGAAATAGTGCAAAATAGCAGCACTCATGTTCAATACTTTTTTCATGCATCTGTACAGCTGCAGCATGAAAAAAATACTACACTATAACTGCCTCCGTGGCCGAACGGTTACCATGCGGGACTGCCACTCAGAGGTCACAGGTTCGATTCCCGCGCCGGGAGAAATATTTGCATGGCCTACATTTATTTCTCTCGTGAGTTTGGGTGTAATTTGTGGTTGTCTAAGTGTGTGTCCATGGCGCCCGCGACGCAGTTTTCCATGTGCGGGGTACATATATTGTGTGCGTTATTATATTATTATATTTTCTACATTACTTTCAATTATAGTGAACTCCCTACCGAGATACTATACGAGAAAGGCACCATAACTTAGCGTGCACAGGAACCTTCTCAGTTCAGTTTAATGAGTTTTACCATTTACTTACAAATAAATGGACGACGGGTCTAATACAAAAACCACGAAAAAAATGTCCCAAGTCAACCTATTTAAACGTAGTGACATGTAAAGAATATGAAAAAGCTAAAACATTGAATTTAAATTGTAATGTCATCGCAGTACTATCTAATTTTGCTTGCTTCGCTGTCAGTCGAACAAACGAAGACTAAAGCGTGAATGACGCTCTGTATACGATTTTAACGCCCTATAAGTTCGGACACTTTTTAGCGCGGACCCGACGTCCATATAATTGTAAGTCAATGGGTTTTACCATGGTTTTAACCCAATTAAAAATTAACAAATAATAAGTATTTTAGATATTTATTATTTTGTTGTGTGCCAGATGTCATATACCCGCTCACGCGATTCATGCGTCTCTGGAAGCATACCACACCTAGGTGCCGGTGATGATTTTATACCGATTTATCGGATATCGAAGTTATAACAGGTAAAAGAACTAATACTAATTGCTATTTCGGTAACTACTCTAGCAAACCATAAAGTTTTTAATGCCTGGGTCTGTCATTTAAAAAAAATAAACAACTTCAAAAATACGTCACGACAATCGTGTGTGTTATTGTTTGGGCTGGTGATGTCGGTGTTTATTTATTGAAAACATACCGTAAGTTGCGTTTTTTAAGTATACCCTGAATATAAATGTTTATAAACTATACTTTAAGGAGTAATTTCATGGTAAACGTTAGAACCACTCAAACAGAATATTATCATATTTACCCAAGTACAACAAAAATTTCATTAGTGCTTTTTAAGTGCAGGATTTGCGGTGTATTACTGCATTTTATTTAAGATGTTTTGTTGTAGTACGGAGGGTATTTATTTAGCAATGCAGAATAATAATTTTTATTTATAAAAACTTGTATTCAAACTGAATCCTTTTCTTATTTGCGAAACCAAATAGCCGCCATTTTGCGGTAGGATGAGCGCATCGCGTGAGCGGCTATGTTCTTCATATAAAATCTTTGTTTTGGGGGTACAAAAGGAAGTAGGACAGTGATATAATACTTATTTTGTTGTAGCAGTAGAGATCCTTGTGAAAGAGTTCGTCCAGGGAAGTACTGCCACTTTACCTATTTCTGCCGCCAAACAGTAATGTGAGCATTACTGCGTTCCGATTTCAAAGGCTAAGGGTGCTGGTGAAATTACAGGCACATGGGAGTTGTCAATTTATGTCTCAGGGTGACGAGCACAGTGGCTGTGCCCCTGAGACTTTGCGGTTAAAAGCTCTGAGTGGCACTGCAACTGTCATGGATAGGCGTGTCGTTTACCATCAGGTGCAAGACTTGTTCGTCCCATCATTTGATGTTATAAAAAAGGCTATTATGCATGATAGGTTAAATCATTGGATTTGCAGAGTAGCAAATAAATTTACTTCCATTTATGATAAAACAAATAAAAAGTACGCAAACCCTGTTACAATATATCTTTTCCTTTTCGACATTGGGTTATTGACTATGATAGTAGGTGGAACAGCCCAAAAAGAGATAGGTTTGCAAGGTCCGATAACTACCTATACTCCGTAAGATTTAGTGACACATCTCAATGTTCATGAACAAGTGATGGGAAACGATCGGTGAATCGAGAATCGATGTCAAAATATATTGACTAAACTATGACTTAAATTTTAATCAGTGTTATATTATGGTAATAACTAAAATCAATCCGAATTAATGAGGTCCGCTCCACGAATAATGTCTTATGCGAAATAAACAATGTTTATAGTATACAGAAGGTCGTCGAATGGTTTACATGTGCGCATAACAAAACCCAAATTATGAAAGGCCGCAAAATACATATGCTAATATAAGTATTTTTTGTCCAATAGTACCCAAAAAATTCTGTACTCGCTCTATGCTATCTATCGCTATATCTTTAAAATTATAATATAAAAAGATAATACAATGGCATTTCTTTATGTTTGCAGTGACATTATTGTATTACATACAATTACATAAACAAATAAATTGTCTAAGTTATCTTGTATTAATTTGCAGTTTGTGTGTGATCCCACAGAACGAGATAATTTTTTATCATATGCATATAAAAGGTAGAAGGAATTTCTGAAATATGAATTGATTTCATTGTATAAGCAAAGGTATAAGCATTATAGAAGAGTGGCTGGCGAATGTAAGTGTCAAACAAATTTTAAATGCCTTTATTTACGATATTTAAGAAGGAAATTGGCGTATAATTTTCAATGGAGGTCCTTAACCCATGCATGAGTTTAACATGGTTGGCCTATTTTCATTTTGTGGAAAAGACTTGTGACTCTAACCATTTCTTGTAAAACCAAAGTAATTGGACTTGCTTGACTATCAGCATACATTTTTAAAATAGCATGTTGAGGCTATGGCCAACATTTGCATCTCTCATGAGTTTGGGTGTAATTTGTGATTGTCTATGTGTGTGTCCATGGCAACCGCGATACATGGTTTCACTCGTGGGGTCATAGCCATATGTGTGCGTTAAAAAGTAAAAAAAAATGGTTGATGATGAAAATAACATAACGTATTATTTATGAAAATAATCCAGTCCGATCGAAGAGATTTTTCTTTGTGTTTGTTCGATCTTTATATCAATAAAATAACAAGGCAATGGAGTATTTTTACAAAAAATATAAAAAAATATATATACAAAAATTAATTATGGTAGTAAAAACTTCATGATATTCAAATAAATATAACACAACGTATCTCAAAATAATACGAGTAACATTTTAAAAATTACCATTAAACAACTTACATCAAAATTTAAAAATAAAGTTAATCGAATCTATATTTTCGACGTGTCCCATCACATTTTTTTCCGTCAGATGTAACTCATCGTGTGAATTGAGAAAATGAACATTAATTATGCCGTATTGCAATTAAATGTTAAAGTGATTAATGAATGATTTGTGGATGTCAATGATCTTATGTGAAGGGGTTGTAATCTATATATGTGAAATATTATTGATTTGTATAATTTGTAGGACGCTGTTACAAATTTATGTCACTGTGATTTTGGCGAGCCGTCATTCCAATCGATGTCAATTTTACAGAGCATAAAAATTAATCATTCTCAAAAAGTCATGAAATTGTATTCACAGTTAATGTTTTGTTGAAATGATGTCATTAAAATCTGAACTTAAGAAAAATTCTCTTTGGCAACAAGGAATACTTAATTTTTAGATATCAGTCCTGCAGCCATTTTTTTATGTACACTATTTGTTTTCTTCGTGTATTATCGATAGCATACACTTAGAATGCTCGCCATCGTGGTGAAAAGATATGCCAACCGGCGCAAGGTACTTGCCGCTAACAGTTGCTCAGGGCGGGTCAGACGGACGTATGATACGCCGTGCTGAGAGACTCATATCGTTGGGGATGTACCCTAAAAGCAACCGCGTGACGATTTGTACTAACCGTAAGATATCCAAAGGTGAGCGATGGTGTTTAGCGCAAGGACAGGGAACACGATCGTGGTGCTTTCTATTTATCCACCAACCTATTCCTGAGAGCTTCCATTCGATGATTTTCACCTTTGCCACAGCACACGTTCGACCCTCTTTGAGCATATTGAAATATGATGCCATTAATTCTTGTCCTGTAATAATAATAAATAATGATTCCACTTTTTTATGATACTATATGACGGGACGAACATGTCATGCACCTGCTGGTATGCAACACGCCTGTCCATAGCAGTTGCAGTGCCACTAAGAGCCTTAACTCGCAAAAAGCTCAGGGAGACTGCCACTGCGTCTGTCATCCTGAGCCTTAAGTTAACAAGTCCCATGTGTCTGTAATTTCACGAGCACCCTTACCCTTCAAAACCGGAACCCAGGAATGCTCACATCACTGCTTGGTGAAAAAATTAGGCAAAGTGGCAGTACATCCCTAGACGAACTCTTTACAGGGAGCTCTACCGCTTTAAATTCACTAATATGAATCCACGCCTTCATTTCGGCTGTTATTTAAACTCGTCCTTTTACAAGTTGTTCACGCCCTGAGAATCAATAAGCCTCAATTTATATAAAAATAATTATATATATATAATTGCATATATAAATATAATTCAATTACAAAAGTTCGTTTCCATTCCGTTCCGCCGCAATATAAATTGAGGCTTAGAGTTTTAAAACCCAATACCTAAGTATAATAATATGTTAAATTTGAAAATAGATATCGGCTACGGTTTTTTAAACTCTAATAAAATGTAGTTCCTGAAAATACAACGTTAGCAATCATTATTTTCATAAATCAATCGATTGATTGTTTACAGGTTGCAATTTATTGTGGGAATTAAACTATTTTTGACAATATTTATTTTATTCAATATCAATGTTTTTACTACCATGATACTCCTACATTATTTGTGAAAATAATTCGCTAGTTTGTTATTATTTATTATTAATACAAAAATCGAACAAACACAAATTAAATATTCCTTCGATCGGATTGGACTATATTTCTTGGACTATATTTCATCATGTACGAAATAACAAACGTTTTGCAAATTAATTGTAATATATTCATTATTGTTATTTTTAAAGTAAAAAAAATTAACGAACGTAACACTTAGCTGCTTATAAAAATTGTTTATTCATTATTTACTCTCCTCAATAAATTATATAGCACCAGAACAGTCTTGTTTATATTTTGAGATTTGGTAGTTGACTTAAGTGGGTGATAGACGTACGAGTAAATACGCGTACTTGTGGCTCGACGACCTTTTTCACTCATGTGTCACCTTTCTTTTTTTTTTTTGACTGGGGAGAAATCTTTATGGATACCCCTGAGCCCAGGGAGACTCAAGGGTTATGTGGGGACTCTCCCTCCAGACTGGAGGGCCTACCCCACTAAAACCCCCCCGGGTTTCCCTCTCGCCGGTTGAGTCGGCGCCGTGGGATCAGTGAGCATTCACCACGACGCCGCCCGGCACTCATGTGTCACCCTAAGTACGCGAATTTTAAAACTGCCGCGCAAGTCCATCAGCGATCAAACATGTTTGAAATCTTGCTCGTAGCCCGCCTCGGCTCGCATGTCTGTCAGCGTCGCGAGTCACGAGCCGCCATTTTGTTTAAAATGAAATAGCTTCTCTCATGCAGGTATCTTGTTTAGCTATTATAGGTGTAACTAAGTGCAAGAGTTCTTTGTACAACGACTCGGGCATTCTTAAATAATTACGAAAGTCTTCCTCTTCTTCACGTAACTCTCTTACTAAATTTACATGTGATAAACGTTCTCTTTTCGTAAGCCAGTTCTTCACCCACACTCGCCGATTTTGTCTTCTTTTTTTAGTTTTCAAAATGTGATATGATGTTATTCCCAAATAACATAAGACCTCCTCCGTGGACGACATCGCGTAACATTATAAGCTAATCTGCCGTGTGTCGCCGACGTCGAGCTGAGTGAGAATGCAAACTTTAAAACCGCGATTTTTAACCTCGTACGTCTATCACCCACTTCAGTCGACGGCTTAACGGTGGCCGCTTAACGGTGGCCATCGTTAGTTGTACACTGCGCAACTAAGTGAGCGTGCCTACAGCTTCGGTACCTATCCGGGCCTATTTTCCAGAGGGTGATGTACGTGTACCCGGGGCAGCTCACCCAAGGCACTAACTAGCCTTTTGAGAACCGGATGAAGTCCGTGCAAAAGGGCTGATCTGGGGCCAAGACCTGACTGAGAAGGTCCCTGTGCGGGCTTGCTCGCATAGGTTATAGTGCCCTTCCCGTATAGCCAAAAGGTTAGATATGGGAGCTGTCTGCACAGCTAGACGAGAACAATGAATTGGTAAAGAATTCTCAGAGATCTGGACAAAATAGCCCTCAATATATTTGATAACGAAAATTTCCTTGACACTCGCGCTGAACCTTATGCTCCAGACAATAACGATTCCGATTTTGACTGGACGTCTCCTGAAAACTTCACAAGAGATAGATCACTTTACATAGTACACGTGCGTGACTCCGAAATATCAAGAATTATTGTACTATTTTCACGAAAAAATAAAATAAAAAAGTCATTTTGAACATAAATAGAAATTTCTTCATAAATTTTGTAACAACAAAAACAAAAAAACTTAATTTTTAACTAATGTAACCTTTGTAGGTATCAGTCAGTCTATCACACGGTCGGCACCTACAATGGTTTTGTATTTTTAATTCTCATTGTAGGTACCGACTGTGTTATGGGATGACTGATACTGACAAAGGTTACTTTAGGTAAAATAATAATAATAACAATTTTTATGTTGTATTTTTTTCATTTGTAAGAGGATACATTCATTACGGTAACTTTTTTCAGTTTGATTTTTGTTTAGAAGCAGAACACGCTATGTGAACTAGATTTTTTTTGTTTTGTTATTATAAATATCGCTAAAAGTAAGAAATTGATCTCATTATGTAAACAGCCTTGATCTCTAATTACCAAACTTTTAATATTAGAACATACTGTTATTAAAAATTGATCAGTTTTATTTTTATGGCATCTTAAGGGGGCATTTATTCGACACGAATTTCATCGCGCGCCACCGCGTGGCGACCGCGCAGTAGATTTCTCGAGAAGAATTTAAATGATGTTGCTTAGTAAATAGAATTCAGATTCGTCATTATTGGACATGAAGGCATAGTAACTGAGCGGTCGCCGCGCGGCGGCCGCGCAAAATCTTTCTCCTAGTGTAACTGGGCGCTAAATGTTATACATACTGCATTTTGACACAAAATCACTTCTCTTGTAAAATTATAAAAATGGCGGTTAAAGTGTAATGCTTCTCAGGTACGGAATTACTTTATGACTAAACGAGTGCCTGACCTGCAGATACGGCCATCATCAATCTCGACTGTTCAGCTTCCTCGTAAAATATCTCCGTTCGATCTTCACTTTCATAAAGTTGCTTTATGGGTACAGTTGCTGATAAATCGATTGCTACATCAAACCTACTTCTTTTATCATCGCCCTGAAATTGAAAACGTATTAATATATACAGCAGCAAGTAAGTAGAGTTTTAAAAATAGATTTTGATATAATTAATTATTTTTACATATGTTTTTATATATAATTATTGATACAAAGATACGACTTCTAACAATCCGTGACAGACGCTATGCCAACTAAGCCATAGAACGAACCAGCAGACCTCACGAATTTATTTTTCTGTGCTTGTTGTCGGATTTTTGTGTTTAGTTTTTCAACGACTTTTTAGCCGTAGCGCCATCTATGACAAATCTATGAAAGTATTTCGTTACCCAGTGAGATAAGAAAGTGGAGTGATTTTACAAAAATAAATTTATTTAAATTTTTAATTTAAATATGATTAAACAAAAATATCAATTCAATGCAAATTTAATAATAGATTTTGATGTGAATGCACATCGAAATCTATTATTAAATTTGCATTTATAATATTTGATGATCGCGAAATAGTATACAAAATTTCGCGTTATCCATCTCGTTTTGCAAACATATAATGATGCGTGTTAAAACAAGACAAAACATAAATCATAAATTAATACACCAACAGTATGTTCTGACTACACAATAACAGAGTATATATAATATGATTATAACAATTACTAAGGTTATCATATATAATTTTAAAAATAAAAAAATACTAGGGTGCATGATTCAAAGATCGTTGCCTTTCCACAAGGTAAAGTACTACATAACTTAGCATCAATATTTTCAACAACTCGAGTGTATTTTTTTACTTAATTTGTTTTTCTTTTTAGTAATATAATAATTATAAATAATAAGCGGAAGACCCCTGGGCCAAAGCAAAATTAAATGCATTGTGCAACAAATAGCG
The DNA here is from genome assembly GCF_003589595.1 of Hyposmocoma kahamanoa. Classification (NCBI taxonomy): domain Eukaryota; kingdom Metazoa; phylum Arthropoda; class Insecta; order Lepidoptera; family Cosmopterigidae; genus Hyposmocoma; species Hyposmocoma kahamanoa. The sequence continues at coordinate 12,071,943 of NW_020654422.1, forward strand.
ACTTTGCCAGGGGCTTTACGTTAATCCCCCAACTATGGATAAATATCATTGACAAACACTCAATATTATCGGCCTGCCTAGCTCATTCCCAATAGGTATAGACTGTCACGTCTGTCTACAGTACTACGATACTGATACTCTTTGACAAAATTCAATACTAAAACAAAACACTATCACTATTGTTGCTTGGAATATGTAGTTGCTGTGGATTTCTTGTCTATAGATTGAAGTAGTTGCAATAGACTTACAAATTGTGTTATTCATAAGGTTTCTGACTATAATTTTAAACTTATTAACGTAAGTAGCACTGTATCAGCCGTTGAAAACACAATTGAAGTTGATGAATTGTAAGAAAATCCATATTAGAAAGGATCTACGCAAAACTGAAATAATTGACACGTGGTTCACGAAGCAAAAAAGTTTAGGAATGTCTTATGTAAAATAGTCAGCTGTGATAAACAGACCGACACCGAAGTGATTCCTAAGTAATCCGGTTTTTCGTATGCGGTCACGACACTAAAAACACGTCAATTATAATGTGTGATAATTGTTAACTACATAATATATTAAAACTACGTACTGAATAATAACGAATTCCCATGAAGCAGGTGAATGCTTCTGCAAGATGCTGAGTCCCCAGTTCTGGTTTCTCGCGCCTCAGATGTAGTTCCCCTAGAAGGTGCAAGGCTCGACCCAGATGCCTGGACAACCCGGCATCCATCGCCAACTGTCCCATCTCCGTGAGAAGTTGAGCTGCTTTCTCATGATCTCCCAGTCTGAAGATTTGCAAACATAAATCATATTTGTTCGAAAATAAATTTCGAAAAGGAAGAAGTGGTGGCAGGGTGCATGGCAGTAGCTACGGCTCTTGATTGTCCTACGACAGTATGTAAACACACGTGAGGCGCACTATAAGTGTCCGGAATTAATAAGAAAAAACATACTCTAAATGGTCCGAAATTAATTTATTGTTTCGCAAAATATTCTCCCTTAGCGATAACGCACTTTTTCATACGAATGAATCAATTTTAAAAACATTTATGCCACTCCTCCGTGACAATCTCTGAATTATATTTTTCATACTCTTCGATAGCCTCTTCAGGTGATGAAAATCGTTGACCGCGTAACTGGTTCTTAATTTTTGGAAATAAATAAAAGTCACGGGTTCCAGGTCGGGACTGTACACGGGATGGCTCATAAGGTCAACCTTATTCACCTTCAAAAAATAATTTGTCTGTCTGGCCGTGTGAGAACTGGCATTATCGTGGTGCAAGATGATACGGCGTTTACGGTTATTTTTACGGAGTTTGTCAATAACTTCCGGCAAACAAACAGTCGTGTACCAATCACTATTCATGGTATAACGATTCTCTAAAGCAACAGTAGCCACGTGTCCAGTTTTATTAAAAAGAAGCAATCATCCGCTTAGAGGCACTTTGCACGCACGCCACTTTGGTTGGTTTCGGCTCATCTCGAAAGACCCATACGCTCGATTGCTGTTTTGTTTTGGGATCGTAACTATAAATCCATATTTCGTCACCTGTTACTACGTCCCACACCTAATTTGACGCCCCTTCGTTGAATCTGGTAAGCATGGCATTGCAACAAGTGACGCGATCCGTTTTTGAGCCTCAGTCAAATTGTGTGGGATCCACCGAGAGCACAGCTTTTTCACACCCAAATGTTTGTGTAGTAATGATTGTATTTGACTCATGCCTACGCCTAAAGATGCCCGAATCTCATGATATGTCACATGCCCTGTCTGTTTTGATCATACGGCGCACAGCATCTATGTTTTTGTTGTTCACAGCAATGGATGGGCGACCATCACGAAATTCGTCACTGAGATTCACACGACCGCGTTTGAATTCTGCAAACCAGATATAAATAGTCGTCTTGCATGGTGCTTCATCACCAAAAGCAGTTTGAAGCCGAGCAAAGCTCCGCTGAGCTGATAACTCTTAAACTCCAAGAAAATCATACTACTAAAATGTTCACGAGTTAAATCCGAGGTGATGTAGACAACCAATTTCTAAAATGACGCCACAATGTAAAAACAAGTCAGATGAAACAAACTGTATTCTACAGCCAAAGAGTTCCATTTTCAAATGTTGTCATTACTTTTTAAAAATTGTTTATGTAAGTGGCCAGTTCCGGAAACATATAGTGCGCCCTATGTAATCTCATACATTTCGAGCTTATATTAGTTTTATCATCCTACATAGATGTCCCCCTTATTATTTTCCATACTCTTGAATAGTTTCCGGCCAATTTACTAAATTATATATTTTGAATTTAAGATATTTTTGAGCGTTAGCTGAATGAAGTTGTCTTGGGTGACAAAGAACGTCACGTACCATTGTACGAGTCCTCCAATGGAGAAATCCCGCCCAAGAACCGATCATGTATAATGGACAATGACTGTGATAAATAGATGGATATTTCAATTCACTGTACACATCTTTGCAAAATCATCATCTTCTTTTTACAAGTTTCCTAAATATACTTAAGGTCCTTAAGTATATCTAGGAAATACCTCCTGTTCAAATATTTCCTATTCAATCAAACACATCAAACTCGCTATTGAAAATAATTCTAGAAAGTAGTTTGTTAACAATAAAAATAGCTAAGCATTATACATAAATTAAATACTTTCATTGTCATTACAGTATTCAACTACAACTTTGAATGTTAATTATCAATTTTCTGTAATTGATAATTAAATTTAAATTTAAATTAATGAATTAATGCAAATTAAATTCTTTTACGTAGTTCTGTTTACTAAAGTGATTCGACTTAATTTCAAGCAACAACCAATTATAATACCTATCACTGCAGAAATCGACTTCGATTCTGTAAACAGACTTCTATAACAGTGATAATAAATATATATTTCTAAATTATATATTTACCAGGTAAACTCTATAAACATGAAATCTGGGTGCTTCTCTCTTTATTCTCCTTCTTTGGTCTCTATAAACCGAAATCTAAATAAATAGGCACTAGAAGCCGCGTTCGGTGACATTATCGCCGCACAGCTGACGCTTACGCCACCAATGCGCGAGCTGACATGCAGTTTATTGATCAAACTTTCGGAAATGAAACAGAAACAGAAGTGAAAAAATGGTGCTTTACAGCATCTAATTGCGGAAACTCTTCCACAAGCTGTAATTACACTAATAAGGGAATTAAATACACTTCACTGGTAAGTTTGTTTTAAAGCACAAACATGCTGTTTTTATTAAAATAAAATTATCACTTATGATAATTAATTAGTTTATCCTATTGCCGACAATGTGAAACTACCATTGCTGCTTTAGGCTCTCAAATATCTATAGTGTTACAAACCGCATGGAGCATAATATTACGTCATCTACGAAATCGCAATTTTTGCGAATATTGCAGTTGTGAGCTAGTGATGTAACTACCTATATACTTTTTGTTTTGATAAATTATCGAGATAAATGTTTTGTGTGCAACAAGTTGTGTATTTATATTATCTACTATTGATTGTAGGCACAAAAAAAAATTATATCGGTAAAACGTTTTAGAAAGCTGATAAATATAAATAAGTGTCAACGTTGAAGTGAATTACATCATTTACTTTTATACATATTTTAATACAATGGAGTGGGAAATGTACAACGCAAATATTTTTTGTTTTTACTTTCCCCAAACGTGTCGATGTTGATTAGTAGAATTTGTTCAGTACATTTTAGTGAAGATGCTTTAACCCTACAATAAAAAGTAAATATTTTATTATACTTATCTACATTTGGATTGATAAATATAAACATGATGAGATAAGTGTTTTCATTATCCACCAAGCCTCATCCCTAACGTCCATGAACATCCCTAACGGCCATGAAAAACGAAACGTCATTTTACAGAAGTGGTCAGTTTACGATCAAGCACTTGCTGTATCAGAACAAAATGGCGACATCCGTTTTTTGAACAAATAAGCGTTGTTTACATTTCTAGTACCTATTTATTTAAATTTCTTTGGTTCTATGGCATGAACGGCAATTCATATAAAAATGCTTCAGCATTGCTGCAGCATCAGTTTCCCTTTGAGTTTTGTGGTTTTAGACAACGTTGGAGGCGTCTTATATCCGAAAATCGATCAAGCGTTAAGAACAATCGTTGTGATGAATGGATGGATATTCCAGAGCACTACTATACCTTTGCATAACGGCGGCAAGATGCATCCTCGTCTCACACATTCCCTGGACATACTTAATTTCCTCGTTCATATTCATAGCTCTTTCAAAGGTCTTTAGTGCGTTGTTCAGGTTGTTCATCATCAGTTGACAGACCCCTACTTCGATTATTGCTTCGGCTGTCTTTGGTAAATCCATGGCTACAAAGGGAAAACTGTAGGTACTTGATTACTTTAAAGTGAGTTGCATTGTCTTTTTATCATTTAAAATCTAAGCATTTGATCGCATTTGAGCTAAAAATATGAATAGAATTGTAAAGAATTTAGATTTTTGCACGGTGTAACAAAATGTTCAGCCAGGTGGCGGTGTAAACGACAAAACAAAATAACAAGTAAAATAAATAACTAGATTTGCGAAAAAAAATTTCGAAAAACAAACTCTTCAAAAACAATATGACCTATGAACTTATTTGTTAAAGTTTTATTATCAGTAGGTACTCACTACGATATGGTTGTTGTACGACATGGTATAGTATGCATAATTGTCCGTGGCCCACACAGGAGAATCAACCAGGTGGTATACGGGCAAAAAGCGGCATATTGTATGTCAATATGGTCGGACTTTAACGTGACATCGTGTTGTATACATGTATAGTGTAGTTGGATAGCGTATTGCCTCCTTAATTATATTAGTGCATTGCAATTAGCATTCGTTCTTTCACTAATAACCATAATTCTTCGAGAATGCATTCAGTAAGGAACCATAGTCTTAACGACTTTTGCCTATTCACCAGCGCGAGCGAGAAACATTTAATTGATAGAAAATTAATAATGTTTATTAAATAACAGTAAGTTAAATATAAAACAGGGCCGTCTAAAAATGACACAAACCCATGATTTCCAATCACAATAAAAATCTTTATTTACTATTCATGGTAATTTATATTTAGATATAATTTCGTAAATTGAGTTTCTTTACCAACAAATTCATAACTGCGATAAATTTTACTGGGAACAGTAAACACGACAGGGCACAATTTGCACGAAAAGCGCCATAGAAGCGCGAGATATTTCTTTTCTCTACGTCCCTTCTCGAGCAACTCACGCGAGCCGCTACCTGTTGTAGTGCTACAGCCTGCAGAACAACCTTTTGACATGAAGCCGATGCGACAGCGCAATACAATGCTTTTAGAAGCTAAAACAAAATGCTAAAGCTCCAAAACGTGATCACTAATGCTAATAATAATATTATGTCTCTTGAGATTTTCAAAAATCTTGTCGTCTGAGGGTCGTGTTCCAGAACTCTACTTAATGCTCAAGTCAGGATCTAAGTATGACTTCAAGCACTGGAAATACGACCCTAATGGCAGGGACTTGAGTATGATTTCGAGTGCTTTAAACCATACTCAAATTCTGACTTGAGCATTGAGTAGAGTTCATGAATACGACCCTAAGTTTCATATTTGTAAAACAAATTTTGATTTCTATTAAGCAGAAATAGCGAACTAAGCAAGTTTTTCGCATTTACAAAACGAACTTTGGCTAAATTTAAGCAAGAAATCAAATTAAACTTTCAGTTTACTTTTTAAACTATGGTATAATCTTAGGTTCATTTTGTAAACACAAAAAACATGCTTAGCTCGCCGTTTTTCCTTAGTTTTGTACATTCCGATCTAAGACAATGCGATCCCTATATTATACAAGACGGAATGTCCTCCTTTAGTACACTAGTTGGCAACCCTACTCGGTATCTCGCTTTCCAAATGCGGTGATTATAATATTATTCATTTTATATTATGTTCGCACGAATTAGATAGATAAACACTTTATTCACTGATATAACACAAATACAGATTTAGCATAAAAGAAAAAACAAAACATGATTGTCATAGCAGTGAAACGGCGCTGACTCAGCATATGCCAAAGTTTCCTAAGGCGCTGGTTTTCAGTCAGAACCAACGAGAGGGATTAAGTTATTAGAAAGCAAAAATATAACGACTATGAGTAAAGTTATACATTGACAATAATAATATACATAGTAAAGTGTAAATAGTGCATCTAAAATAACTTGTTTGACATATAAGTGCATGAGCAAATGTGAATATAATTATAGCTGTAGGTGTAAGTTATGACTGTAAAGAGGATTTAATGTTGTGTAATGTAATTAGTATTATAATATAATTATACACATAATAAGAATAGATCAAAGCAACAACAAAATTCGATTCTAGACAGACTACGTTAAAGAATAAAAACACACTACACTACACAGATTTTTGAAGTGAGAGTAGGTGTTGCCGGTACAGTGCTTTGAATTTGGGTTTGGATGTCTCGTTGCGTATAGGTGGTGGAATATTATTCCAGCACTTTGAGGCCGAGTATTTGAAACTACCTCAGCAAATGTGATTAAGAGAAATGAATTAACATCACAAGTAAGATAACAAAAGCTTCTAAAAAGCTATCTAATTTATAAAGCTACAAAAATGGCATACCATCATTAGCTCTTCTTTCGGCTAGTCGAGCCAATCTCTCAGCTTTACCAGGATCATCCTTTCTGAATTGTCTAGCTTTACTGAGCAAAACTCTAAAACGAAGCAAGCCAGTCTAAGTTCCTAGATACTAAATTCAAACATTATACATTAGTACACCACATTATCGTCAACCCATTTATACGTCCCACTGCTGGATACGGGTCTCCTCTCAGGCGACGGTTTAGGCCATAGTCCGCCACCGTCGCCCAGTGCGGGTTGGGAACTTCACGCGTTTTCCGAGGATTATGAACCTTCTTCGACGTGCAGGTTTCATCACGATGTTTTCCTTCACCGAAAAGATCATGGTAACTTTAAATTAAATTTCTGACATAAATTCCGAGAAATTCAGACAAGTGCGAGCCCGGATTTGAACCCACAGCCTCTGCTTGAGAGTCGGTAGGTCAAAGCATTAGGCTATCACGGCTTTCTGACGTACGCGGGGTCAATCACGCTTAATCTGTGCGTGTTGAGATTTTACCTCAAAAGTTGCAAAGCACAAACTCCAAATAATGTATCTGGGGGTACTTCTTTGCCATCGGACTCGGGTTCGTGCAATAACCATGTCTGGAAACCACACAAGAAAGAATAGGTAAGTGATTGCTTAATTATACACGACCGTCACGCCTATCCATCAATGTTGTAAGTTGAAACCTCCACTTACAACGCCCAATATACCTACCTTCTTTCGCTCCCAATCGCAATTACGATTATATGAATGAATACACTTACTGTTTGATTTTATTAATTTAAACTATAAAAATGTCTCGTAAAAGTTAGAATAATACTGAGGAAAAAATCCTATGGAGTTTCAAACTGTAAATCAAATCGTGTCAGAATTATTACACTGACTCAATTTTGCTTAATCCAGCCAATAATAGTTTTAATTCAGCTAATAAGTTTTATAATGGAACGGAAGAAGATATTTTATAGACTTTGCTCTGTCGCACTGCAGTTGCACTGCTTCCACCAAACTGCTACGCTTGTATTGACATAGAGGTATATATAATATTACCAACTCTTTTTAGGTGTATGTATACCTTTCCAATAGACGAATCTCTAACTTCTGTTAAAACTTGGAAGGCTTCATCCGGATCAGCTCCTGGAACTAACGATTCTTTATGTTTTATTACAAGCTTAGGTTTTTTTGATACCAAATGAGGGGACGAATAAGTCACATGCCTGGTAGTGAGTAACACGCTTGTCCATAGCCGTTGCAGTGCCACTCAGAGCTTTGAATCAAAAAGGTCTGAGGGGCACTGACATTGTGCCCATCACCGTGAGACATAAGTTGACAAGTTCCATGTGACTGTAATTTCACCAGCACCCATACTCTTCAAAACCGGTAATACAGTAATGCTCACACTGTGCTCACATAACTGCTTGGAGGCAGTAATTGGTAGGTAGCAGTACCTCCCTGGACGAACACTTTCACAAGGAACTCTACTGATACTAAACATTATGTTCCATTATTAACATTAACTTTGTTCGCCTCAGTGGTCGAGGGGCTTGCACACTGGTTTTCATGGTGTTGCTATCTCTGAGGTCCTGGGTTTGGGGTACCGTCGTTGTTTCCGCTTTTTATAACACAAACACTTTAGTTACTTACTTTGAGGTCAGAGAAACGTATGTAATGTTGTCTAATATTAATCAATTGTTTATGTGTTTGAAAATCAAAGGCGTTCGAAACTGCTCAAACCACGCATTTTATAAAAACTTGAATTATGGACTAATTCTTAGGCCATAATTCAAGTCGAAACTTGGCCCCAGTATAAGAAAACGTTACATTCACCACATAGTCGCTCTACAGAAACAGTACCTATGTATCACACCTTCGCACATATTATTAGTTCTACTTACATTTATCTAGAAGGAATTTGGCATAGTAATATTTGCAAACACCCTTTAATCTGCCACCGTCCAAAAGATACTGACTACCTACTGCAATTGAAGCCAGTAACAGTTTTTCTGCGAGCCATAGGATACCTTTGCCCTTCTCCGCAAATTCAAGACCGAGTTGTAGAAAAATTAAGCATTCCTGTTTCTTGTGTTCTGGAAAATCAAGTCGTAAATTAGTTTTTATACTACTTACCTTCAAAATTTCTAGTGAAAGTATACCTATCCAAAATATAATTATCAGCGTAGAGGTAAATATAATTTTTTCATAATTTTTTTAACAAAAGCTCTGTCGAACCTACCCTTTTCCCGCTCTTTCTCAGCAGCCACTAATTTATCACAAATTATCTCCAAGAAATCCTCTTTTTTTCTTAGATCTACTACTATGCCAATATCGTCTTCAGCAACAAGCTGTGCATTATCATATAACAGATTTTGCAGATAATTCGATGATTCGACAAACCCAGACTCTTTTAGCTCCAAAACTAAACATTGATATAGAGGCATTTTGCATCTAAAACAGATCGTTATAATGTTATTTTTAAACGAATTCAAATTGCCACAATACCTTAAACGTTTTGATACTTATTGACGGTAATTGATAATCGGATATGCAATACCATGTCAACCAACATGTTCATAGTTTTGCAAAAATGGCACCTAAAGATTTTTTTGTTGTTTTTGATAGTTTGCTCTAAAATTTATTTGCAAAATGAAAACTTTTGCTTTCAATAACAACAATTCATCATTCCTGAGATGACAACAGAGGAAGTTTTCATTTTACAAGTGAATTTCAGAACAAAAAAGTTTAGGTACCATTTTCGCAAAACTATGATCATGTTCATCAGGAGGTTGCTTATTACTGAAAATTAACGAAATCAAATAGAGATTGATGTATTATATGAAATCGGCATAGTCATCTGAAAATAACAAGGTAAGTTGTCAACCTGAAGAAATAGCTAATTAGAATTTAGTGCTGTATTTCTGCTGTTATTTTTAGTCTGTATGATATTAGAACCTTTGACTACAACATACATTAAGTAATTAATTATTATATTATATATTTAAAAACCAATGTCAATCAGATTGTTAATATCAAAAATGTTTCTGACTGTACCTATTATCGAGTTCTTAGGTTTTCGCGATTGTTACACATAGGAAATGAAACTATTTTTTCCGGATTTATATCGCGTATATTTGTTTTTTCTTGATTGACAGTCAACCGTGACCATGGGACCTGTAAAGGGCCCGAAACGACGGTTTGTTTGAAAAAACAAATATACGCGATTTAAATCCGGAAAAATAGTTTCATTTCCTATGTACCTATTATGTTTCATAGAAGTAGACGTATTATTCAATTTATAACATAAATTGACCTTGCCATGCCAGGACCACCGCTCTTAACTGAGTTACAGACAGAGTCAGCAGATCTTACGAACACTATGCGTTACAAGTGTTAAAAACAGGTGCCACTGGCGGCAAAAACACCGTTTAAGTTCAATACAAAGATCTGTGACAAGCGCATAGAGAAATTCGAGTTCGAGTTCTGTTGACTCCGTCTTCTGTAACTCAGTTATTTAAGGGGGTGGCCCCGACACGGCAACAGACACCGCCAGACCCAGCCAGATCAAGGAATTTTTCTTTACGTTGTCCGATCTTCTAATAACAAAATAGTTGAGTATTTTCACAACAAATGTATGAATCAAGGCAAAACATCATGATATTTAAAAATTCCATACAAAATGATCTTACCTTCGTACTCCTTTGGCATCTAAGGTGTCAATGTTGAACATTAGTTTGTTGCGCATGTTCTCAATGCTTTGCTTAGTCATACAAGCATGGAGTTTCGGCAGCTTTCGCCGCTCCAACACAGGTCCTGGTGACTCTGACATTATTGCTTTACGCGGTTTTGTTAAGAATTATTGAGATCACACAACTGTATCTCGTGTACAAGTAGTTGACGTAGTAGTTAAAAGTAATAAATATCTTCAAATAATACTCTTCGTTATAGTAACTTGTAAATTGATAATTACAATGATTACACACATCAAAGTTGACATTAGCTGAATGAGTTTATTTTTACTGCCAATCAATTTTTAACAAAATAGTTTCACATAAAACGAGAGTGCAAGTTTGCTCAAATTATTTCAAAAGGCACACGTAGCTCAATTTAGAAATATCCTTTATACTAAATCTATGGAAATATAATCTATTTATGAACCATAGGTACTGTAGATAGACACGGCAGATACCTGGGTCATATAATAACAAGAGACCTTTGAGACATAGTCGCGTGATAAAATTAGTGAAGTGGGGTAATTCGCACCTTCGCACCTTAGGCCGCTTCTGCAAAATGACAACTTTTCAAAAGAGAAGTTTAAAAATTCTACGAATGTTTTTTTTTAATATAAAATAACGGGACGAACAAGTCGTGCGCCTGGTGGTAAGGCACACATGTCCGTAACAGTTGCAGTGCCACTCAGAGCTGTAAATCGCAAAGATCTCAGGGGGACTGCCACCGCGTCTGTTATCATGAAACTTGAGTTGACAAGTCCCATGTGCCTGTAATTCCACCAGCACCCTTACCTTCAAAAACCGGAACGCAATAATGCTCATATCACTGCTTTGGCGGCAGAAACAGACGATCAGTACCTACTTCGCTGGACGAACTCTTTCACAAGGAGCTCTACTGCTACTAAAGTGAACATAATTAATAGATAACTTTTACGCTTAAATTTAAATACTAAAACTTATAAAATTTCACATATTACATAATATATTACATAATTCGTTCCATGTATTTAGTGTTACTTTTATGAATTTCATGATAAAACCACTTTTGAAGTATGATCACACGTGGCTTTTTAATACCAAGAGTACGAATTAAGCGAGGTTAACGCTTTACCAAGCATACTGCCAATGCTTATTAAAGAACTACGCTATTGTAGTGCATCGAGCAAATGTTCTGATAACGGTATAGGTACTAAGAGCGATTGTCACTGACTGTCTGGTCCATTTTTTAAGTACTGGCGTTCTGTACACCGCGACGAAAACATAAAATAGACGAAGGGCTGATCAGATGATAGCTTATTATTTTACTTTTCGAGTTCTTAGGTTTTCGCGATTGTTACACATAGGAAATGAAACTATTTTTCCGGATTTAAATCGCGTATATTTGTTTTTTCAAACAAACCGACGTTTCGGGCCCTTTACAGGTCCCATGGTCACGGTTGACTGAGGTGGTACAGTCTTCAACCAGTTATGTCTAATATTAATGCAAACCACCCTATTTTTTCACTATAGTTACAATAGTTATTAATTAAATACCTTATTTTTAATTTTACAAAGAAAACATTCCAATTTACGCTACATTAAGTTACTACGTTTTATTATTATTATCTATCTATTTCAGAGTCTCACCTCTTCTAGAGCCTAAAAGATTAATTTTTAAATGAGAGAGGTGGCATTCCCCGGCAATGGCACAGTCAGTCGGGTTATTGTTATTATTATTGTATTACGTGGATGCTTTCTGTGGAACTCATTACGAGGCTCAAAGTCGCCCAAAGGTCTGTGCTATGCTCGGAGTTTCACTGTGAGATTTTAGTGTGAATCAGAAATGAGAATATCCGCAAAAGTACCACCGTTAACCGCATTAGCCCAACGTATTGCAAAATGTAGGCGGACCTTGCTCGCAAATAGATAGCCGATGGAGCCAAAGAGTTTTCGAGTGGTGACTGCATACCGGAAGACGTAGCGTCGGTATACCAACCACAATGTTACCATGGTCAATGTTGCGGATATTTTCTGAATGTAAGCAGCATTTGACCGGTAGTTGTGGCGATTAGGGGAGGCCTATTCTCCGCAGTGGACGTCTTTCGCCTTTTCGCCTGAAATAATGATGATGATAATAATAATTGTATTGCGTCATATAGTCAATTTAGATTTTTGCCTGAAGATAAAGGCTTATTATTATTATAGACTAGACGACACAAAGTTCCCATATCACCGATCTAGAAGACTCCAAAGTAAGCTAAACTATTTTATATAAGTGTAACTTTACTAAGAAAAGGAATCATGACCCTACAGAGGAGCCAAAAACTTTTTATTACCTAGTGTATGTGCATGGGGACTAAACTAAATAAAACTTAATAAAAAAGCCTAAATGCTAAACTTTGTAATTTGACCTTCTTAGCCTTGCCTTCCCTTATATTTCGGCAGGTTATTCGGTGAATAAAATCAGAATAAACTATTCTTAATCGCTACAGTGATGTTATATGTGACATCTTGTTACTTTTTACGATGAGGCTTGTTAAATTTTATAGGTGTAGCCTCGCTAAGTGGTTTTGCCCAAGGGATCTGTATTTCCCAAAATTGTTACTTGATCAACGGCTCAAAGGCTATTGTTTACGTCACAAGACATGTAATAATGAATGATAAACGACTTCATTAGAAGAGGAGACAATTTTGAGGAAAATTGTAAATTTTCCTTCACATATATTCACAATTGGGTTCTTTGATCTTGTATTTTAGTATCTGTAATAATTACTATCTATTGAGAGAAAGTGGTCTTTACATTTATATTCTTCACTCCTTTTTCCCGTCGAAGTAAGAAGATACAACAGCCATCCACTGCTACGATCCTGATACACATCTTTCGCGTCATTAACATGCACAAGTGCTTCCATACATGCTCGTCAGTTAGGGGTACTCTTGACCTGGCCTTTCTTTAGGATTTATTTTCAATAACAACAAAGCTCTTAACATAAGTAAACAGAATAGTGTAATATAAAATTGTGTTAAGCCATTGTGAGAGAACGAAATCCGTACTAGGATCCATTTTAATACTTCCGTAAATGATATTTCTAAAACCTGAAAATGCTCATGCTTCAGATGGGCGTTTATCCCGTTTCCTGCTGATTGCAATAAGTACCTACGCAGCTGAATTATGAGGCGAGAGACTATTCGCATTTCAGTGTGAGCAACATTTGTCGAGTGTTAACGTCGACATTACAAAGATAAATATATTACTCTTTTATTTGCTGATTCAGAAATTCCTTCTCAAGTTTATGATGTCTAAATTGCTTAGGCACTTTGCATCTGAATTACATTCTAACGAGATGCGACAGAGTTATTAGATTGCAAACTCGACGAACACGAGAAGTGGGGATTTTGTTTAAAATCACACTTTGTTTTTAATAATATCAAGTGCGGGACGAACATGTCGTGCGCCTGACGGAAAGCTACACGCCTATTTATAATAATTGCAGCGCCACTCAGAGCTTTAAATCGCAATATCATTGAATTGATCATTTCGATGCTGTGATTGCAAATAAAAAATGAAATACTCGAAATTCCGTTTTCTTCATCTTCAAACGATATACCGACCTCACCCAACCTTTTTATTTCATTTTTTTTACAATTCGCTCTAATTTGCAAAAAGTAGCGTCTGTTACTTAAATCAAGAAATAAAAAAGTCACGTATTTAACCGCCATAACCGTATATATTTTTTACATAACGTATATATTTTTTAATGGCACTCACAGAAATCTAAATAAATTATGGCACTAGACTAGTTTTCCTTTTCTTGTCTTTTTTTGTATCACAAGACCATGTTAGCATCAAAATAATTAAAAGCAGACGACAGAAAAACCAAAAGCGAAACAAAAACTGGTCAGAAGAGTCAAGTTATAATGGATATGGTTGAGTAAATATAAGTAACATTATGATAAAATAAAATAAATTTAAATTAATATAATGGTTAACTTGCCTTTATACAACCCAGACATTAGACTATGAACGATAAAATCATATAATAAATTATATTATACGACATAGTATAACTTTAGTTTCTCATGTGGCAATAAAAGAGTAATATATCGGTCGTTTATCCATGCAAAAGTATCGCTTACATTGCGGCCACTCAGACAAAAAAGACATCCATTATCAGAGATATCGATATCATGAAAGAAACAATGAAACGAAATATTTAAATTAACATGAATTGGGGATACTAATACATAAATATATAAAAGGCCATAGGTAAGTATGTCAATAAGGAATTCCTATTCTTAAATGTTACTTAGAAATTAGCCACAAAATCTGAATAAATAGATTTCGTGAATTTAGCGTTCAAAAATCAGGAGTATAACCTTATTTGAATCAATCAACTTTTTTAACGACGGATGGTGTGATGAATATATAAAAAAAAATTTAAAAGTATTTGATAATGCTAATTTGAATTAACATTACTATAGTCATTGTAGCCTAGTTTTGTACTTTAAAATGTACAATGCAATATTTATAAATTACTTTTGGAAATATCATGAAAAGCTTAAGCATTTTCTACACGCCTGTATCCACTGCTCTAATGGCGCTACCAGACCAATGACTATCATATTACACATAATACCCATTGAATAGGTATGTGACCAAAAGGTCTGCCATTTTGTTTTAACGATTTTTAGTTTATATTAATGACTTACCTAGCCTTATGGAGGGTATAAAACATGAGATAGTATTGTTTGCTGATGATACTTCCTTATTATTTAAAGTTAAAAGGCACCAATGTTCCTACGACGATGTGAACAATGCTATATCTAAAGTAGTTGATTGGTTTGCTGTTAATAACCTACTTCTTAATGAGAAAAAAACAAATTGTGTGAAATTTACATTACCCAATGTTAGAGAGACGGTTACAAACATTGTAGTTAGAAACGAAAAATTGAATCTTGTGGATACAGTTGTATTTCTAGGTATAACGTTAGATACTAAATTGCAATGGGGTCCCCATATAAGTAAGTTATCAAAACGGCTCGGCTCTGCAGTGTACGCGATTAAAAAAATAAGGAAACTTTCAGACGTCGAAACCCGCTAGATTTTTTTTACTTCAGCTACTTTCACAGTCTGATGACATACAGCATTTTGCTTTGGGGTAATGCCGATGTCAATAGAATCTTTGTCCTGCAAAAACGTGCAGTTAGGGCAATTTACAATCTGGGCCCCAAAGTATCTTTGAGAGATAAGTTTAAGCAAATTAACATTCTTACGCTAGCCTCTAAGTACATTTATGAAAATGTAATTTATGTTAAAAGGAATAATAATTTCTTTATGAAAAATAGTGACAGACATAACATTAATACGAGGAATAGAAATAAACTAGCTTTTCTTGATAGTCGTCTTCACAAAGTCAAAAAATCATTTAAGGGGCAATGTATACGCTTCTATAACAAGGTTCCGGTTGATATACAAAATTTGCTTTTCACGAGGTTTAAAACTATAGTGAAACAAAAACTTTATACTAAAGGTTATTATACAACTTCTGCGTACTTGGATGACAAAAATCCGTGGTAGTAACCCGTTTAGCTTATGGAGGTAGTCTCGATCTCTGATGTTTCAAATAAAAAAAATATTGTAAATGTTATTTACAAAGAGCAACCCCTAGAGTTTCTTGCTCATTCTTCTCAGGGGAATCTGCCTTACGAATGAGCGGTAGAGTTTAACCATTGTGACGATTTCAAGTGTAATAATGCTTACCTATGAAATAAAGATTATTTTGAATTTAAATTTGATACTTTAATAAATCATTAGCTTATCTGGACAATGGGAAAAAAATCCCATTGACCAGACCTGTCTGACCATCAATCTGGTCAACGGGAAACACTTAAGTTTTATAATTAGCTTGTATGTTTGGGAAAAATTGGCAGCCGAGTGCCGGTAAAAAATTGAGACAGATCAAAAGCACGTCAAGCTTGACACTTCGGACTTCAGGCGATTATCACAATGCACCACGCCCCGCGACGAAGCGCGGAGCTGCAACATATTTGGGTTAAGTTACGATATATCTAATGTACTGCTCATACAACATGTTTTCCAGGCACATTTAGTAGTAGTCTGAACGAAAGAATGTGGTTGAATGTGTATTCATTGCTATATTTTCGTTGTCGCTCTTCTCACTAGCACTTATTTTCGCGACGAACATAGAAAAAATATAAAATAGCAGTACAGATAAGTAGGTATTTTGTTTTCTTACAATTACAACACTTAATGGCAGTTGGCTGTATAAGTTTTTCTTTTGCCTGTTTACATAGTACATTATTAGTAGGTAGATTTAAAAGTTTAGTTTACTGATTTTCATACTTACTTTGCAGGCCTTGGTCTGGATTTTTTCCATCCTCTAAGGCCGGGATCCATAAACGACTGTTAGTTTTTGAAAGTAATGCAAACATTTCCGATTATGTTTGAGAAAATACTTTATTTTGGTTATATGTTTTTTTTAAGGGCCAGATAATATAAAATGACAATTAGTTATAAATGTTAAAATTTACGATTTATCAAATTCTTAGGTTTTCGCGATTGTTACACATAGGAAATGAAACTATTTTTCCGGATTTAAATCGCGTATATTTGTTTTTTTCAAACAAACCGACGTTTCGGGCCCTTTACAGGTCCCATGGTCACGGTTGACACGGATTTACGATTTAGACACTAGATGGATAAAATGTTTATAACGTGGTTGCAAGACATTTAGGCCAAGCCATATTTTAGTTAAAACTCGATTTAAAAGTTAGTGTTAAATAGGTTCAATATTTTCTTTCACAAACTTATATAAGGCACTGTAACACTTCTTATTTCTAAGTAGACAGTGCATTATTAGCATAAACCATAAAAAGCATAAACCATATCACATGGCGCTCTTTTGGTTCTGAATCAAAATTCCATTGTCTGTGGTACTCGCTGCTAAACTGGAAAAAATCTGTATACAGACCTATAGTTAGTTTCTAAAAAAGAACGTCTATTTTTGCTAATAAAATACTTAGAGGATAGAAAATAAAATATAAAATACTTAGATCTAAGATCAAATATGACCTTACTCAAACACTCTATTGCCTCCTGATTGACTAAATTGGCCTAAAGCCTTGCAACCGGGCTATAAACTTTCATAAAAAAGATCTATTCCGTCTCTTTGTTTTTTTTTGTTTTGAGCGTTTATTTGGCTTTCGTTTTAGTTTGTTGTCTAGGATTGTTAATAAATATTGGTTGTGTTTTATTAGTTTGTTTACACATAAAAAGTGTTGTGTGCAATCATTCCATAATTAGGTCTTAAAATCTCTCACCTATTATTTAGGCCACGAGGCTTTGCTGTGTGGCCTAAGTAATAGGTGTGAGATTTTAAGACCTGATACTCGACTTTAAAAACTCCCATTATGCAACGATTGCATAAAATACAATTGCATTATTGCTTTGGGTGCAATACAATGTATTTGAATACGTACTTCGCAATCATATCATATTATTATGCTTTAGGAGCAGGAATTAAGATTAAGACTTAAGTCCAACTGTATGCCGCTTATTGTAAGAACGGTCCAAAGTACAAAGTGTGAAGTTTTATGTGTTCGTGACTGTACACAGGCCCGTATTTTGTAGGATTCGGGAAGCCCAAAACAAAACAAAATAGAAATATAACAAAAAATACAACAAAAAAGTTTCCGCATGGCTTTCTTTCAAACTAATGATTCTATCCTATTGGGTTTCCCTGTGCAAAATAAAAATAAATAAGAGTGGATGTTGACTTAGTATAAAGTTGCATGTGACCTTGTGAGAAGGAAGCGAATAGGAAACAAATTTTATTGTACTTACCAGGTCTTTGGCATACTTGTATAAATAGTATTCACTATTTATTGTGAATTAAAACTTAACAATATACAAACATAATATGCATGTAACAAAGTTATTTAAATTAAAGATGGAAGACGCATACATAATTAAATTAAAACAATAAATAAATACTAAGCGTGGGTATTAGGTAATTTACGACCACGATAGTTTTTTACCCATACATTTTCTGTAAAGATTAAATAAATGTAATTATATTACATTTATTTTTACGAGTATTTTATAGTAGCAGTAGAGCTCCTTGTGAAAGAATTCGTCCAAGGAAGTACTGCCACCTAGTATTTATGTGGTCTGTGACTGCCACCTTACCTATTTTTGCTGCCAAGTAGTAATGTGAGCATTACTTGCGTTCCGATTTTGAAGGGTAAGGCTCAACTCACACTGGCGCAGAGTCGAAGAATCGCGTCGCGTCCTGTTTTTCAACTATAACGCATGGCGACGCGCGTCAATGCAAGTCGACACGCGTCGTCGCGTGACGACGCTCGCATTAGTGCGCACGGAACACAGTGTGGTCCGCGTCTGACGCCTCAACGCGCTCAAGTGACGCGCGGAGACGCTCGACTGCATTCAAGCGTCGACGCGCGTCGTCGCGCGTCTACGCCCGTTTCCATATTTGCATAACACAAATTTGTACCTTAATAATGGGAAAATAGAGATGAATATACTATAGACGAAAAACATGACGCGTCGCGCCGCTTTGTCAAGAAATAGACATAAAAATTCGACCAAAAGGAACCCTATTTGAGTTGAGTCAATGATATTACTTAATTATGTAATGTATTATGATTCCAAATTATATCTGACAACTTTGACAATTATTCTTTTTTTAAAGTTGTGACAGCTTTCAGTTTCCATTTCTTGTCATTTAGGAGCGTTATTGATATTGAATTTATTCGTAAGTCAATGTGAATTTCCTTTATTTTTTTCCATCCTCTAAGTATTGAATAGAACATTTTAATGTCAACGTACAATTTAACTATGTTCGTTTTGTATCCCCAACCTTTACTTAATAGGAAAAACGAATATTGGCGTGGCGCCAACACCGTCTCGCTCGATCAATTCGATGTGGTCCTACCCTGTCGCCTCTTATTTTTGAAAGGATTTTCGATGTATTGAAAATTAGATACCTACTTAGTTTTTTCGTAACAAAAATAAACATAAATCAATGTTAAAACAGAATTCATATTAGTTAGACAAATAAAACAGTTACGGGTATTAGAAATCAAGGGTTAGAAAGAAATGGCAATACTTGGCTATTGACATCACAGTCATGACGGCGCCCACAGACCACATACTTTTCTTTCTTACGTGACGGCACAATACAAGCTGCATAGTAATTTTGTTTTGCTAAAACGGGAAAGAGCAGCCCCCAGCGCCGACGTTGACGTAGTGTTAGCTGAGATATCGAAAAAATAATTTCTGATACATTTTCAGCGTATCTCCGTCTATCCAACCTTACATAGTTACACCAACGTCTGTTTCAACCCTGAACCATCGTGGAAATCGAGGAAGCTATTATAAAAAAAAACTGTAATTGGATTCATTTCCAGTCTAAAAATTTGCTTATATTTCTTCAATATTTTATACCCACCTATTTTAAAATACTGGAATGGTTTAGTGTCTTCTTTATGTTACTTCGATATAGTGAAAGGAGTTCGACGTACGAAACCATAATTTATTACAACCATCGAGATATGAAGATATATAGATTAGAAAAAAGGAACAACCATTAAACCTATGATCATTTAGCTTTCAAGGTTACTTTTATAAGTATCGTTTAGTAGCCCGGTTATATAATAGAATTTATTAATATTTATCGGAGTCGGATAAAGTGCAGTTTCGTCTACGTGGTTGACCATATGGCCTAACTAAGCTCCCTCCTTAGATACAACCAGTGCGTAGTTGTGGAATCTCTACATAAGATTTTTACAATATCTTTAGTGTGAATATTATTTAACGATAACTGGCTACAATTAAATATTTAGATTTCGAAGGGTAAAGGTGTTGGTGCAATATATAAATCGAATTATAACTGTACACATACCAGATACATAATATATTACATTAAATAACAATATTTTCATGATATTATAACGTACATATATAAATAACAATAAGTATAAAAAAGTGATATTGAAAAATGAATTTATTGGTGAGATTGGGTCTCCTCTAAACATTTTTTATCGGTGCAATTTTCGCTGGTCGTCGTTACAGCTTGAGCTGAAGCGGTTGTAGGCTTAGCTAGTACGGAGCTAGTATTTTTAGTGTCCCTACTTGATTCTCCACTTGGCTGTTCGTTGTTCTTTCTCTCCTCTATCTCCTCTTTTTTTTCTTTCTTTTTGGCATTTTTCATTGCCACCAGCATTTCTGCGAAATCACGTGAACGTATCAAAGTTTAACATTACGGTACGTTGAATAAAAGTTTTACCTAATACAAAAGGTACTCATAAAGACTCTTACCTGCCGCCGTTACTTGAAAGAGCGTTTGTGATGAAAACTTAAAACCGAGAAAATAATATTAAAAGAAACAAAATTAAAAAATAATTACTTTTCTCTTACGTAGTATCTCTTATTAGTTTGTGACGATAACTTCATAAGTTTCCACCTAGGAAAAAATAAAACTAGTGAAAATATCGGCCTATTTTTATTGATCACTGCAATTTACAAAACAATTTTTTTTTTTTAGTTTAATGTCACATGCGCCCTTTCAAATAACGGCGGCAATGCTGTTATTTGCTTTTGTGTTTTACTTATCGTGGATTGCACAATTTATTTCAGTCAGATTACTAGCCTGCGCTCATCTCTGCTATTATGGATCTACATGTCGCAATTTATCGAATTCCTCTAAATTGCAGGTTTTAGAGTTATCTCTAGTGAATAGGAATAAAAAAAGTTAAAACGATCCTATTACTTTACACAGACTTTCCCCTGAAGTTTCTCCCCTTCATCATATGAAATCTAACTTTCTGTATTTAATAGCTGTATTGATTCAAACTTACCGCGACGAAAATTTCCGGAGAGTGGCATTATTCAGTAGGTATTCCTCTTTTACAATTACTTACAAAGATATAGTTTATAAAAAACACGAAATTTTAATTCCGCTCATACTGTTTGTGTTTCTTTACAACAATAAACATAATGTGACAAGATTTGGGAGAATCGATACTTTTGACGTTGATGTTTGATTTACGTCAATGATTTTAAATATATTTCCTTTAATTGTTTTTTTTTATCTTATATGATATCTACCATAGACTTAGTACACTATATACTAAATCTATGATATCTACTTATTTGCGTTATTAACTACGTTTAAATTCAAGTTTAGACGCTGTCTATGGTAAAAGAAACAACAATATATCAATGTGTCACGAAGAAGAAATGGACAGTTGAAGTATCTGGGCGCTAATTAGTAGTATTTTTTTTTTGTATAATTTTTATATTAATACTAAACTACCGTACATAGTTATTTTTACTTGACATTGGCAAAATCATTGATTATTTCGATGGGGCCATAACATTTAAAAGAAGAAGAACTAGCGCCCAGTTACACGAAGCGAAAGTTTTCGCGCGCCCACCGCGCCCAGTTACCACACTGTCACGTTCATTAATGGCGAATCTGAATTATATTTACCAGGCAACAACATTTAAATTCTTCGGAATAATACAACCTCGACTGCTTGTAGTCGAAATCGACTTCATGCAGCCAAGATCGACTGAATGCAGTTAAATGCATGAAATCGTTATCAACTGGATGCAGTCTTGACTGCATGAAGTTGATTAGGACTTCCCTTGACCTACATTCTGATGATAAATAAAAAAAACAATGGAAGCTATATATGTCTTATAGGATGGAAAAAAATAAAGGAAAGGAGTTGCCATATATACGAAATAAACGTACCGTGCAAATGTATGGCTTGAATGTTGTAACTGATTTTTCTGTTAGTAATTTGTATAGTTTATTGTAATCAAAGCATGATTAATAAAAGTTTAATTCAAGTATATATGTATAATCAAGTGGTCTCGTCTACCCATCTCGCTCTAACATACATGTATACTAACGCTCTTTCACTTGCATTGCCAATCTATGGGTACCTATATACTAAAACTATGATATATTGTATGTATAT
>NW_020654422.1:12099328-12116208 GCF_003589595.1 Hyposmocoma kahamanoa
ATTGCAATAAAACGGCAATTTCATACTTTAACCCCTAATATAATATGTAATTGCCAAATTTTGCTTTTGTTACTATATATTGCCTGTTTATTTGTATATTTTGATGATTGTTGTTAACGATTATTTTGAGATAGTGTTGATCTTGTAAGCATACATATTATCGATATTCTGTTAATAAAACAATGCACTACGAGGTTTTTATTGTTTTATTATTATTATTATTATTATTATTATTATTTTTATTGTTTCAGGTTTTCCTACAAATGAAAAAAGGAAGAAAGAATGGTTCGAAATCATAGGACTGCCGAATATAAACGTTGGATCAAAGACCATCTTCATTTGTTCGCTTCATTTTGAAGAGTCAAATTTTAACAGAACTTTGAATGTAACTAGATTACATGACAATGCTATTCCATCATTAGGTTTATTTTAGTATTTTTTACCCGACTGCGTCAGAAGGTGGGTTATGTTTTTTGAGTGTATATTTGTTAATTTCTTTTTCACGCTGTACAGTCTAAATGGTATGATGGATTTTGACACATGAGGTGTCGTTAGATTCGTCTTGATTGGTGGGAGTGTCAGAGGTTTATCTCTTTTCAGTTATTTTTTTGCAGTCGGGCTTTTATTTTTTTTAAATAATTTGGTTTTTGTAAATCTATATCTATACATATTTAAAAGAGTACAATCCGGAGCAATTCACTGGTAGATGGGCGCATAGCAAAAACTGTACTAGAAAATTGATAACTTGAGGGTATGTTAATTTCATTTAGTGAAGGAGTACTAAGAATGGATTTTTCAAAATTCATCCCCTAAGAGGGCGAAAACGGATAAAAACGTTTGCATGAAAAATAATATTCCTTGAAATTGCAAAGACGAAACTTTGCATAAATATTTTACAATAAAAATATTTAAAAAATGGCATGACAGTTTTTCAAAAATGCGGCGAAATGGGGTAAAAAAGTTTGTATGGTAACTTTTTAACGCGTGCATTGACTTACCAATAAATGGACGTCGGGTTCGCGCTAAAAAGTGTCCGCACCTGTAGGGCGTTAAAATCGTATACAGGGCGTCAATCGCGCAATAGCCTTCGTTTGTTCGAGTGACAGCGCGGTTGTCAATCATGCAGTACCAATATATGCAGTACAAATAATTACTTGTTAAAATTACTGCAATAAAGTGTGAAAACAGGAATTTGTATCATATTTTCAATAAACAAATGTATTGTGTTATCATATAACTTAAAATTATATTCATATTTATCATTTAAAGTGTTATTTTGTACAGTTTTATAGTATTTAATTTATATATAACTGAATCGTAAATATAAATTACAAAAGCACACGAAATAATGAAATAGCTAACTGTCCTTTTTCTACTCATTGCATGCGCAAAAGATGGAAGAGAGACCCTTTACGTCAGTTTCAAGAAGCTTATATAAACTTCTTGGTCATTTTTAATTGTTCGAACCACAAGCGATTGAAATATTTAGAACAAAGAAACTGTAGAGTTGCTTTGATTTTAATCCTATTTTTAAAATGATTTTTATATTAAACTTTAGCAATAACTAACAAAATATTGTTGTACTCGTTTTACGGCATGGGATTTAAAATAAAAGACGATATATAAATATGTACTTAAATGTAGGTTAAAGGCGTACCTCTTAAAGTAATTTGTATATTTTATTTTGTAAGTACAATTAATACTATGTAAAGTTATATACCGGTAAAGTAGGTATAATTAAGTAAGAATGCGCATGTCGCCAACAAAGTGCACAGCAGTTTGGTGACTTATACAAAATAAATTCTATAATTCTACTGGTGAGGACCTATAATTGGCTCTCCGTTTTTATTTAAGTTTATGTTATGTAAGATAGCCGTTGGTCTTCTTAAAATTAAATAATAAATAATTAAATAATAAATGACCAGTTGTAATCATGAAAATATTTTTTTTTTAAGTCTAAAAATGTGTGTTGACATTTTTAATAATATACCACTCGAGATTAAATTATTAGGCTTGTGTTTGTTAGGCATACTTTGGTTACAGTAAACTAAAGAAACAAAACATCATTCATGCCATACATTTGCATGTCGATAATGACTCATCGATAGATTATGGTACAACACTAAAGAAATCCGCCATTTGTCACTTTCAAATTTTGGTTATGAACTTTGATTTTGTAGTTAGGGCAGCTCCTTTCTTTTATTTTTTCCATCCTCTAAGGTTTCCATAATAAGCGACATGTGCTCTCTTAATGGAAGATCGGTAACTGTCAACAGACGAAACGGCGCAAAGAGAAGGATTAAGGGAATTTCTTTCGCAGCCCGGCTATAAAAATAAGCACCGTGGAAGAGAACAAGTGAACAAAAGTACCCAAATGGGTTCTCGAATTTGTAGGTCCAATTACCCTTTTGCGTAGGTTTACTCTACGTAAATAATACCCAATGACACTTCATACTAACAAGTTAATCAACTAGGAAATGAAACTATTTTTCGGAATTGGATCGCGTGTATTTGTTTTTTCAAACAAACCAATTTAGATTTTGATTTAGATCCGAAAAATAGTTTCATTTCCTGTGTGTAACAATCGCAAAAACGTAACAACTAGATAAGTTAAATAACTACTAATTCTAAATATTCTCAAGTGGGTTCTCGACATCATCATTTTCTTCGTGAGCAGTTTGTACTCTTTAATACAATGAAACAAGAATTATTTTGAAATTCTTAATAAGCCCTTTAAGTATGTATATAGATCCATTTGCATTTGTATGTATATTTAGCAATATAAACTACATTATATCTATTACTCAGTAGACTAAAACTAAGATATTTGATTTATATAATAATGTAAATCATTAAAATATTAAATTACAAAACTCACTCACGCACTCAGTCAACTTATCCCATGAGAGATGCAATCGCTCCAATAATAATGAATAATAGAAAAATAAACTAAACTACTTCTTACAATATTGTACTATTATTATCAACTTTCAACGTGAACATTAGATTATCAAATAAACTAGTGTTTTCGTATAGATTTTTTCAGATTTAGACGAAGAAGAAACATTATGAATTTATCTAGGTTCCTTTCCTACTGAACATCTACTAGTTTCACCAATTCTAAAGAGCTTATAGAAAATTGACACCTATAATATATATGTATACCGTCTTTATCGCATTATTATGTATAACTGAGCATATTGAAAAATAAATAGATAGTAAATTTTAACACAAATTACAAAAAAAAAGTATTTTTTTCATTCCGCAGAATGTACATTAACCTTTCGAAATCAGTCGTCAATCGAATTTTTAATCGTGTTACCGTGGTATGGTCGGTACCCTTGTTAGCTGGAAAACAGTGTCAGGTAACTACGTCAGTGGTTAATATGGATGAGACTTTAGAACGTGATATGAATAGTGTAGTGAGTAATCCTACGTATGAGTTTAATAAGAATAAAGCCAACGAGGGTAGATGCTTGCCGCCGTCGCCCGAGGCGCTCGCCCGAGTGACCGAGCTGTCAGGGCCCTGACTGCCCGGCAGCAGTTTTACACCAGTGTTTATGAACAAAGATTTTTATGTCTCAGTTCAATCTTAACTCGGTCTCAGGATCGAGGATCGAGTTGGACGCACTTATACAATACCTGGAAACATTTTAAACATTATTATCACCGTGTTATTTGCATTTTCCCTTGAGTTGCTGTGACATTTTTTTTATTTTACGGATTTACTTATCTTTATTTTTTTTTTGTTTATAAATTTGTATTAAATTATTCTAAAAATGGACGACTTTGAGGCCTTCACGGCTAATTATCTGGAGAACGAAGATGATTACTGTGGTGTAAGAGAGAAAAGTTATCCGTTAGTTTCGAAACTAAATAAGTCCATGAAATGAATGGTCCCCTTCTGGGAAAACATTACATCAGTAACTAAGCCATAAAAATGAAATAATAATGATGTATATACAGGGTTTGCTATCACCGAAATTAAGTAACAGTAATTGGTATTTTTTTATTGTTTTATAAACTAACAACCTATCAATAACAACGAAGAGCTGCGCTTTCTCGTAATAATATGGGATGAATGATTGTCAGTAACCAAAATGAAACCACATAAATAGAGTTAATGCTAAGCCGAGTTGAACTATGTTCAATTTAAAGAAAGTAGAGATGTAGGTTGCGGCGCGTAGTCGGGTTTAGATTACGGGGTGTGCTTATAGTCTTCGGTGGCACAGCGGATAGTACTATGGGCGCTTGATAAGGAGGTTTCGGGTCAATTTAGGAAACGAACATTTCTAAATGGGTTCTGGTCTGGGTATTCTTAATAATGCCGTCAGAGTTATCGTTATTCTGGTATTCATAGTACAGGAAATTTCCCAATTAGAGACCAGAAATTTGGTGTGATTGTCTGGCATTTTTTTTCTAAAATATTTCTCTTTGTCATAGCGTCCAAGAAAAAGGAATCTATCTGAGAGACGATCGAGAGACAACAACGCTATAAGTATCTCATTTCCACTACATCGGGAAGTATGCGTTACATATATAATAAGGTGCAATATATAAACATACATGACGGCGTTTGCACTACACCATAATGTTTTAATATCAAACTTTATGGTGTGGTACAAACAAACGCAGCGTAGAAGTGTACCACTTACAAAATTATTTTTACCGCAATGCAGTTTTCTGAATTGATGAGTAAGTACATCAAGCTCAATCAGTAGCACGTTCAAGGCCACATAAGAATATTGTATGCTCCAAGGCCTGTCGGCATACTGCCGACTACACATTTGATATTAAAGATATATATATATTTATATTTGCCTGTAGGTATCTATACTGTATCCTGTGGACTGCAAAATGCAATAAAAGTCAGCATATACAATGTACTAACAAGCCAGTAACAATGGTAAACACTTTGGTTGTTATGATTGTAGTTGCGGTTGATGGTTGTGGCTAACGTTTTGTAGAAATTTGAAACTATGTAACGAAATTGCTCGTAAAAATATAAGCAATAACGGATTTTTGAAAGTGTGCTATATTTTGTGGACAGATAAAAAACTAAATACGCTGTTACACCTTCATTATTTAGTAGTAGATTATTATATAATACAAATGTTTGTAGTACCAGGAATGGTGATATAAGTAGAAAACATCGTTGAAGTGCTAATTAGTGATTAGTTACTTCACTTTCTTAAAATACCATGTTTTTAGGTGAGATTCCGATATTTTCGAGTATAATTGATGATATTCTTAACTTTACGTAAAATGCACATTATGCACAGTAAACAATTTTCATTAAGCATGAGCTCGCAAATTAGTAGAATGATTTTGCTAATGTTGGTATTCTCCTTATGAAAGAATGTTTAATGAAATAAAAGGATTTGGATCTAAATGGTGGAAATTTTTCATTAAAAATTACATTCACAGTTAATTTCTTAATTATTGACAGAAAGGACAGTAAAAGAAAAACATTTTTACAAGAAAATGTGCCTAATAAAAACCAAAGCCGAACCCTATAATATGCAATACTTACAAGAGGAATTACATTCAATTTTTTACCCAGCAAAAAGCCCGGTAATATTAAACAACATAAAAGGTATATGAAAAACAAGGAAACATAATCATGAATTCAAATAAGCCCAAATTTTGTATTCTGCGTGTGAATATGCAAATTTTATTAAGTTTTTAATCTAACTATGTGGCGCTTCTGCCATAATAATGTTTATGACACTGCACTAATTGACCCTCAAAATTGTATTATGATAAATTACCCTAGCTTTGTGCTCTTGGGTGGAAAATAATGGCCGCAAAAGTGCTTGTCAAAAATTTGTCAGTTCACCCTAGCTGACCCTACCGTTCGTTCAGGTTAGTACTACCACCATACTTGTTTCTGCCGCCGAACACTAATGTGAGCATTACTGCGTTTCAGTTGTAAAAGGCAAAAGTTGCTGGTTTTCTTCGTCCCGTCAAAAATAAAAGATATTTTAGAAG
Organism: Hyposmocoma kahamanoa; assembly: GCF_003589595.1. NCBI lineage: Eukaryota > Metazoa > Arthropoda > Insecta > Lepidoptera > Cosmopterigidae > Hyposmocoma > Hyposmocoma kahamanoa. The sequence goes on from NW_020654422.1 coordinate 12,105,320, forward strand.
TAGTTTAGCTCCTTGTAAAAGTCCTTACCCGGAAGTATTGCCACCTTACCTATTTCTATCGTCACGCAGTAATGTGAATATTCAGGAATATTGGAAATGTGAGGATGCCCTTCAGGTCATTGCAATTTAAAACTCTGAGACGCATTGTTCCTCTCATGGACAGGCGTGTCTTGTTCGTCCCGTCACTTGATATCATAATAACAATAATAATTAATAAATAATAACGCACACACCCAACATAGCCTAGACGCCTAGACACAACCATACTAGGGAAACTCTGTGCCGCAAGTGCCATGGACACACACATAGACAACCACAAATTACAACCAAATTCACGAGGGAAATAAATGTAGGCTATACAAATATTTCTCCTGGCCCGGGAATCGAACCCAGTACCTCTGCGTTGCAGCCTGCATAGTAACCGTTCGGCCACGGAGGCAATTGTATAAAAAGAAAGACTCGTTATTAACTAATAATATACAAACAATATGTAGGAGTAGCCTTTGAAATCGTTCATGCGATAGTTCGAGAACCGACAGGTGACAGTGGCGTTATATTTCGAACTCCAGTGCTAGAATCGTTCGATGGCTATTAACATCGAACAACGGTCCGACAGATTTATGTGTCTGGTGCGACGACGCTCACACGTTTATGATATAAAATTTGTAACCGTTCGCTACCGTACAAGTCAGGAATAGGAAACCTTTGTTCTTGCTTAGCCGGGTTATTGCCCCTCCGACCACGTCACTCCAAATCCAAAATGACATGATCAGAAATGTCCAGGAAAAATGTTAACGCTACTGATAGGATAAATAAATACCTAGTATTGTGTAACCAAAAAGGAGTGCATTTTTATATAAATATAATAAATGTACAGTTTTTGTACTTCCAGTCGATTATGCTGTTCATGCAGCCGAGATGCAAAACGATAGAATCGTAGATTGCTATACTAACTCTAAGTAATTCCACAATACAAGGCTCGTTCGTATCAGAAAAAAGATAAATATATATTTGGAGATGGAACGTGTACTTTATTGAAATTACGCAGGAAGTAAATATTTACAGTGGCTGTTCCCAAGCTATTGTACTAAGAAATCCCAAGTTGAGACAAAGTAAACGATTTTTAGAACAGATTCATAAAAGCAAAAAAAGCAATAAACCGCGGGCTTTCCTTATATTTTTACAAGATGATTATACAAATTATTTTTGGTATATAGATATAGAAACGTGAAACCTAGTTTTATTAAGGCCACTAAAAGGCACTCTATGGTAACTGATATTGGAAATCCATAACCTACGCTGTTGCCGTGAATGTATCGACTTTCTTATATTACTCACTTTTTTAATGCTAAAATGTTAATAGCGTAGATACTTAGACGATTTTATATACGACCTATTGTTGTGATGGCATGTCCTACATTAACACTTTTAATTACAAAAATACCGAGCGCAAGGTGGCCGAAAATTATAGAAATGGATTAAGATACCTAAAACAAGAGTCCGATCGTAAATAATCCGTCCTCATGCCAACATAACTGAAGTACTTCAACGAACCGTAATAAAACTAAACCAAAACTGACTTTAGTGAAATATACGGCAGAAACATTTAAGTCTCTCAAATTTGACTTTGAGTAACTAAAATCTGACGTAACATAAATGCGTTTACACAATTTTGTATGAAGTTCCTAGAATGTAAACGCCAAATGAAGCCAAATTCATTAGAACTCATTAGTCAACCTAATCCACAGGAAAAACACGGCGCATAAGTGTAGTCTTAAGGCGGTCCCTCACTGGGAGCATTCGCCTGTAATGTAACAAACAAGATTCGATTTTGAGCATTACGTTACAATATTACCTGACTGACTGACGAGCCATTCGCCTGTAATGAATGTAACACACAAGATTCAATTTTGAGCGTTACGTTACCTTACTGACTGATGATCATTCGCCTGTAATGTAACAATTCAAGATTCGATTTTGAGCATTACGTTACAATATTGCCTCACTTACTGACGAGCATTCGCCTGTAGTCGAATAAGTTGTTTTTACAATGTCAGACAAAACGGTCGTGGTGCTGAGTGCGACTATATTAATTCAACTATGTTATTTACGTAAAAAAATAGCAAAAGAAGCGATATTGGTCTCACAACTTATTTCATAATCGGTGAACTGTAATGCTCGGTTCACTTCACTCACTTGTAAATATTACAAGTTGTATCATTACAGGTTGCGAAGTGTAATGCTCGGTTCACCTCACCCTCTTGTAAATGTTACAAGTTGTATCATTACAGGTTGCGAACTGTAACGCTCGGTTCTCCTCACTCACTGATGTAATGCCCGAATCTGAACTGTTACATTACAGACGAACACTGCCGGTGAGGGACCGCCATTATGATAATCCACAGTCTTAAACTGTTATAACACTTATACGTCTTTGCAAGTATACCCCAAGACAAAAAAAATTAAATATACAAGAAGACGTCTAATTAAGGAAACTTTTATCATTATAACTGTATAAAACTGCATCAAGTTTTAACAATATGCGCGAGAACGTCGCGTCGTCAGGATTTTACAATTTTGTTCGTAGGAAACATTACATTAGAATTTCATAGAAGTTTGAGAACAATTTCATAAGGAAGACAGTATCTCTCTAAAGTCACGTTTGAGAGCATAAAGGGCTCCCCTCAGAGGGGAATTATTCTACTAGGACAACATTATATGAATAAATTCTTTAAGTATGTTGGAATGCATAAGATGTGTAAATTGAGTAAAATAAATTAAATTCCCGTTGCCGCTTTCGCATCTTCTTTTGTTTAGATTAATTAGACAAGAAAGCTTGTGACAGGAAGTTATCTATTATCGTGTTTGTTCGGGGGAATGAAGATTTATTGTACCACATCACGAGATGTACTGATCACGGAATAAAACGATATGTTTTTTTAGACGTAAAATAGATATCTACACACGTAGTTAATTTACTTAACTATTCAAACACAAGTGACAATACTACAATATTTTTTAGTAGCAGACAGCAATAGAGCTCCTTGTGAGAGAGTTCCTTCAGGGAAGTACTGCCACCTTACTTATTTCTGTCGCAATAATTTTAGCATTACAGCGTTCCGGTTTGGAAGGCAACCATACAACTGAGAACTAATGAGTTTACTTAATGACTATCTCGGGAAGAAATACTTTATTCAGATGGAGTAAAATCCTCTAATGTATTTTCACTGCTGAGAATCCAACCTTGGTAATGATTATTCGAAAAGAATTTCCTTGTACTATGCGCCTAAACTAGTCTTTACTATGGGGTGCACGAAAGGAACCCCACGACGCCACCGCCGATTGGCAAATCCTTTCATCACGGTGGCAAGCATTATTGTATGCATCCCATCGATACGATAAGAAGAAGATGGAGTAATGTGAGCAACACTGCGTTCCGGTTTTGGATGGTAAAGGTGCTGGTGAAATTACAGGCACATGGGACTTATCAACTTATTTAGCTTATATAGCTTACCATCCACAACTTGTTCGTCCCCTTACTTGATATTATATAAAAAAAGAAGATAATGACTGTGAATAGTCGATAAACGAATTAATTTGACTAAATTGACGTGAGTATTTCTTAGACTATTGATAAGGAAGAGTGAGTGGGCCAATTATCAAATAAATGAGAGACGAGGGTGTTTCCCCCTTAACGTTGCGGTTCGTATTCCGACATATATATATATATATATACATATATATATATATATGTCGGAATTTCTTCTAATATATATATATATATATATATGTGTAATACATATAAAATAAAACATTTTAATACAATAATTAATTTAAATTTTAAAAATTTCTACTCCGATTTAAAATATTTCTACTGTATCTGAATAAAAACAAAATCGTGGTCTCCGAAGTGATGAATGTGACAAAGAAAGTGGCTTCATTAATGTTAGAAAGAGTAATGAATAGGCCAATTAAAGCTGGAGAAAAACAAAGGGCTCTTTTATTTACTTGATTAACCACTAATGCGAAAATTAAGTGCCAATCGTTTCAAGGACGGGCATGTCAATTTCGAACGAACACGGCAAGTGGGGTAGATTAAAATATTAAACACAAATATTTTAATTTTATATAAACATACATACATATAATATAATATATATATTATATATTTTAAATAGGAAAAATTGAGGTTTTTTTCATTTTTTCCGCAGTCTGAAGAAGCGTCGTCGTATATAAGAAGTATATAATCCAGTTCTTAGCCATAATTTACAAAGCGTTAGTCAAGTGACCATGGCGGCAGGTAGTCAATATTAATATTTCAAGCGATGACCGTGGAGCCAACTGTAATATGCAAATTGGTGTACAATGAGTATACGCTTTTCATTTTCAAAGCGTCATTGTTTTCCTAAAGAGTAATATTTGCTACCTAACATCTATTGATTTTATTTTTATTGATAATCCGTCACATCAGCGTTTAGTAGCAGTAGAGCTCCTTGTGTAAGAGTTTTTCCAGGGAAGCACTGCCACCGTACCTATTCCTGCCGCAAAGCAGTAATGTGGAAATTGCTGTGGTCTGGTTTTGAAGTGAAATTACAGTCGCATGGGACTTCTCAACTTATATCTCGGGGCGATAGGCGCAATAACAGTGTCCCTCAGATTTTTACGATTTAAGTTTTAAAGCTCAGAGTGACACTGCAACTGTTATGGACAGACGAGTCGCTTAATACACATGGTATCTTTAAAAAATATCTCACATTTTGTTAAAAAGAGTTTTGATTAAATTGCCTTACATCTCTTAGAAGCTTTAGAAATTTAACATTTTTTTATTAGAGAAACAACGGTAAAAGTGATTTTTTAAATAATGTTGGTGAAACTAAGACTATTTTTCATGTTTTTTCTTCAGTCGTCGTTGCGTAACCAAATCTGACCTCTAAGTTAATTTACCAAGCAGCATAAAAACGTTCATTTAAAAATATTGCAAACAAAGTTGTAAAAGCAAAGCTTACTTTGAATATAAACGCTTCAGAAGCGGCGCTGCGTTTCAATTTTGCCCCTCTTTTGCTTCCTTTAACTAAAGTTACGAATTTCAAAGACATTATTAAATATCAACCAAACACTTGTTATTCGTTTCTCTGTAGAATGTTTCGCAAAAAAAATTTGTCGTTCTTTGACATAGATCTACCAAATAGGTCAATATTCTTTAATATCTTTTTAGCATGAAGTCTACTTCTCATATTTCTTAAGTTTTCTTATCTGCATATAAGCAGTGTTCCCAAAACCAAACGTAAGTTTTTGCTACCACAACATGCGTGAGCAATTGCCACTTACTTTCTGACATGTTTATTAAAGGCTACGGCTTCTTTTATGACAGAAACATATACGAAAACCTGCAATTTACTGAATTTCCGACTACACATGTGGTATATATTTTATCATTGCATGTTTAAAAAACCTTGCGATTATATTAATTACAATATAACAGCGTAAGACAATATTAATAAGAAAGGACTTCAAAGAAGTTTCCTCTTCTTGAAGTCGGTTAAAGTGTTGAAATATCTTTAGATAACTCGAGTCCCGACAAATCGCTATCTACTCACTTATCTTAGTTTAAATAGACACGTAAGGTAGCAAGAAGGGGAAAAATTGTTTATTGGAAAGCACTCAGAATATTGTAATAAAGTACGCATAAATGATAACCCAAAGCAAGTTATAGTTAACTATTCCAAAACTAATAACGTACTACTCAAAGAAATCCCTCAAAATTGTAGTTATTATATAGGGTGACAGGTTGCACGACGTAAATATTTAAAGAGGCAAACGAGTAATCAGCTACTCGTCTAATCTAATCCGAATATGTAAAAAGAATCGCCCATAAACATAAGAAAAATATTATATATATTGTGCAGTGTTATAATAAGTTAGAGGCAGTATTTTCCTTAGAGAAATATATCTAAAAATAAGGTAGTGGTTTTTTTACATATTCGGTATGGGTATCAGCTACACATTCGCCTCTTTAAATGTTTATCTCATTCTACCTGTCACCCTATATAATAAGTCAAGTCATAGTAAAATTTAATGTTTTTGGACCATCTGTGTGATTCTACTTGAAAATGAGAATATAAAAGTATTCAATAAAGTTTAAATAAATAAAAGGAGTATATGTATATTAAACCACCATGTACTTATATAATTGACCTACCACAACTCGGTAGAATCCATTTCTTTACTGCACCAGCAGTCGGTTAAGTGACTCATAATTCCTTACTGAAGCTTTCTCTACTTTCGATACCAACAACATTAATCACAACTACTACTTTTGTTCCATGACAAAACACAAAAAATACCGTCTGTCTTTCAATTGTACAGGCCAAGACTAAAGCAGAAACGAACGTATTGTTAAAGTGTGTACACGCACACCAAAATACCAACTTAATAAGTTGAAATGAGTAGATGGAGTTACCACAATATCCCTTGATTCACAATCGTGACTAAGCCACGCACACTGTTTGAAAGGCTCGCTGTTATGCAAAGAATTCACAGCCTTGGTGTATTCATCTTATACAGGAAAATACGCGTGCTCAACTTAATTAAAAATGTCAAGAAATGTTTTCTACATTTCGCACTCTTATGTAAAGTATATCCAGTCACATCTGTAAAGTTATAAGTTTTCAGAAGAGAGGTTTACAGATTCTAGGAACGAAATTAGTCGATAACTTTTCATGCTTAAATGCCTTCTAAAATTTCACATAATGTATTATACATTATGTGAAAAAAAAAACATATATTTTAGCAGTAGTAGAGCTCCTTGTGAAAGAGTTCGTCCAGCGAAGTACTGCCACCTTACCTATTTCTGCCGCCAAGCAGCAATGTAAGCATTACTGCGTTCCGGTTTTGAAGGGTAAGGGTGCTAGTACAATTACAGGGACTTTTCAACTTACATCACAGGGTGACGGGCGCAGTGGTAGCGCCCCTCAGATCTTTGCAATTTCAAGCTCTGAGTTGCACTGTAACTGTTATGGACAAGCATGTAGCTTACCATCAGGTGCATGACTTATTCGTCCCGTCACTTGATGTTATAAAAAAAAAATAGGTAATTTGTTTCATGTAGGTCTTACTATTTTTACGACTTTCATGTGACAAAAGCACTTTTGACAGTACATGGGGCGTTATTATACCAAGCTTAAAGCATTTGTATGCTCTGAGATACCAAGGGTACGCAAAGCATCAACAGCATGGATCGCCATGTCGTGATGGCACCAAAACCCTTCTTCTTATACATACTACACAAATAAATCTTCTAAAATTGTAATTATCATATAATATATAGTCCCCCCAGATGCTTCGACACCTATACCCAGCATTGGGTGAAGTCAGGCTGTATATGATGATGATGATGATGGTGGTGGTGGTGATGATGATGATATAGTTAAGTGACAGTAAAATAAAGAAAGAAATATTTTTGTTCCATAAAGAAACAACACAGCACACATACATTTAACAATTACGAAACATAATTATTACATGAAAAAAAAGTCTAAATATAAATGAAAACAAAAAACAACAGTTATATAATACACGCAAACAGCTGCAAATAACTATGACAATAAATAATCAAGTGATAAGCCTAAAGTATGCATGCTGTGCTGTTACGGAATCCGTCGTCCACTCGGCTTGGTGTCGTCTCACTGCATGGGCTACGACGCTGATTTTCAGTGGATCCGGTGACAGGGAATACATGACACGGAACATAGTAGACGACACAAATGTGTACAATTTGATACAATTATGGATAATAGTACAATTGTAAAAGACAATATTTTTAGACCATCTGTTATGAATTGAACTTAATATTTGTTGAAATCATTTAATTAAGTATTTAGCATGCCGTAAAATTGTCAATACGTACTAGACATGCTTCCACAATAAATTATTTGATTAATAATAAAAAATAAGTAACGCACACGCTCATAGCCCCGCACTAGGGAAACCCTGTATCGCGGGTGCAATGCCATGGGTATACACTCAGGTAGACAACCACAACGTGGCAATCCAGCATGGTAACCGTTCAAAATTCGTTCATAAAGTTGATTGATTGATTGAAATATTTATTATTACTCCCGCTCAATTTATGTGTGTATAAAAGCATTTAACTCGAAATCCCATACGATTGGGATCCCATGGTATCACCGCTTTAAACACAATATCCTATAATCGTAGTGTCAATCAGGAATTTTCGTTGCAATGTAAAAGCAAAGCAATAACAGATTATAAATATTTCTGACACTATCTCTCAATTTATGCGTGTGAACATTATAAATAGGTTCAGCTCGGTTCGGATTGAACAACGCGAGAAGGGATTACCTCGTCATCCTGCGTCCATGAACCTCGTGACTAGCTTGCACATACTTATTAGAAATCAGTCAGCCATTCTCGTTACGACGTCAAAGCAAAGTGACAGATATAAAATAATCTCAGCACAGAGTACTAAACAAACCGACCTCAAAAGTCATTCATCCCCTAGTTTGCCACCCTTAGAGGTGGAATATTTTCATCAAATTTAAATGGGACCATTTCTGTGGTATCCTCTTTCTAATAAAAAAAAGAATCATCAAAATCGATTCACAAATGGCGTTAGGAATTATCGCGTAACATACATATAAAAAAATCATAGTCGAATAGAGAACGTCCTCTTTTTTTAAGTCGGTTAAAAATAATAGTAACAGTCAAATAGTCTATTTTTGTGTCAATAAAAATTTAATATTCAAATCAATTTAAACAGTAACTTTTTGAAGAATTTTCATATAATTTGATGAATTAAAATTACCTTTTTAAAATAGAGCACTTACTGCCGTCGACTGCTCGCCAAAGGGTTTAATTAATGTGCTGCTAGGAAATAGCAAAAATCTAATTAGACTCCCAGCCGTTGTTGTTAAAATTTTAGTTACTGTAACTAATTTAATCAAATTAAATCTTATTATAGGAAATGAAACTATTATTCTGGATTTAAATTGCATATATTTGTTTTTTCAAACATACCGACGTTTCGGGTCCTTGTCCCATGGTCACGGTTGACTAAGGTGATACAGTCTTCAACCAGTTATGTCTAATACTAATGCAAACCACCCTATTTTTTCCTATACTTACAATAGTTATTAATTAAATACCTTATTTTAATTTTACAAAGAAAACATTCCAATTTAATTTAAATCTTATTCTTAAAAATTCTGCTCTACTTTCATAATTTCCAACTGTAAGTAAAGTTTACCCTTTGCAATTTGCGCCTGATCACGGCTAGCCAACGCAAAGTAATATTTTGCCCTCACCTGCTGAAAGTTTAAACACCTCTAACATAAGTCTAGAAATTTACAGCTTCACAGCAATAATTACTTTAAAAGTAGTTCAGTCTCTACTTTAGACGTGCACAAGAGTAAAATAAATTTAATACATCATTAAAGAATTTGATTTTCTCTACTTTTAAATGTAACTGTAGATATTCCTTATGTATTTAATAGGCCTTAATGTTGAAACTTGGGGAACTGTGTGAAGTTGTCCCATGGTTCCTCACCCCGTGTTACTTATAGTACATGGTATCAACCAAAAAATATAAATATAAAAGTATATATAACCAAAAAATATGTCATGACCAAACACATTTGCAGAAAACAAATTTACTCTATGTGAGGAAGCTATCTATTATTACAATCTCCATTAACCCCATTGTGTAGGAAGAGTAACGGGGCGAATTCAAGGGCCATTGTCAATAGAGTCCATTATGTATAACCTTCTTGGTTTACTAATCTAGAATTCATTGCCAAAGAAATAAATGAATTGTTACTGACGTATATGAGTATGCTGGTAGATTAATAAATCACGTATTTCTTTATCTTAGGATATCCTAAGTCAACGACTATTCTCCACAGTAACATTATTTACAAAGACAATAGTGATTTATTGTTTTAATCAATTCGTACCCTTAGTATAAAGTCATGATCATATATTTATAGAGCTTTTACGACAAGAAAATCATAAAAATAACCAAGAACCTAGAACAAGATGAAAGAAATTATGTACATGTGAAATTTTGTACTGTCCTATTAAAACATGTAAAAGTTATCAACTAATTCGTTCGTAGAACCATAAACTTTCTATACAGATGTGGCCTTTTACCTCTAAGGTGCAAATTCTTTTATACTTTTTCTCACACATTGTGATCATATTAGGAGAGGTTAGTACTCATTTTTCTCATAATATCCAAGAGAAAACAAATTTCAAAAGAAAATATTGAAGACACTCATTCATATTACCCAAAAACGACTGCATAACCGAATCCATTACTTTGATGAAGTATTTGATATAATGCATTTGTAAAATATAGTTTATACAAAATGATCTAGAACAAATCCACGTTTACGATCGTTTCTTTAGTGGCAGGTATTTATAATAATAATAAAACTGTCTCCGTGGCCGAACGGCTACCACGTAGAGGTCCTGGGTGCGATTGCCATGCAGAGGTCCTGGGTGCGATTTCCAGGCCGGGAGAAATATATGTATGGCCTACATTTATTTCTCTCGTGAGTTTGGGTGTAATTTGTGGTTGAATATGTGTGTGTCCGTGGCACCCGCGACACAGGCTTTCCCTAGTGCGGGGCTATGCTGAGTGTGTGCGTTATTATTAATATTATTATAAAAATCTCGGTATACTGCTGCAAGTTATGAGATGAAATGTTATCCTGAATCCGTCCTTGGTCGTCTTGGTTAATTTCTAAAATGCATTAAATCCGCTACAAACAGATAGTTTCCAAATAAATAACTCCACAAGCTGTGACTCACGACGTGGAATTCGAATAATAATAGGGGTTAAAGTATGAAATTGCCGATTTGTACTGAAA
>NW_020654422.1:12116608-12205148 GCF_003589595.1 Hyposmocoma kahamanoa
TTGCAATAAAACGGCAATTTCATACTTTAACCCCTAATATTATTTACTCATGCACACTGGGCTAATTTCCATTTTCCATAAATTTTATTTAATGCAGCTGATCTTTTCGTGAGATTACATAACATTTAACATGGTAAACGACATTAGCACGCTATTTTCTTAAAACCAAATATAGGTAAATTCAAATAATGTTAAATCATCAAGGGTCGTTCCAAAAATACTTTATAAAATATTAAAGTTGTAAACAACAGATTCTAAATTATATAAAAAATTGGTTAATTACGAAAACACAATATTATTATTATCGATAAAAGAAACGATTTTTTGTTCGATAACAAATACAAAGAAAAATTCCTTCGATCCCGCTGGACTCTAACCAGCTACTGTACGCCAAACCAGGGCTATAGCATTTCCAACTGATCTATGGATTGAGCGAGCACTCACCAGTCCTTCTTGCAGATGTTTGTTTTTCGACTTAAACGGCTTTTTTGCCGTAACGCCGCCTGTGAAAAATCTATGAAACGCAACATTATTTAACTTAAATATGCTTAAATAGTTTCTTTTATTTCTATTGGAAAATTTACTTTCAAAGCTATATTTCATTTTCAGCTTGCACCAAGGTACCCATTACAGACGCATTACACATTCAGTTTTAAACTTTAAACAGAAACGCTGTAAATGTCTGAACTTTTATGCAAATAAGACACAATCAGCAAGAATCTTTTGTTTGAACTTAGTGATTTATTTCACGGAATATCCGACTTTGAAATTTTATTATTCCATGCTACTTACTATTACTCTACACTGCACAGTGTTGCGTGCAACTGTATATCAAATATAGGGTTATTCCGCAAAAAACTATTGTACACTTCCTCAACGACTAACTTTGGTCAAAAAACATTAACTTTTTAAATTTTTATTGAATTGATATTCAATTATTTTTTGTGAAATTATTCCACTAGTTTGTTATAATTATTAATACAAAGATCGAACACTCAGAAAAAATTTCTTCGATCCGGCCGGATTCGCACCGACGCACGTCTTCTAGCTTACCGTGCCAAACGCTATACCAACTAAGCCACGGAACGAACCAGCGGACCTCACGAATTTTTCTATGTGCTTGCGTCGTATCTCTGTATTTGGTTTTTACAACGACTTTTTAGTCGTAGCGCCATCTATGAGAAATCTATGAAATTTTTATAATCCAGTTAGATATCTTTGTCGCTATTCACTGTCTTTAAAATTTTTATTGAATTGATATTCAATTATTTTTTGTGAAATTATTCCATCGGTTTCTATAGGGAACGCCCTTACTTTCCTGCTTCCTGAAAGAGTTCCAACTAATATATACTAAAATATTAGCGTCTAAATGACTTAAATTTGTTATTATAAGCTATCTCTCGCGCTTTGACCCGTATCTAGCAGTTGGACGTAAAAGTGGGTTGATGATATAGTCCAAGAAACAACGCTGAAACTGAATATTAAACACTTCTTCATCTTCTTATCCTATCGATGGGATACATACAAAAATGTTTGCCTCTGTGTTTATTTGTAAGTCAATGCCTCTGTGGTGAAAGGATTTGCCAATCGGCATAAGGTACTCCAGGCGTACAGGAAAGGAATGGTACGTCGTGTGGCAAAGCTCCTTTCGTACACCCCATGGTAAAGACTAATTTAGGCGTATAGTAAAAGGAAACGTTTTTCAAATAATCTTTACCATGACTGACGGCTTCTCATAAGTGAAAATACATTAGTGCAATTTACTCCATCTGAACAAAGCTTTTATTTCCAAGAAAGTCATTAAGTAAACTCATTCGTTATCAGTTGTATGGTCGCTAATGCTTAAATAAGTCTCACTTAAGAGTATATTTCTACTCAAAGTAAATAAATACCAGAAAATAAAACATCAAAAAAGAAAGGATGTCCAAAATAGCACAGTCTGCATCTTAACTAGATAAGGAAAGTCGGAAGACACTGTGTCAGCCAAAATTTTATTCACGTCGCGACTGTTCACTCTTGTAACGGAGAATATTGTGATTTACTAGAATGTTGCAATAACCAATTTGAAATTACAGATGGATAAAATATTAGCTAATATTAGAAACAATGCGTATATAGTTAAGTAATATTTAATTTACTGAATATCATGATGTTTTTGTTACCATGATATTCATATAGTTTTCGTGGAAATGCGCCACTTATTTATTATTATTATTGATACAAAAATTCTGTTCCCGCATCGGGGACTCTTGCCAACTAAGGTACAGACTGAGTCTGATGTGCGGGATGTCTGAGTCTGATAAACATACACTCTGAGATCATAAAATCTTAATCGTTTGTCTCATGAGACGAAATAGCACAGTGATCATTCGAATTCAAATAATTTATTTCAGACAATAACGCTCACAATAACGCTCACAATCAACATAGCCCCGCACTAGGGAAACCCTGTGTCGCGGGTGCCATGGACACACACATAGATAACCACAAATTACACCCAAACTCACGAGAGAAATAAATGTAGGCCATACAAATATTTCTCCCGGCCCGAGAATCGAACCGTTCGGCCACCGAGGCAGTTGAGCCATTATACAATACACCCACATTGGTTAGTGAACAATACAAACTCACATACCAATGTTAGCAATGAAAATGAAAAGCACACGCATAAGTTTCCGGTACACATGAAGTTTAGTCCAGTGTTCGAAGAATGAACCAAGAATATTATAAGTGTCATAAGTAAAACTGCTTACACTCATTCCCACCTAAGTTACGGAATTATCCTTTGGGGGAAATAGTGTGCACGCACGAGAAATATTTACAATCCAGAAAAGATGCATTCTTGGCAATTTGAGTAGTAGTAAACAATTTAAAATTTTGACTTTGTGTTCTATATATATTTTAGAAATTTGTAAATATATTAAACAACACCCTGACTTTCACTAACACTGACGACCTGCCTCAACGACACACTTTTAGACCACGCAATAGATTGCTTCTGCCACGATCTCGGCTACACATACACAGCTCAAGTCCCCACTCGATGTCGGTGAGGGTATTCAGTGAGCTCCATTATTAAAAACGAGGAAAAATAGTCACTGTTTCTAAATAAATTAAAATTACATCTTATTAATAAATGCTATTACAATTTAAATGAATACTTTGATGACAAATAAAAATAATAATATTATAATAAATTTGAATAATAAATAAATGTTAATTATATACTATAAAGTTATGCTACTGTAGTAGCACTACAGGGGCATGACTTTGTAGTATATAATTATATATCCATAATTATAATCTAATTAAATTCAAACTTTCAAGTGACATAATTCTACTCATAATATGACGTGTTTCTTTATTATTATATGACATTTTTTTTATTTATTATTATTTGATAAATAACAATTTTACTTAATAATTGAAACCTCGGCCTACCTCTGCTGTTATTGTTATCCCGAATAAAAGGCTCATATGTGTAGCATTATTTTAAATTTAAGACATGTTTACCATATGAATGCAATAAATATATTTATCATTGAGTAAAACTAATAAAATGAACGTTTGAAGCTTAGTCATCTTAATATACATAATAATATATATGAGTTTACATTTTTGTTACGATTTTACTACACTTACGTTACGCACAAAGTTGAATAGTGTAAATTCCTTAAAACAGACGAAACGTTATATACGTGTCTCAGCAAAAGATACACCTGAATTAAAATAGGAATGGGTGCGCTGTTTAAAGAATTTTTACCAAACTTCCTCAATAGCATGGAGAGGACGTTAATTAATGGGTTATTTACACGATGTTGTAAGAAGTTTTATTGTTATTACAGCGATTCTAAATTTACAAATTTATTTTCGTTGACTTGCTAACTCTTCGTTGCCATTACTTCTTATTTTAAGGAAACAAATATTTGATGTACCTACTTATAAATAAATCGTGATTATCTTGACTAAGTAATTGTAAAGTTTTATACCGTGACTAACTACGTCATTTAACTATATTCGCTAATTTAGTTGTAGACATAGCTGTTGATATAGATATAGTTGTATAGTTGTAGTAGATGATATAACTGCTATTAATCCTGGAGAAACGCGCTCATTTCTCCAGGATTAATAGCATAGTACAAACATTGAAAAAGTCAACCCGTGGTATTTGCTATAAACAAAGGTCATGCCATCTATCAGCAATGATTCGAACGTTACCCTTAATGGATACTGCTCCCCTAAAACATGGCGGTGGAAGTTGATAAAAATCATTATCGAATTGATAAGTAAATTCCACCCTATGCTACAGTAACATATGTAATTTTACTAAGTACAACGACGAATTAACAAGGGCCATTTACAAAACACAAGTATGCCTATATGTTGAGATTATTTATATAGAATATTTATAGATAGATTTAAAAACAATTCACCGCTATGATTAAATGGTTATGTATATATAACTTAATTCACAGGCAGTTGACATATGGTTGACATTTCCGTAATAGGGATGATATACTAGTAAGTGTTAACGACAACACGAGCACTTGTTTAGACTAAATCTCTCGCGGAAATAGAAGTTGCCCGTTGGGAGAAATAAATGGGCAACCCGCAGTACTACCAAAGTGCCATAAATAAAGCAGTATCTTGATAAAATGGACAAACCTTGGTACGTTTCGCTATAAAATGTTACAGGGCACGGTCATATCATGTTTCATGACAAGTAAATATTGTAAAAATTATACTAGCTTTATATTTTTAGGTCTTCTTGCACCATAGTCAACGTAACACGTACAACACACTAATAAAAATATTATGAAAAGGACCTTGAAGTGTATTTAGACGCAATAAGGTAGACAACAAAAAGCAATCGGAACTGGAGTTACCAGAAAATAATCTTCGTCTAGGTATGCTTCCATGGCTTTATTGTACGCTAGTGTAAACTTTTACACTGAAGTTTCTAGCTAGGTTGTAGATTTCAAGCATAATAGTAACCGCACTCGCATCTAACGACTTTAGTTCCACCATTACATTTTCATACAATAGGACACTTACAGTTAAATGACCCGTGATGTGATATAATTCTAAAGTAAACAAATTGTCGGATACAATAAAGAAGTAGGTTTAATCATGAGTATGTACTTATAACACAACTACGAGACTTACAAGGTTATGTGCCAGAACTAGCAAAGTTTCAAAAGATAACAACAAAGTTGCCAAGAATGGCGATACGCTGAATACTTATTAGCTGTCCTATAAAAGTTTTATAATGCAACGCCTACTTGGCAACTGTTCCGAGCTTTATTGCATACGAAACGAAAACTCGAAAGTTTTCTTAGATGAAGAGAAATAAATACATAGGTTTTGGATGTTTTGAATTTCAAGTTGATTTACCACTGTGATATTCATATATTTTTTGTCAAAGATCGGCATTGAAAGCAAAAAATCCTGTACAAAGATATTTAGATATCAATTATATCGACCTAACTGACTCGGTCTGTAGCTCAGTTGACAGAGCGACGCGACAGTACAGCGTTGTCCTTTTTATTTTTCTTTGTGTTCAATCTTTGTATTGATAATTAATTACAAAATACATAGATATCGTTGTCCGTGTTTTTAAGCAATAAGAAATGGAATTTTAAGGACGATTCATTCCACGAAAGACAGAAATAATGTGGTCTATGGTTAATTCCAATGGTAATACTTACTATTACGTGCTACTTAGCACCCCATAAATATGTTTATACTCTAAATGTACCTTTATCCGACTCAAAACCGAACCAACACCAGAGTTGACTGACAAAATTTAGTCACGCAAACATGAGTAAAAGTTCATAGTAACAACCGAAGATAGTTCCAAATAGTATTATTGAAACTGGATACTGAATCTAGTGTACTATGTACGATGTACATTCTGGACCAAAGCTAAGTGTAACATATATTACCTACTCTTGCTATTGAAAAATGGAAAGCGTTTAAGTCGAGTTTCCTTTTAAAAATCTTTCTCACAGACAACATAAAAACGGAGCAAGCGTGTTCTTTTGCTTTTGAACACTTTATTTCACAACTTGGATACCAATATTACTTTACATTAACCATTTTGAAAATGGTTTCTTCGTAAATTGCAGTTGAGATTATCTATTTGCATATCTAACGAATGTTTACTGGATCCGAATGTTTATAGAAGTAACCTTATGTGTGCAATGCAATGACACGGAACAGGAGGATATTTATTCAACAATCTATTTACGTTTTAGCAATATTATTGCAAGTATAACATGGACTTTAACGTGAAAATTATTTTTTCCTAAACTCTAATCCAATCTAAACTCGTAACATACATTGAAAGTTGATTTTATCACCAAAATATTGCTCTTTCATTTTATTTAATATAATAATGTTCACTAATAAGCCGTCGTCGCAGCAGAACATTTTAAAGTTTGCATTAATTAATGTTTACATTCTAGAAACACGCAAATACACTATTCACCTTTCCAATAAATCACGCACGCGTCATGAAACTTTTTCATTTTATACTTAAGAAGTAAACAAGAAAGGTGAAGTTTCAACTTAAATTTAGGAAGCATGTGGAAGGTTGTGGTCTACCTACACCGATGAGAAATGGGTGTGAAGTGTACGTACGTAACGCCGCGCAAACACTAGAGACTGGCAACGTTTACCCTTTGAATAGTTTTTCTTTAGCGAGAGTAACTGCCAGCCTTTTAGTCACCGGACACTTCAACGAGGTAAAGCTAACGCTTGTTAACGAAGACTAAAGTATACCTGATTTTGAAAAACCCAAAAATCACATCTTAGAGCGATATACGGCGATTTTTAACAACGATGCAAACGCGCGTTCATAAAATGCGCTATTGCATCGCTAAACTTGAAAATCCCAAGTGTATAGGCGATTGCATCGATGCAAACTCACGATTGCACCCAATTGCGCGTTTATATCCATGCAGATCATATATCGACGCGCTTGCGTCATGTTTGCATCGCTGCTAAAAGTCGCCATGTGTAACCGCTCTTAAAGCAGTAGAGCTCCTTGTGAAAGAGTTCGTCCAGGTCAGTACTGCCACCTGGTAAGGTGGTCTGCTTGGCAAATATACCTATTTCTGCCGCCAAGCAGTAAGTGAGTATTACAGTGTTTCGGTTTTAAAGAGTGAAAGGGTTGTAAAGGGTGCTGGTGAAATTACAGGCACACGAGACTTGTCAACTTATGTCTCAGATCTTTGCGACTTAAGACTTTGAGTGGCACCGCAACTGCTATGGACAGGCATGTCGCTTAACACCAGTCGTACGACTTGTTCGTCCTGTCATTTGATAATAACATCACAGTCATATCCCCTCACTAGGGAAACCCTGAGTCGCAGGGGCCATGGACACTCACGAGAGAAATAAATGTAGGCCATACAAAGTTTCTCCCGGCCCGGGAATCGAACCTGAGACCTCTGCGTAGCAGTCCGGCCAGCGAAAAAAAATGGTAACCGTTCGGTTACGGAGGCAGTGGAAGAAGTTATCTTACGAAACACAATGTAGTCACCAGGATAGAGAGGAGGATGCTTCAATGGTTTGGTCATATAGAAAGAATGAATGTTGGTAGATTGATGTCACAAATTTATAGAGCGAATGCGGATGTAGGCGTCGTGACTGGTAGACCTCGGCGAACATATCTTAATCAGATTGGAGATGTCCTAAATTACTACGAATAAACAGGTATGTATGAAGAGATTGATTGGGAGTGGAGGAGGCGAAGGAGATTTGTCAGGAGCGTAGCAGATAGACGTCCATAGTCCCTTCCTATCTCGGTGGGAGACAGGCGTAATGTCATGTATAGGTATTATGTGCATTATATGTATGCCATGGACACACACATAGACAACCTCAAATTACACTCATAATTTGTGGTTGTCTATGTGTGTGTCCATGGCACCCGCGACACAGGTTTCCCTATTGCGGGGCTACGTTGAGTGTGTGCGTTATTATTATTATCATTATTGTATACAACACCCTCTCACTACACTGTACTATTTTATCTTTAAGACTAATACCTCAGATATTGCCCAAAGTTCTCATTTATCAAATATTTGTAAAAAAAAAGTTTGCTTATTGGCTTTTTTCGATTCCCATGGGATCTCATCATTAGATTCTGACTTTTTGGTGACAATGGGACTATTACGGACTCCTTTGTATATTTTTTTTCTGGTTGTCATGGTGACGCTATTTTGTTGATTACACACGACATTTATTTGCGGAAAATAGTTAGTAATTTGAGATAACAACATCATCGGTATCAGGGACCACCTCGAAAGTATTAACTCTTAACAAAAAAGAGAATTTTCAAAATCGGTCTACAATTGACGGAGAAATCGGAAAACATAAATAAAACATACATACAGGCGAATGTATAACCTCCTCCTTTTTTTAAGTCGATTCGGTCGGTCTTCAAGTATTTCCTTGTTACTAAAGAGAGCATGTTTTAATGAAAGAAAAAGGAAACTACTAGTGATTAACCTAGTACACTATATACACGTAGTAGTCAACTAAATACAATGTGAATAGTAGTCCAAACCAATGAATGGAAACTGAACAAGCAATATTTCCTGACTCTATACTGAACTGTTATAGTTGATTGGAGCAATTTGGACGCACCTTAATTAATTACCGTGTCACACCCATCACACATTAAACCCAAACAGATTGGTTTTCGAGGGCCACAACACCGCCTTATTAGACAAATTCATTGAAACAATCTGGATCTGGATCAACGGTCGTACGCGGTGATAATGGTAGATTTGTATTTTTTTATTATTATCGGCAGCTACTATTTAAAGGCTTTGTGTAAAAAGTTTGTGAAACTTGAAGTAATAATCTATAAAAAACATATATTATCAATACTTGTTTAGTTAGACCAATTATTAATTGAAATTTAATCTTATTTTGTTTGTAATTTCGTTTGTTAAATGTGAATTGTGTGAGTCTTGTGTAATTAATGATTAAATAAATAAATAGGCTAGACGTAGGTAGAAGTTCCACCCCTATGTTGTGGATATTCCAAGGATTCGCACGAAACGTTTCGATTCCACATTTATACGACGAACGGCTATGGAGTGGTATCTGCCTGCAGACTTTTTCCTTCAACTCTACAACTTGAGCCTTTTCAAGGTGAGAGTGAATATACATTATTTATGTGTGCATGCTCCATCGTCAACCTCATCGTCACTTTCTATTAGATGAGATAGATATCAAATGCGCACTTATTTTTTTATAAAAAAATAAATAGACTCGCCTCACGTTGACATTACTACAAATTACTAGCTGGTGCCCGCAACTTCGTCTGCGTAGAATAAGCACTTCGAGTAGCCTACCAAACAAATTAACCTACTTCAAAGAAAAGGACGAGGTTCTCAATTCGATTGATTTATTTGTATGTAACATACATAATATATATACATATACGCAATAACATACATACAAAAATCTATAATATGCATATTTGTGAACCGATTTTGATGATTGTTTTTTTTCTTGGACAGAGGGTACCTCAGTATTGGCACTTTGGCACCATTTAAATTTGAAGAAAATATTCCTCTAAGAGTGGCAAACTAAGGGATGAATCCGGATTCTTTATCTTTATCCGAATTTCAATAAAACTTGGCAAATAGATATAATTCTATGGATGTCCACGATTATGTGGTCGGTTTTTTTTTATAAAAACGTTATTTTCATAGTTTTATTTGTTCTCCATACAAACTTTCATCCCCTATTTCACCCCCTTTAAGATTTATTTTTGTGACAAAAACGTGCTTGCGACAAAAGTTTTGTAACATACAATATTAAGTTTATTTAATACATATATTAAGTTTACTATTTCCTAAGTTTACAACTTACATTAAAAGTATTTTAATTGAAAAGTCATATTACAAAATTGTAGACTACGTGTTAGATAAAGATGTATGGAAAGACAACGTGAGTCCTAGATTCCACACAAATATGATTCAAAATGTATTCTATAGCATTTAAGTTTATTTGAAAAAGCAATCCCTAGAGTTACTAGCTTGTTCTTCAAAAGGAGGTCAGCGTAGTGAACGAGCACTAGCTTAAAAAATTACGTTTTCAAGTGTAATAATTTTACCTATGGAATAAATTATTATTTGACTTTGACCAAAATATTTGATTTTGAGCGTTTAAACTCGATAAAATCCGACCTGGATTGGACTTTGGACTTAAAATTATATATAAATAATAGTCACATAAGCTAACAGAGAATTGAGTAAACCTTTGAAATTATAGTAACAGAATAATAGCTAATCTTACTTGATGCGTGTGTAGCGAACGTGTTACGTCTGGCGAACGTGTTACTTGTCACTACGTGGTTATCCAGATTAATATGGGCTGTGATCGTGACGTTATCGTGTTTACGTCTAGTCATTTTCATTCATTCAGCGATGTGTCGGCCATGGTATATTTACTTCAATAAAACTAATAAATACAGACCTTTTCTTTGCAATTCAGCATGGAAGGTCCAACTCAGTCTTTAATTTGTTTAGATGTTTGAACGTTTCTAAATAGATGGGTTTTATATCTCGACAGACGTGAATGGCATTCGCTGAACATTTATGTCGAAGTGACCCAATAGTTTCCAAATTGTTTACGATGTTTGTCTTTCAAGACAGCTGCGAAGAACGGCCTATAAATCAGCGCATTTTAGTACGACTTTTAATTTTAATACGACACAGTACACATTTAAAGTGTATTTTATTATTGTCTGAGTGTATTGACACCAGCAATTCCGAAAGGAGGAAAGGAAAATATAAGGCATTGGTAGGTAGTTAAGCGCATGAATATCTGGCAGTAATTTACGCATTGCTTAGTTCGAGAAAGCTTTATGTAGAAGAGAAACAAAAATAAGCCAGCCAGAGGTAATTCAACAAATTCAACCTTCAAACTTAATCGTAATTATGAAGATATGCTGGCAAGGACGTATAGGACGAATTTGGGAAATGCACTATTCTACATTACAGTCCTATGTTCAGCAGTGGACGTCTTCCGGCTAATATGATGATGATGATGACTATTCTACGTTGGTACTGGTCTGGTTGTTCTGGATAGTGCCCCGGAGTGAATTCCATTGCTCTGGTACTCACAGTACAGGGAATTCTCTAGTTTGAGACCAGGTAATTGGTGCGGTTAACTCACATAATAATATTATTATTATTTTCTCCTTAGGTATCGATGACATACATTATAATGGGTGACATCGTGGCAATTTTGTGTAAGTACTTGCCGATTGTTGCGCAGGGTGCGCCAAACGCACAGAATGGGTTGGTGCGTCGGGTGGGGAGGCTCCTGTCGTGAACCCCTTTCTTATTTTCTTATTTAATTAAATAATACTGGGCCCCTATTGTGAACAGTTATACTTCACCTAATTGTGAAACTCAAAATAGTAGAATAAGGCGCAGGACATGATTGTACTATTACTATTATTTATAAAGCTACAAGTTAGTCAATTTCCGCGGGAAGTAAAAAATGTTCGAAATTCAAATAAATAAGATGGCCGCCTTATAAATTTCAAAGCCACCTATCACGGAAACTATTAGAGATAGGTAGGAGGTGCTCGAAGGAATATCATAGAGGGTAACACTGGTCAACTGCTTGGGTTAAAAAAAATTCAAAATGGCCATTTAAAAATGGCGGCCGAAGAAAAACATGCTTCGATCCGATGCAAGGGTCTCTAGGAGTCCTTAATGATAATTTGGAGTCAAAAGTTTATTTTCGCTATTTTTTAATATGGCTGCCATGTAAGTGTTTTTTCATTAAAAATAGCTGCCGAAAGATATTTGCTCTGAATCGGCTGAAAATTAGCATGTGAAGTGCCGGATAATAATTTGTGCTCAAAATTAGTTTTTCGCCATTTTCAAATATGGCCGTCATAGAAGCATTCGTTGGCGACAGAAAAAAATTGCTCAGATCCCTTCGAAAATTAGCATATGGGAGTCTCTAGGAGTGCTTGATAATAATTTGTGATCAAAATTGGTTTTTCGCCATTTTTTAATATGGCCGTCAAACAAGCTTTTATAAAAATTAACTCTAATTCAACTGAAAATCGGTATGTGGGGATCTCTATGGGTTTTTGATTGTAATTTACGGTCAAAATTTATTTCTTTCCTTTTTTTCAATATGGTTGCCATACAAACTTTTTAGCGGCAGATAAAAATTTGCTCTAATTCGATTGAAAATGGACATGTCGGGGTCTTCAGGAATGTTTAATAATAATTAACGGTCAAAATTTAGTTTTCGCCATTTTTCAATATGGCTGCCATACAAGTTTTTTGGTGGTAGATAATTTTTTTTCTAATTCAACTGAAAATGGCATGGCTTCAATCATAATTTCGGGTAAACATTTTGTTTCCGCCGTTTTTCGATTTTTTATGTAATGACTGTTGAAAAAACTTGCCTTGTTTGGACTGAAAATTGGCACGAAAAGATTGCTAAGATTGTTTGATAAAAATTAGTGGTAAAAAACATAATTTTGCAATTTTTAAATATGGCTGCCATTAAAGAGTTATTTCAATTTTTTAAAACAAAGTGATAAGTGCCGAGGCCGTAGGCCGAGGTCCGCGGAGGGCGAAGCCCGAAGCGTATGCACGCTATCGCGATGGAGATAATATACGGAGAGTAATAAATTACGAGTATAAGATCTCACAATTGTAAAAATGTAAGACATACTTCCCGATGTAGTGGAAATGAGATACTTATTATAGCGTTGTTGTATCTCGATCGTCTCTTTGTTAGATTCCATTTTCTTGACCTATGCCAAAAAGAAATATTTAGGGGGAAAAAATGGCAAATTGCTGCCGAATTTCCTGTACAATGAATATCGAAACAACGATAACCCAGAATACTCAGACCAAAACCAACTTACAAATTTAATGTGTGTTTCTTAAATTGGCCCAAATCGGGAATCGAACTCCTCATCAAGCGCCCGTATTACTAACTGCTGTGCTATCGAGGAGCTTGAGCACACCCCGACCTCGCGCCACAGGCCGAGCCCGACCCCGCCGTAGATGGGGTACAGGGCTCGTATCTACTATAAGAACATCTACAAATATCTACTTGAATAATCTGTCAAATATTCGCGTAATTTGCTTTTGGATTTATTCAAATGCGCTTTATGGGTGGCCGGGTGTCGTCATATTGATATTATTTACAAAATGCACAAACAAGATGCCTAAAATACAGTACTCATTTACTTAGTTTAGACATCACAACTACACTATTGGGGTTAGACTGTCCTGTTAGTTAGCTTCTAAGATTAAAATATATGGCTCAATTTATATTGCGGCGGAACGGAATGGAAGCGAATTTTTAATATATAATAAATTTTGAAATAAAGCCCTGCCGCTCGACACCAGCAAAATGAACCGTATTATTACGGGAATAAATTACATTCGAGTCGTACGCCTGATAGTAAGCCTGTCCGTAACAATTCCAGTGCCACTCTGACTTTTAGATCGCAAAGATCTTAGAGGCACTGCCACTGCTCCCGTCACCCTGAGACATAAGTTGATAAGTCCCATGTGCCTCTAATTTCACCAGAGCTGAGATAGTATCAACTTTTAAATGTCAGGATGTTTCATTACCATCATATTCAACTATTGTTTGTGAAATTACGCCACTTGTAGAACACTTACAAAAAATCCTTCGATCCGGCTCGAATAGAACCAGCGTCTCCTAGCAAACCGTGTCAGACGCTATGCCAACAACGCCCCGGAACGAACCAGCGGACCTCACGAATTTTTGTATATGCTTGTTGCAGATCTTTGTTTTGGTTTTTAACGACTATATATGATATTAAATTAAATAAAACGCTGTGCTTTCCCGCATCTTTAGCGCAAAATGCGTCTATCTACCGATTTAACCGGGACTAACGAACATAATTCAAAGCTTAGTTCGTTCAAGTGTTTGTTGAAATAAATTCAGAATTTCCTGGCGCATTTCGAGAGCTCAACTAAACCTCGTTATGTCGAATAATTTTTCACTTTCCTCGTTTGAAATATTTTTACAAACATTGCGAGCTTTACTCTTGTTATTGTAACCCAAAAAGAAATAAGTGTTTATTTTGCAACGCACTAAAACGCTTTTATATTTTAGCACCTGTCTTAAGCAATAACCTCCTACACATATTTGTGGTACCTGAAAACGAAAGTTTACGTGAGCACATAGTACAAAATAAATTGTGAGGAATATATTGAGCAACACATTTACGAAACGAGCACGCAAAACCGTTAATTTTAGACATTTTTAAACTGTAATAAATTATGTAAGCAACAAGGAGTTGCCAAAAATAGTAACAAACAAACGACTATAAAATGGGAACAAGTAAACTAGCAAGCGAGACTACATTTACATCAAACGAAAAAAATATGTTGTCAGATTAACGCTATCCAAGTAATAGTTACAAAAAGCCATCGAAGTGTTCAGCAAGATTGATACTTTGACAAATGGTGGGTTCATTCAAAGTCGAGCAAATAGCATGGGTGTGTCACGATTCTAAGTTAACCACACATAATGTTAATGCCGCGTTTGACAAATCGACTCACACCCACGCCCTGAAAGCTACATTAGCATCATAGAGCCACCAATTTTGGTAAAAATCCACAAAAGAGTAAATTGGTATGAATCCGTATGGACGGTATTCACTTTCAAATATTTTGAAGTCAATCCATGATTGTTATTAACATACGCCATCATTATGACTGTCAGTGTTTACATGTTTATCCTAAAATAATATAACTGACTTTATATTACGTATTTTGGGGCCGTGTGTTTGCCCTCCTTCACGAGGAAAGTATTTCGCATGCTCGCATGAGGCATATGATATATTTATTCTCAAAGCACTTGTAACTCGACTCGCTGTCACATTCCAAGCGTTCAACCCGAAAGTGACATTTCTAAAGTTAGAATCCTTCTGATCTTTCGCAAATGAGCGGAGCACTTGCCTCATGATGATATGCAAAATTTTTACATGCCAAATTTTTATTAGCTGTGTGTTTCATTTACGTGAGGCATATGTGCTAAAGAGTCACGTTAAATTTTCGAAACATTTGTACTAATAGAAACCGATATCTTAAATTATAAGTGTCAGTGGACATATGTTGTAAAATGAACTGAATTTTTTCTGTGCACCTGTTACCCGATAGATATAATAATGTAATGAAAGTCACAGTAAATCACAAGGTTTTAATAAAATTTGTGTTTCGTGTTCATTAACAATGGACTTATTTATAAAATGCTAATAATAATGTGCCCTTGTTGCAGTGGAAATATGCTAAACTGCGACTTCCAGTAAAAAAGCCTCATAAGTCTGAGTGAACAAATGGCGTCGTAGGTACTATAAGAATAATGTTTTAACTAACCCTTAACATTAAAGGGACCATTCTACGAAAACCCACTAGCAATATTGTCAGGCATCAGGCCTTAATGGAAATGGTTAATTTCTAGTTACTCTTAACATGGAAAGGATAATGCAAAACATGTTTCTCTACTCTGAAAATGTAATTTTCGCTATATACGTAAAACAGCTAAAAATATATAACTATTCATAATTTGTTCTCAGTTTCTTTGGGTCTGTATAAGGCAGAATCAGTAGTGAATTAAATGACCTAGTTATAACATCGATAGTTAATCAGTATCAAACATAAATAAATACAATTCCAACACCCTTATACGACACTACAATGTACAATCTCAAAGAATTCTTAGCCTCATTGATTTCCACTAAAGTGACGACGTTATACGCAATCACTGTTGCTAGCTCGTTGGAAACATGTTTCGGAGAAACGTCAATCTGGGAATGAGTCAGTTCAGCCGTTTCGTCATAACAAGTTCGATAAATCGACACACATCACAACAGTCGTATTCACTCAAAATAGATGAAGGATGCGCTCTAAAAATAATGCATCATCAGTTGTATGCTTGGAAACAATTGTTCTATTCCCAAAGGGAAACGTATGCTTTCTAGAAAAAATACCATTTGGAAAGGCAATCAATAACATCCATTTTTTGGTACCGTTTCTGGGTATCCAACTGCGATTTTTTTTTCATGTTACCAAGTGACAGGACGAACAAGTCGTGCGCCTGGTGGTAACATGGATATAGAAAAAAAGGGGAGATATGTATTGACGCTATGTAAGATCGGGTGCCGATGTCGCCACTTTTTAACTTGTGTGCATTCAAACTTTGCGCTGTATTGTCTACTACCATAACTTAAAGATATTGATTGGGTAGGGCTTAAAACGTGAAAACGACGTAAAACAATTTTAAAATTTAACAAAATTAAACTTACAATCACTTGAATAAGAGTTATATTACAATATTTTAGTATTTTTTTCATCCTGGTTCAGCCATTCACCAATACGTGGCGTTTTAGTAAAAATACTACTAATATATAATAGCTAACTATTACACGTTAGATGGCGCTGAAACTTATTTTTCGTTACACTAACAAGTCACGGAGCGGTTTTCACCCGCGTCTGCCGCGCGACCGCGGCATGTGTAAAATGTAACAGTTAAGTATGTAAAATTAGTAGCACATTTCACGGCGCGTTTTACGTCTGTAGTGGTGACGGTTGGTCGCGGTTGCCGCGGCAGGGTACTAGTAGAACCGCGCAGGACGCGATGACCTGCGCGCTTGGCGGCCGTCGTCTCCCGCACACTTTGGCGGTCGGTTCAGGCGCAATATAGTGCAGGCGCACGCAGGGTGAGTTCTCTATTAACCGCGCGACTTGTCATTAACTCCCACTAACTTCGCGGTCCGTTCCGCAGTAGCAACGGTTCCTGCACAAACTTGCAGGGTCGTAAGTTTTGAAATAAAACCGCTGTCTAGCAGCGCCGGCGGGCGCGGATGGAAACCGCTCCGTGAATTGTTAACCTTATTAACCTTAAACTGACGCTACTCCACGAGTGATGTGGTCCTACCTAATCGATAGTTGGAAACCATGTGGCTGTTTTTAATATTAAGAAAAATATTCCATTTTTCTTACTATATCTACACTGGTACTGGTGTATTATTAAATTAATATATTAATATAAATTATTATTATTTTCTTAATGGCGGCCACTAGGCTTGGACCAGTGTCAGTTTTATAAGAATAATATAAAAAATATGGCGACTGTCGCCAGTGTCAATTTTCCATTATACGTTACCACGGGTTGGTGAAGCTGTCACTGTCAAGAGTAACTCGAACCAGGAACGGATTTAATAAATTAAATTATGTTGTTTTTTATGAAGGATTTATGTAATTTTCTATAATTGTTTCTAATTTATTTTGCATGCACAAGTAAAATAAAGCCGATTTTATTTTATTTATTTTTTAAATGCATTTGCTATGGAAATTGAAACAAAGTCAGAAATAGTAATAAGAAAACTAATCTTTCGATTTTCCTGCAGCTTCAATCCAACCTTCTTTTATTTTGAACTCATTGGAAAAACTTAAAAATTAAAAATACTCTACGTTTAATCTACGAGTATAATGGAATTTAAATATCTAAAACACATAAAATTTTCTGCAAGCAACAGCAACATCCAAATTGACATGAAATTGAAACGGTTGTCCGAAATATGAGTTGCGTTAAAGTTACTCGAAATAAAATGTTTAGTAATAATAATAATAATCAAAATAAAAGAAATCAATTTAACGTGAATGCTTTTCGCTTCGATATTTTAGGGACTTTAGTTACAAAAATCATAGTAAGAAATTCAAACATTTCAGTAAAAATTTATTGTCGATGAACATCAGTCTTCGTAAATGAACATCACTATATTTCAGTCTAGAAATGTCTATGGAGACAAAATGAAAACATTGTATAATAATAGAAATAGTAACTAAAAATGCAAATAGCCGGTGGAATGTTATCTCACTGGTTTTAAAATTTTTGTTTTCACTCCAATTTTTACAAGGTGTATCGCTACAACTGGGCATTTTCACGTTTTACGAGAGATCTTGTATGTACAACGATCGCCATGTCACTGTGGCGAAATTTGTAAGCGTGTCACGTCGATATGGTCACTATACCATATCGAGTCGACACTAACCACGCCCCCATACTATATCACCCCTTTTTTTCTATATTTATGGGTGGTAAGCAACACGCCTGTCGTTAACACAGTTGCAGTGCCATTCAGAGTTTCAAATCGCAAATATCTGAGGGGCATTGCCACTGCGCCCGTTACTCATGGACATAAGGTGACAAGTCCGATATATGTACCTTTAATTTCACCAACACCGTTACCCTTCAAACGCGGAACACAGTACAATACCGCTTGGCGGCAGAAATAGGTGAGGTGACAGGTGGTAGGTGATCTGTGGTCTAATCTTCAGAATACATAATTACAGTGACGTTTTATTGAATAGGTTAAGTTATCTTACGAAGCGTGTAGAATATTGTCATATTACTGAAGAACTACTCTATGAAGGTAGTTATAATAATTGTGTCGTACGAAATATAGTTATTTATAAAATAGACACAATTTTCATTAAATTCGCAATGATAATTGGGGAATACAAAACAATCAAAATATTTTTTACAATATTTTGCATGCACATTATATATTCAAAGCAAAGTACGAGACTTATCACGAGTAATCAATGCTTCCTTGCTATTTTATGCGAGTGGTACGATTGCTAAGGACAATAACGAAAACCTTTTTAAATTTGTATAATATGAATTATAAATAAAAACAACGATAATTACATTTTTTTATGCAGCTGACCAAAGAAAGGTTTCACGTATCACTCGCATAAAAACACACACCAACTAACCCTCCGACCCTGTTTGTACTTGTGAATTGTAAATATTAAATAGCCATCAATTCAGGGCATTATTGAAAAGTTATATCTGTATTTATATTACGTACTTCTTATGTTCATGGTATGGTTCCATTTCTTAATGAATACGTTTCCCTTCAATTAGGACATTAGAATACAAGGCATGGCATAGCTACAAATAATCTAAAACGGCCATTATCATTAACAGGCCGCAGGCAAGGGACTAGTCCCATGTCTTTCTACAGAAGTTTGTTTTATAGTAACCCTCAACCTCTTGGTTACACTTGGTTAACCTGTGCTTTGACCTAGACCTTAGATAAGGGGACCGTTATATTATTTTTTATAATATCATGGGATGTACAGGTCGTACGCCTGGTGGTAACCGACACGCCTATCCATAGCTGTTGTAGTCCCCTAAAACTATGCCTATACTGTCACTAGCACCCTTGTCCTTCAAAACCGGAACTCAGTCATAACTGAACTGAACTTTTTGGTTCCGAGCATAATCATTATAAATGTTAAATAATCTTAACCTTTACCTTGTGACCGTAAAATTCATTTCGGTATGACTTTCAGATTGAATCATTAGCAAATGATGTTTTAAGAAACCTCTTAAGCCAATTTGATCTTTAATGTTATAGATACGTATTCAATTAAATACTTGATAGAAATTTCAACCACAAAGCTGGAATTCCTTTAACACTTTTCTGTGGAATTAGTAAGGAGGCTCTCAGAACTAAAAAGTGGGCTCAGGTATATTAGGGCATCGATTGTATAAACCTTAATTAATTGAACATCATGAGGCATATATATATGCCTGACGATGTTCTATTAATTAACGTTAGGTTAGACTATCATGGTCATAAGGTATTGTTATTTAAAAAATTGGGTAGAGAAGTTACAGTTGAGACCGAGATCATGTATATGAGCGAGAATATGTTTATTATAATTGAGTAAGCAAAATGTACAAAACGAAAAGTAACTATAGTTCAAAGGTAAGATCGATTCAACCGTTCATTCGCATAAATGTTGGCAAGGGCACCTTAATATCAACATCCCTACAACCGTTTCATCTGTTAACCTTGTCGGTACTGTGTTCATTAAATGCAATGTATGTTTTATAGATGCAACGTTTGAGTGCAGACATAGTGTGTTTACACGGTATATTACGATATTAGCACAAATATCGGGTATATTTTATTGAGTCGTAAAAGCGAAAGATGGCGTACAAGAGTGGTACGCCACATCTACAGTAATATTACAAATGTTCGGACGCAGCATTGATATGGATTAAGGTCACTAGTAATTTTATTAAAATATGTAAGTGTAGGCACTCTTTACCGTGGATATATGTACAGAGACGAATAGGAAATAAATGAAGGCTGCAGACTACCATTCGACTTTCTCACTGCGAATAAGTAACTATTCTTATCGAAAATCAGCTTGCTCAGCGTAATATAAGCAAATCCTCTTCTGAGACCGAGCCTAATCCAATACTAAACGGCTGTTATAATCCCTCTTTAATTACAAAGTTATTTGTTATATTATATTATTGTAGGTTTTAAATCAATTTAAATCATAACCGTAAGAACGTGTACCACGTAGAAATAAAACGCTATTTAAAAATCTCGTTGTAATATCGTTTATTGATAACCTTCTAAAATAACAGAACCAGGTACTGTGTAAATAAAAAAGACAGAACTCAATATTCATATACATATGTGTCACAATGTTAATTAAGGTATTATAAATAGTATTCAAGTTGAACACAAAATCAATTTCCTTATTTAAAATGTAAATATACGATATATTTATTTTATATAAAGAAGAATGATGGTCATTGAAATTATAGATCAAAACATAGATTTTGTTCTATAATTTCCAAGAAAAGGTAAGTGCTTTTAGATATGGCAAGAGTATTAACACAGAATCAACAATTCCTACGCACGTTGCTCATCTACATAATATACAAATAATTATTAAATACCTTTCACACCTCACACGTTCACTGATCGCTTGATACAGCTCGCACTCTTTATGATGATAATATAAAGGAATTATCACATGCTTTTTCTAATAACGTTCTAGTTTCCGTGACTCTAATTTTGCAGGGCTATACATTAGCCAACATATTAGCCATTGATGGGGCGCTTTAATTTAAATTATAATTCAATAGATCTGCAAATACGGTTGTCCTTTTTGAACTAATATATAATAGAAAATTAATGAGATAACAATAGGTTTATCTTAGAGGATGGAAATTTTTTCCATCCTCTAAGGGCCGCTCCTTTCCTTTATTTTTATAAAGGAAAGGAGCTGCCCTATCTACGGAATACACGTCCCTTACCTAAACCAAAAATGTCCACCACAAATTTAGCGAACATGTTAGCCATTGACGAGGCGCTTTAATTTATAATTATAATTTAATAGATCTGCAAATACGGTTGTCCTTTTTGGACTAATATATAATAGAAAATAAATGATATAACAATATTTTCATCTATTTTTATTTCTGCCAGATTGACAACTGGGGTGTCATTGATAGTAACCAATATATTTCATATCGCATTTACAATGTCACATACAGTTCAAAGACCACAATTTTTTTATCGCATTCCACATACCAACACTTTCACTTCCATCGCTGCTTTCTAATACAAAGATTCAAATAGGCAGTGCTTCAGCAGAAACGTTACAGCAGAAATTCAAGCTTCGACCTTGAACTTTCGGGCGAGAGACGATAAAGTCCAAAAGTCACGCAGGAAAGGGCGCCAATCGTGCTTCGTACAATTGAAACGCAGCCAATTGTCGCATTTAACAATCGTAAGAAATAGAAAAGTGAGACGTATTGAAGCTTGTGAGAACGTACTAAGAAAATGTTCAAACTGTAACGGACTTTACATCGAAAATTGGAGCAGTGAACTTAATGGTCCTGATTTCAAAAATCATTGGACGCTCCGAGAACCACACGATTTTTTTTTGATGATTGACATTTTTTAGTGCTTTTTCTTTCTATCACATTGACATAATTCCACGAGATTTTTATATCATCAGTCTTCAGCTAGACTTTTTTCTACACCGAAGACTCATAGATAACAATTTGAACAATAGGTGGTTTCTGCTGCGTAGGTGCAGGAGTAGTGATGTCTCTGATGACAGCTTCAACAGCCGCCTCCCATTCCAGTCGTCGTTTCTCGCTTAGGCCATCCTTTCCACCACTTAAACGAGGCATAGTTACCTGCGACAAACACAAAACATAGTTTACACTTCGGTAAGTCTAATACTACATACAGAGGGATAATTTGAATAAATCATGATTAATTTTATGTTTATTTTAAGGTAGATACCAAAATACTCTTTAGTTGTGTACTACAAACGAATCATAGCAAAGTGGAATAAACTTTTTTTTCATCTTGCTGTAAGCGAGAAATTTACGTCCCAGCCCAAGTGGGTTCTTTGGAGACAAGCCAGTTTTAGTGTTATATATATGCTTTGTCCTGCTTAAATAAATGAAAAACCTTATTTTACTCAATTTGTAATACAAAAATGCAATTAAAATAAAAATGTCCGTTAATCACGGAGCAAATAAAAGACAAAGTCTATAGATGGAATTAATGTTGTAATAAGAATGATTTCAATCAATCTTAATCCAACGCTTCCTTAAGTTTCGAAACAACAAATGACCCAACTTTATAAATCGTTGTTTCGTGAAACGGCAAGAGTGTTTAATTGCTTAAAAATAAAATAGCAAGGCGCACTGTTGTTAGAAATATTCCTAATTCGAAGCAATAAAATACAAGGTGTTTGGCAGTTTATCATTTTCGTATCCAACTTTTACTGATAGCAGTTTACCACACGGAAATTTTATTGTGTCACTATTACGATCACGCAATTTCGGAACAATGATTTTGTTTTGTATTTTAACAAGGAATTAAAAAAATTATAATGAAAGACCAAAATAATTAGCATGAGCACATTAAAACGAGTCACCGGAGAAGAAGCGGGAAAAATTGTTTTGCTGTATGAAATGGACCTAAACCATTATTTACTATTAACTAGCGGTCTTCCCTAAAACGAATTATATGAGAACCAAATATCTAAGTTTGCATTTAATTTTTATGTGGAGATCTTTAGGTACTACTGAGAACCTGGTAAATTTTATCTTTGAACTGAAATCTTGTAATTATTAAATTCACATTTATCACAAAATTTGAAAAACACATTCAAATTTTCTCCGCCAGCACATAGATATCGTTGCTGCCTGTTCTTATTTTATTCATATGAATTTTAAGCGCGCGGGTTGCGGGACGCGAGGGCCGGTCACCCACACCTTACTTCCTAAATTGTAGGCCGCGTTGAAATACCTCGGCATAAAAGAAAATCAGCATAGTAAAATCGAATTTACAATGCACGACATTCTTTAGGTAAAGTCATGTCCCAATGCAGATATTTTTATATTACCGCAAATCCCATATTGTTTACGTTTGGTATCCTCATTTTACAACTATCCGAATGGCTGGAAATAGACCGCAATAATTTCATACAACATTTACACGTAATACTCGGGAAGATTTCCTATGTGAAGGTCGTACAAACTATGACGCACTTAAATACTGACTCGAAATTTTATGACTATCGAATAATCTTTTATATTGGAAACTTCGAAAATATATGCTAACATACATCATGTGGATCATAAAACAGACTAGAGGGATAAAACTCAATGAACTTCGTCATCGATCAAAATATCCAGAGTGTAATCACAGAGATGTTTTCGACCTACTTATCACTAAAGGTACTGTTCTAGATTATTCAATTGAGAGCCGGTCACACACAATTTTACCGCGATACGAAAAGCATTAGGGATTATAGCAAACATTATAGAGTCGTTCAGCGAATTTTATTAGGTACTAAAACTAAAAGGGTGACTGTTACGACATTGATCATTCGTGGCCTCGATCAGATTCATGCAAGCTAACATAACATTGCTGCCCATATGAGCCCAGGTTTACTTAAAATAATAGCCATTGGTGAGAAGTCACAAACATATAACTAAATAGACGCCGCAAGTACCGCGATCTGTATGAAAACCACTTTGCACGTTTTCGACTGATGATTATTCGTCTACGATAACGGGAGGACGCGTTCTGACGCGTAACAGCGGCAACTCAGTGGTTATAGCATACACTGGGGCCCGCGAAGTAGGTACACTTGCGGCATCTAATTATGTCTAATTATGATATATGTCTGTGTGGAAAGTACTCTCCCAGAATCCAGATAGGATGTTTTTGTTTAAAATTAAGGTATGACCCGACGCCTCTTTACAATGATGTTGTTATCAGCGCAACAACTACAGAAATATATCGAAATAGACGCCGCAAGCACAACTATTTGTATGGAAATCAAGCGTGCCACATTTTTTGTACCCACTTCATAGTGGGTACAAAAAATGTGTCCCCCTGAAACATAAGTTAACAAGTTTCATATAATAAAAGTAACAGTAATTACACTAAGATCCCTACCTTTTAAAACCGGGACGCAGTAACGGCGAAGCTCCGTCATTCGCTTGAGGTTACGCGATTACCGCTGAGTGCATCGCCGACAGTGCAAGCACTCAGACAAGTCTTTTACAATCCAATCATTACAATCCTTGTACAATCCCAGCATTCGGTTCCGCACGACTGCACACAGCGGGCAACGTTATTTGACCTCTCCGAGCGCGACCTTAGCTTACTTCTTGTGACGTCATCGTCACAAGACCTATTTAGTGATGGAAATCTCCTTCTGCTCGCTCTAAATCGATTGATTGAACAGAGAACGCGTGGTTACGTGTATTCAATTAATCGATTTGAAATAGAATATTTTTTGTTCAAGTATTTGTTGATTACAAGTAGCCGTAATATTAATGTAGTAGAAAAATACTAGAATAGATAGTTAAGTACATTGACCTACCAATAAATGGACATCGGGTTCGCACTAAAAAGTGTCCGCACCTATAGGGCGTTAAAATCACATACAGAGCGTCAATCGCGCAACAGTCTTCGTTTGTTCGACTAACAGCGCGGTTGTCAATCATGCAGTATCATATAATAATAACTTGTAAAAATCACTGCAGTAAAGTGTAAAAATAGGATTTTGTATCATATTTTCACTAAACAAATATATTGTGTTATCACAGTTCTCATTTACAAGGATTTTTTTTACAGTTTTATAGTATTTAATTTATATATAAATGAATCGTAAATATAAATTACAAAAGCACACAAAATAATCAAATAGCTAACTGTCCTTTTTCTACACTTTGCATGCGTAAAAGATGGAAAGAGACCCATTACGTCAATTTCAAGAAGCTTTTATAAACTTCTTGGGTCATTTTCAATTGTTCGAACCACAAACGATTGAAATATTTATAATATAAGAACAAAGAAACTATAGAGTCGCTTTGATTTTAATGATTTTTTTTATTAAACGTTAGTAATAACTAACAAAATATTGTTGTACTCGTTTTATGGCTTGGGATTGCCTATCAGAAGTCTGAATATACATTTGCCCGAAATGTCAAATGTATTTTTTTAGGAAGATTACAAAACAAAAGCTGATTTTGTCTTTGTGAAAAGCATCAATTACTCGAAAGCGTAACAGTTTTATTATAAATCGGTTTTCGGAATTACGGATATTTGAGTATACGTTTAGTTGGAATATCGGTACATTTCTTATAGTACACGCTTATTTGCACATTTGTAGTAATATTTGGATGTATGTCTCTGCCCAATACTTTATTATTTCTTTAAGTGAATTTGTACAAAATTCAACATAATAATATATGTAAAAATTAATTAATATTTACGATAAAGGCTACTCCATTACACTTGTGTTCAAGTAATTTTCAGTCGAAGCTAAATATGGTGCATTTTGTTAAACTTCCAGTAGAAGCTGAATATGGTGTTTTTGGGCCCTTAAATTGTTACAAGCAAAATTAGGCAATACTGCAATGACGTTACAATTTAAATTAATGGTTTTACTTTTTCATATTTTGTTACATGTCACTACGTTTGTATAGGTTAACTTCGGACATTTTTTTCGTGGTTTTTGTATTAGACCCGACGTCCATTTGTTGGTAGGTCAATGGTTAAGTACTTTATGTTTTTAAATGTTGATTACTTAAAAAAATTAAAACGTTAATTTTTAATCGACTTCAAAAATTAAAATTATTGTCCTGTCAATATAATGAGCTTATTATATAACATCTTTTTGTAATAGATCTTATCGATTAACTTAAATAATGAAAACGCACGTCACTATATGAACTTGCGACTGCCTGAATTAATTTACTAGATGGTTTTTTGTTGGTTATTGATCAAATTGATGAATGGTGAAAATGTTACTGCTGACAAAATATGGTGAAATCTTATTAATCAGAAGAGGTTTACTTAATGACGGCCTCGTGTGAAATTTTTGTGATTTGCTTATTATTTCTCGGATTTCTAATTCTGCTACTCTGCATATTTGGATAGCATCTTAGGTGGGATAAACTAGACCACCTTCGTCCTCAAAAGCAACGGACTCATACGTATGACTAACTCCAGGTTTTTGTAAAGACGCACTGTTAATTCTTTGCATTATATATTTTTTGTATTACTCGTACTACACATCCGGCGATGTATGTAATTATTTGCTCGCTATATTCGGATATTCGAGGCAACCTGTCTACAGACTACAAGTCATCCGTGACCATGGCACCTGTAAAGGGCCCAAAACGTCGGTTTGTTGGAAAAAACAAATATACGCGATGTAAATCCGGAAAAATAATTTCATTTTTTATAAATTATGCATCTTCTGATTACAAAATCACTTGCCCGTGGAAGGAAACGTCCCTGTTTACTCGTTTACCCACAGTTATGATGTTTTTGCAGTTTATAATGGCACAATTATGCATTTTTCGCGTTTTCGACTGGTGTATGATAACGGTCGAGCGCGTTCTGAAGTGTAGCAGCGGCAACTAAGTGAATTTCACTTACTTTGAACACGCGAAGTAGGTACGTATACTTGCGGCGTCTTTCTAGATATATGTCTGTGGTAACAACACACCATGCAGGGAATTTCTTGCTAAGCTAAGGCGATGTTATAGCTGATTCTGGTAAAGAAATACTTTTTAAGAATACCAGTTGCACACAAATATAAAAATATCAATTGTCACCGGTTTTTCAGAACCAGCGCATATTTTCTGTCTCGTGTGTCGCCTCACTTAGAAACTTGGTTTTATAAAAAATAGAATTACTCCCTTCATTAAACTTTGTGAACCATTGACAATAAAAATTCGATGAAGCCAGTATGAGATCGGCTAACAACAGAGGAGTGAATACACAGGGCGCACTATAAGTTTCCAGAACTGGCCACTTACATAAACAATATTTAAAAAGTAATTGCAACATTTGAAAATGGAACTGTTTGGCTGTAGAACACAGTTTGTTTCATCTGACTGTCACTTGTTTTTACATTGTGGCGTCATTTTAGTAATTGGTTGTCTACATCACCATGGATTTAACTCGTGAAAATTTTCGTAATATGATTTCCTACGACTTTCAAGTGTAATTTAACTGCTCAGCGGAACTTAACTTAACTTAACTGCTAAGTGTAATTTCAGCGCCTCCAGTGAAAAACGGAATAAGACGACTTATGCCCTTTTGTTTTTATTGCACCATTGGCTTCAGCATGATCGATTACATCGACATCGAAATCTCTCTAGAAGTCTTCTAACGTCGGTTTTCTTATTGCACTAAGGGCATAACTCACTGTTTTTAAAGGGCATAATCAAAAGGGTTATCGGGCATTATTTACGAGTCTAAAGGTACAAGTGGTCTGAACTCAAAAAATACATGCAAGTTTAACGACTAAGTACAGATATATTTTTACATAAAGACAGTTTTCGTATTGTTCCATAATGACTAGGAAAATAATAGGACTAAAAGCGACTATTGCATTATTCCACAGTCTACATAAGGGTATAACTGAACTTTCCGTTTAATCCACTGGACACGATTGGTCATTCCCGCGACTATACGGTGTTTGCTATTGGTTAATAGTTCACAACAGAAAACTTGTCGTTTTATTCTTCTTTTATCTATGTGGTTAATATCATTAGTATTTTTATAGCTATAGAACAGTCGCAGTTAAGGGAATAAGTTGAATTACGTCTTAAAGTTTGTTAACATAAGTCGTGTTATTATTACCGTTAAGCATTCATAAACAAGGACGCAACTCGAAAAAAACGTAAAAAATATATAGAAAATATGACTGAACGCCTAAACCAATACCCATTAAACGAAAGCTTAGCTATATCTAAAACTAGAAACCATAAAAAGTACTAATAATAAATGTGATCAACCAATAATCAATAAATTAATGGTTTTTTTGCTCCTGAAAATTGTCAATTTTGAGTTATTCCCTTTTTCACTGGAGGCACTGATTTAACAGCTCAGTGGAGCTTCGCTCGGCTTCAATCTGCTATTGGCGATGAAGTACAATGCAAGACGACTATTTATAGTTGGTTTGCAGAATTCAAACGCGGTCGTATGAATCTCAGTGACGAATTTCGTGATGGTCGCCCGTCCACTGCTGTGAACAACAAAAACATTGATGCTATGCGCCGTATAATCAAAACAGACAGGCATGTGACATATCTTAACATTCGGGCATCTTTAGGCATAGGCATAAGTCACATATAATCAATAATACACAAACATTTGGGTGTAACAAAGCTGTACTCTCGATGGATCCCACACAATATGACTGAGGCTCAAAAAACGGATCGCGTCACTTGGTGCAATGCCATACTTACCAGATTCAATGAAGGGGCGTCAAATTTGGTGTGGAACATAGTAACAGGTGACGAAACATCGATTTATAGTTACAATCCCAAAACAAAGCGGCAACCGAGCGTATGAGTCTTTCGAGATGAGCCGAAACCAACCAAAGTGGCGTGCGTGCAAAGTGCCTCTAAGCGGATGATTGCTTCTTTTTTTATATAACTGGATACGGGGCTACTTTTGCTTTGGAGAATCATTGTACCGTGAATAGTGATTGGTACACAACCGTTTGTTTGCCGGAAGTTATTGACAAACTCTGTAAAAATAACCATAAACGCCAGTTCTCACACGGCCAGACAGACAAATGAATTTTTGAAGGTGAACAACGTTGAACTCATGAGCCATCCCGCGTACACTCCCGACCTGGCACCTTGTGACTTTTATTTATTTCCAAAAATTAAGAACCAGTTACGCGGTCGACGATTTTCATCACCTGAAGAGGCTATCGAAGAGTATGAAAAATATGTTTCAGAGATTGTCACGGAGGAGTGGCATAAATGTTTTTAAAATTGGTTCATTCGTATGAAAAAAATGCATTAACGCTAATGGAGAATATTTTAAGAAACAATAAATTCATTTCTGACCATTTATAGTATTTTTTTCTTATTCATTGCCGAAACTTATAGTGCGCCTCACGTTTAAATTTATATGATGCATAGACAGGTATCAACACAAAGGATAATTAATGGAAAACCGAATATCGTAGGCATCGACGCCACTGGCAAATAAATAACGATACAACATTATTTAAACCCAAGACTGGAGAACAAGTTCGGATAAAATTAGATTAATGAAATTAATTTAGTGTTGCAATTGTTTAAGTAGAACACACGAACAGAAAAATGAAGAAAACTTTTGAATTTTGTTATAAGTTAATAAATGAACTATAAACCATAAAATTGTATTAATTTAGTAATTTAAAGCTAATTTAAAATATTTAGTTTAATAAGAAAAACGCCAAATCTCCGTTTTTTGAAAAGCACGTCAACAAGTAATCATGAAAAATTTTACATGAACAATCTCACGGGTGGTAAGCATTTTAAAGTTAAGTAAGTATTTTAAAATATCAAAAACAAATGATCTGCTACTCGAACCAATTGTAATATAGACCCCGAAAAGGATTTAAAACCAAATGTTGTAGGTAAATGGTAAGAGGTAAATGTTGTAGTTGAAGAACAAATGAATACACGTCCACATCCCTTCACACAAATAAATAAATTCGGGAGCGAATGAACCCAAAATAATTTATTACCCCAACGTATTGTACAACAAATAAGAAATTAAGCACAGCAATACACAATATAGATATATATATACCACATAGTAGATATAGTATACTATATATAGTGGTAGATATAGTATATTAGCAATATTTCAGCTGTAACATTTTGTTGAAGCATAACAATATAAGTAATCTTTATAAATCTTAGTACTCTTATACTCATGTTTCTTATAATCAAAAAATGTATGAACATTGATTCTGATTACGCAAAATGTTGCACGAATCAATCTTTCATTTTATTACCAGTGCGAATCTTAAACAAAGCATAAGTGCATACTTTTGGATCTAAGCTTTTCTAATATTCGAAAGCCATCAATAATCTGGGGTAAGGAAAAGAGAGAGGAGTTAATATGTGAATTTAATTACCTACTTCCTTTATTTTATCCCATATAAGAAACAGGACAGCCTTTCATAAACAACGCATCAATCATAGTCTCAGATCTCGAGACTGTTTACGCCTGTCTTTAAGACTCTGTCAACAAACTCTACTGATGTTCCGTCATCTGGTGCTTTTGCCACTGTACTAAACTTACAGAGGCTCATTTCATTATTGGAACTTTTGATGAAGTTATAATGGCTAGCTTTGACAGTTGAGTAATTTGATTTACAATTACAACAATTCGAGCACTACAAAATAAATTTAGGATTATTTTCGCGGTTAGAAATATTTAAGAACATATCCTCGTCGTCGTCAACCCATTATAAATCCCACTGCTTGGACTCGTCAAATATGCCAGTAATATGC
Source organism: Hyposmocoma kahamanoa (assembly GCF_003589595.1). Lineage (NCBI taxonomy): Eukaryota > Metazoa > Arthropoda > Insecta > Lepidoptera > Cosmopterigidae > Hyposmocoma > Hyposmocoma kahamanoa. The sequence continues at coordinate 12,147,335 of NW_020654422.1, forward strand.
CAAACAGTAGTCCCTTCTAAGGAGAGGATTTATTTAGGCTAAAGGCGCCACGCTGACCCAGTACAGGTTCGGAACTTCACACTTTTCCCAAGGGCTGCGAGCTTTCTTTGACGTACAGGTTTAATCATATTATAGTTCTTCACTGTTATTGAGATCTATTATTACTAAGCAAATATACGTACATAACTTAAGGTGCCTACAGGTTTACTCAAATTTTTGACGGTAGATGCGTGTGATCGAACACAACGAACAGATGTGAGCAACAAACGATCAACAGCGCGTTTTTTGTCAATCAACACTAGAATGGGAATTAGGCGTAGGCGCCTACTTACAAATTTGTTCGATAATGAAATAAATCTAACAATAAATTATATTTATCGATCGCTATCAGGCGGCAGTAACAATCGATAAAATGGAGCAGATCTGTTAGCTGATTGATGGTATTCATCATCAAAACAGCACATCGAGCGCCAATAACGATGGTCAAAAACCGAGCAAGTCTGTAGGCACCTATTGATGGTCAAAACACATCATATTGAGTGACAATAACGATCGTCAAAAATAAATGCAAATCTGTAGACACCTTTAGAAATTAAAGGTATACGAACGTGTTTATCTCAATTGATAAGCAATCGTTCTCCCACCGATTTCAACAAGAAATCTAATTTGAACAGAATGCAAAGGACATTTCAATACATGCAAAAGACATCTAAAAGTTTCCAAGATAATTTAATTTTCATATAGCAGTAATTTCTTTTGGCACCACTCCAAAATGGTTAAAACATCTATGTTTGTCAATATATACAGCAGCAAGTTTTCAATTAATATCACTTCTGACATGTTTGGACGTAGAATGATTACACGATTACCGTTTTAATAGTTAAATAGCCCATTAATGTGTCGCCATTTAGTCTGGAATGACTAAGCTTTATCCACACACGTTGGCTTTGTTCCGAAATAGCAATGAGAATAATTGTAATTTTTGTGACCACTTACGTGCCTATTTTGATTAATAGCAGAATAAATTTTTATTAGGTACCTTAAATTACAGGGTAATGCAACAGATGAGACAAGTTCAGAAGTAATAAAATGTTACTTGAATAAACTAGACTACAGTTCCACGTATTTTTATTGGCTCAATATTTTACCAGCTGTTAAAAGTTTTGTCAAAACTAAATGCTTTTGAAAGTCAAATGTCCTCCTTTCCTATCCTCATCCTTTTAAATTACGATATTTTAGAAATCTTAAATCAAATACTAATAATTCGTCCCCATGTATGGTACAATGAAAATACATGTGATAATGGGTCAAAAGTGCTTGTGTCACATGAAAATCATAAAAATATTACGAACTATATGAAACAAATTACTTATAAGTGAAATTTTATAGAATAGAATGTTACCGACTAATTTCATTCGTAGAATCTTTAAACCACTCTCCTTGATAGCAGGTTAGTTGTTTCAATTGTAACAAGCACAAAACCAGTCGTGTATGGGATGGAGTCCTGCTATAAGTCATGGAGTGGCTCTGCTAAATACCAATTAGCCAACTTGGATTCAGTTAAAAAGCATATCAAGGGGCTTATGATTTAGTAGACGCGAAGCCTGTCTTGAATACCACCGTAAAATAATCCGCTAGTGTGCAACTAAATTGCAAGTTTGAATTCCGCCTTCCTTTTTCCATTATCCAGGGACTAGACGTAGGCAAAATTCGCACGAAGCTTTACGGTTCCACATTTAAATGGCGAACGGCTGTGAAGTGGAATTCCTTGCTTGCAGACTTATACCCTGAACGGTATAAGTTAGGCCTTTTGATGGCGAGAGTGAATAGACATTGTTTGTGTGTGCATGCTCCGTCGAGGTCACGATGAAGGTCAAATACGCACTTATAAAAAAATAGTCATTGTACAGGTGTGACCTTACTACACCGGTACAAGTCACAAATTCATTTAAAGAACACTGCTGACAACAGCAGGACTTTAACAAGATTCCGGTTCATATACAAAATCTGCCATTCACGAGGTTTAAAACTATAGTGAAACAAAAACTTTATACTAAAGGTTATTATACAACTTCTGCGTTCTTGGATGACGAAAATCCGTGGTAGTAACCCTTTTAGCTCTTGAAGGTAGGATTTTTTCAAACACCATAGATCCTATGTTTGAATGATTTGAAAAAATATATAAACATATATTATGTTAATTATAAATATGTGCAAATGTTTATTTACAAGGAGCAACCCCTAGAGCTTCTTGCTCATTCTTCTCAGGGGAATTTGTCTTATGAATGAACGGTAGAGTTTTACCTATGTGACGATTTCAAGTGTAATATGCTTACCTATGAAATAAAGATTATTTTGATTTTGGTACCAAGACTGCGATTTCAGCTATCTCAGTAAATTTAAGACAATACACATTCAAAATATAAAAGTAAAAGCATACGTACCACTGTTAGCACTTTTCGAAGATCATTGTGCAAAGCAGACACATCGACCCCCCGTCCAGCGTCTCCCAGTCTCTTCAGGGTCTCAGCCAAGGGACCTGAGAGTGCTCGAAGTTGCTGCCAAGATCTTGCGTATTGCCGCCGCACAAGCTCAATGATTGTTGATGTTAACGCCAATCCAATAAGGATGTAGAGCGTGCATAGCAACATATATTTGGGTTTCTCTGGAAAAAAATATTCGTTATATCGTGCATTTTTATTCTAAGTTAAACTTACAATTAATGATACAAAAAATGTATCCCGTACCGATTTTCGCACATTATCCAATCGTCATTTACAAAACGTAGGTAAAATAAAATTCCTGGGGCACACATTACGGTTAACACGATATATGTATTTAAATGTCCATTGCCGATAAATAATTAGGCGTGAGCCTACACTGCCCTTTCTTTACTCATGTGCCTACACCCCTGACCCGACAAACAATGTATAATATTGGCACACAGACATATATCTAGATGGACGCCGCAAGTACAGCAATTTGTATGAAAACGAAGCGTGCCACAGTTTTTGTACCCATTATGACGTCACAAGAACTATGTAGTGCACGAAACCTTGTTCCGGTCGCTCTAAATCGATTGATTGAACAGAATCCGCGTAAACACGCGTATTCCATTCAATTAATCGATTCTAAATTTTTGTTCAAGTATTTGTTGATTATAAGTAGTCGTAATATTAATATAATAGAAAAATACTAGAATAAGATTATTTATTTTATTGTTTTAAAAAAATGTTGATTACTTAAAAAAAATTAAAACGTTAATTTTTAATCGACTTCAAAAATTAAAATTATTGTCCTTCCAATAAAATGAGCTTATTATATAACATCTTTTTGTAATAGAAGATCTTATCGATTAACTTAAATAATGAAAACGCACGTCAATATACGATCTTGCGACTGCCTTAATTATTTTTACTAGATGATTTCCTGTTGGTAATTGATCAAATTGATGAATGGCAAGACGAATGAAAATATTACTGCTGACAAAATATGGTAAACTCTTATTAATCAGAAGAGCTTTACTTAATAACGGCCTCGTGTGAAATTTTTGTGAATTATTTAATATTTCTCGGATTTCTAATTCTGCTACTCTGCATATCTGTAGCATCTCAGGTGGGATAAACTAGACCACGTTTGTCCTCGATAGCAACGAACTCATACGTTTGACCAACTCCAGGTTTTTGTAAAGACAGCGCACTGTTAATTCTTTGCAGTATATATTTTTTTGCATTAGGTACTCGTACTACATATGCATACGCATGCGGCGATGCATGTAATTATTTGCTCACTATATTCGGACATTCGAGGCAACGTGTTGCAAAAATTGTCGAAATTACAGATACTACTGACAATAGATACCACAAAACTGAAAAAAAAACCAAACGTTACTGAACGTTATAACAAAAGAGTTATAGAATATTTTTATAATATTGCTAAGGTCATAATAATTTTCATCCCTTTGTTTTCAAAATCGATCAGAATCGAGAACAGTGTTGCCTAATATATACATCACTACATGTTAAATTTGGCCAAAGAAATGTACAAGCGGCCGTACCACGAAACTGAATGCATTATACAAAAGTGCGTTCGTTCGCTATTCATGACGTATTATCATAGGATCACCAATATCTCGCACTAAGTAAAAGCCGCAATGCATTACAAATCGTGAGGCATATGCTCTGTTGCACATTTGTTTTCTCGAAATTCATACAAAACCAAAAAAAATGTTTTTAAAATAAATTATTCATCTTCTGATTATAAAATCACTTGTCCGTGGAAGGAAACGTCCCTGTTTACCCGTTTACCACAGTTATGGTGCTTTTGCACTTTGTAATGGCACAATTATGCATTTTTCGCGGTTTTGTCTGGTGTATCTACGATAACTGTCGAGCGCGTTCTCAAGTGTAGCAGCGGCAAGTAAGTGAATTTCACTTACTTTGGGCACGAGAAATGCGTACACTTACGGCGTCTATCTAGATATAATGTCTGTGTACTGGCAGAATACTGGTTCGTATTGACAACTGACGAGAAATGTCAAGTCAGCGACCAGAGATATGACTCCAATAGTGAATATTGATCTCATTGCTTTGCAATTATATATATGTATTAGGGTTTGCTGTGTTGGTTATTATTATACAAACAGCTAACATTTCAAAACAAAATTTCCCAAACTTACTTTTAGTTACAAAGCTAAAAATATTTTAATGTAAGGTATTGAAATTTATTACTTGGTACAAGGTCACCAAATCCAATAGTGGTCATAGTGATGAAGCAAAAGTAGAATCCATCGTAGAAAGTCCAATCATTTTCCCACATCTTGAAGAGACCAGCTCCGGCAGCAAGGTATACAAACAAAAAGCCCACTGCCCACAAAGCGTATAAGGATCTTTGACTTGTTGGATTTGCTTCTGCAACTCTGCTGCAACATTCTGAAACAATGTTACTGATTACTAGTCTTGAAATCGCGTACAGAAGAGTAATAATAATAATGTGGCAGACAACCACACCAAATTAACTGGTCTCAAACTAGGGAATTTTCGGTACCATATATGTATGTCTACCAGAGTAGCGGAAATCGTACCCGCGACTTTGTCGTCGAATGCCCAAATTACATAAGATATTGCGTCGAATACCTACAGTTTATAAAATTAAATCTTTCTATTTCGATTGAATACATGTACACACGGCGACCATATATTATAATAGAACAGCTAGTATGAAGTGTGCGTGCTCCTTAATAATATAAAAATATTGAACTTACTGGGCATTTCAGGTAGATGCTTGGCGGTCACCGAAACGACAGTGGCAAAGACTCTACCCAAATCGGCGATGACCGTAAGCGTTAACGGGATGCCAACCAAAGCGTATACGATACAAAACAGTCGTCCCCAAAAAGTTTCAGGGACTATGTTCCCGTAACCTGAAAATATGATTCATTAGGGAAAACGTAGTAATTAGCCTTATTAGATGAATTTACTTACGCAAAGTCTACTTAGTTCGTGACTACCAACGTTACAGCGTCGCTGCGTCTATTATCAGTGCAATCGTAGGGATATAAAAAAAGTTTACCGTTACCATAAAGTTTAAAATTACTACTGATTTTGCATCATTGTAGCCTTAAAATGTGATGTATGCTTACATGTTCTTACACACCTATAGTGGTGAGCACTGTAGATGAAAAGAAAACTGCTTGCAGAATGCTCCATTTTTCTTCCACCGATGTGCTAGCGTTTCTTGCTACCTCTGGTGATATACCATTAGACGTTGCATCTGCCAGTACCTGTATAAAAATAGATTGGATACTGTTAATTTAAACATTGTAAGCACTTCAATTTATTAAATTTAATACAAAGCAGATTTAATTTATCTACAGCTAAAACTTAAAATGTACCTTTTCGTAATACTCCAACTGTTGAAGCCACTGTGTGAAGTTCAAGTTGTTGTCTGATACTAAATTTATCAAATTCCATCGTTCCTCTATTAGACGCTCCTTGTGGAATTCCTTCTTCGCCATTTCAGCTGGATATTCCAAGGCACGAAACACCTGTGAAATAACATAATTAACATCGAAATCTTAGGTTTTCGCGACTGTTTACACATAACAAATTAAACTAGTTTTTCGGATCTAAATCTAAATCGCGTATTTTGTTTTTTCTCAAACAAACCAACGTTTCGGGCTCTTTACAGGTCCCATGATCACGGCCGACTAAGGTGGTAGTCATCAACCAGTTATGTCTTATTTTAATTTAGATTTTCCTTCTGTTTATTTCGATTTAGATCCGAAAAGCACAGTTTCATTTAATTTAACATAATTAATTTAGGGAAAACTTACATAGGATACTAAATTAATTAATTAATCGATGTAAAAGTTTATTCCTTGTAGTTTTATAGACTAAAAAGTTGTTTTAGCTAATAGTAACTTGATGCGAAAGTTCTAGCAAAGTGCTGTTGATTGTACTTATCGTACAGATTAAATTATAATTTTCATTGATATTAACGAATGTTATTTTAGACATTTGGAATATCAGTAACTTAATATGTACACGAAATAAAAATTTCCACATTTAATCCGCTACGTAAAGGTATTTGTTTATTACGTTTAAGAACGTTTATGTACAATATTACTTATTATATCTTATCATGCCTTTACAGGTGATGTAATTGCCACAAACACTTAAAGGTAAACAACATGCACTAAAATATAACTGTTTAACTAAAATTTACAAAATTAACATTTACAGTTTTGACAAATAACAATATGGTTATATGGTATAATCTATGATCAAACCACGGCGGATATGATTTATTCCTAACCTTTTTTAGGTACGAATGTATTTATAATAGTGCGGACTTTATCATAGAAAACATGTAACATAACATTCACATAATTAACATTATCGAACAGAACAGTCCAGCCGCACTTCATTAGCTCTTTTCAGATTTTTCTATAATCTGCCTTCCAAAAGTTAAGTTTCCCGGACTCAATTCTGCATGAGAGCATTATCACATCCGTTAAAGGGATAACAATATCATAAGGAGGCTGAAACTGATCCACTATACTAAATGTATTATGAGAAGATCTTACAATGCTTAGGAAGATTGGTTAACACCAAATCAAGTATTCTCTTAAAGGTATTTAGTATATTACTGTGTTGTTTCTATCTATTTAATAGAGTGAAATCTATCAAGAATTGGCACAAAGTACGGAATTTGTCTATTAAAACCTCCAACAAACACCAGTCCATACTTAGTTGGTGTCTCCAAGAATACAATTGTTAGTTGAATATTCCATAACCGTGGTATAGTTTAAAAAAAAAATCTTGTACACGTTTACTTATAGGTGATGGAAGATACATGCACATAGTGATATTTGACTGAAAGTCTTTAAGAATGGACATTCAATAACTACCCACATGTCTCCCAGACTAGTCTCCCTGTTAATCATTCGTTTAGATTGAAATAGCTTGGATACGGCTATTAAAACTCCACCCATGTCTTTTTTAGAACAAAATTCAGTCCTTGATCTATCCTTTCTACATACGACGTACCTATTATCAACTAGCTCACTGCTACTAACAGAACTATTCAACAGGTTTGTCTCGGTAAGAACAGTGACACCATAGGTCACATAGCACATGACAATAAAAATTTTGTGTTTTCATTGTTAGTTCTCGACGAGAACTTCTCGTATATTTTGATAATATATATTTCGTTGGCTTAGCTCTTTTACTAAAATATTACAAAGCATACAATCACCCAAACAAGTAAAACTTAGAAACTAAATCACTTGATGTCGTTTAACGTGTCCATATTCTTTACAAGTACATATTCGGCATCGTCGCTTTTTCTAAGGAAAATTTTACGGCGTCTAATCTAATCCATATATACTTGTATGTACCCTTTGTCTTTAGCTGCGCGTCGGTCTACCGCATGTAATGTTTTATTGAATGAAGACAAATGTTCTGTTATGAATATTGGAATGCAGTCGCCAGGCTGTCCTAGATGTGAACTGTTCAGCTTATTTTGAGGATTTACCTTGTTAAATCGAATTGTCGATGCGAAAAGTTGATCTCGTAACCTTACAGAAGCCAGCTGCACTACACTGGATCGAGGCCGTGTACTTGCACGGTTCACCTTCGCCGTGCGCGTTAATTCAGAACATCGTTGTCATTGAGTATGCAACCGATCGTCTTCCCAAGCTCCTGAATAATTTTCATTATATTTTCATTCTTGTTTTCGGGACCACATTGCAGTTCCACATTGCTTTTGCAAGATTGTTGTTCAATTTGGTTAATACGGAGATTAAGATTCTCCACAGTAGTTTTCAATCCAACATTATGTTTCTCAAGTTCCGTAATTTTTGATTGAGAGACGTCATGAACCTTTTTCAGGTCTTCATATTGGCTGCTAATAAAATTCATTGGTTTGGCTGCTTATAAAATTCAGGGTTTCAATTGCTCATCTAAAATACTTGACATATTTTTGCGCAGTTTGACACTATTATCGTCTATGTCTTTGACATAACCTCCAAAATTTCTCTACTATCATCACGAGATAAGGACGCCCGTGAACTGCCAACAGATGGACACTTTAGAGCTGGTCTTTTGTTACCTTTGTTGCTACTAACATTGCGTATAGGTGTATTATCGTTTTTCTTAGACCTTGTTTATTTAGATACACATTCAGGGCAGTTCCACATATCACGCGATTCAGCAGTAGGCAGATTATTATTAAGTGAAATGCAAGCGCAATGAAACATTTTTTTACATATATTACCATTAATAAAACCCTCCTCTTTACTAATCTTCATATTACAACAACTCAGAATCGCTTTTAACATTTTTTATTGTCAACATAAATTCTGTCAGAGGTCAGAGACACAAAGCACCGTACGACGAAGTGGCGCTTCTATAAATGCGTAGTGTATGGCGCGCTTAGCAATGACTACATCACTAATGAGCTGTGAGCGTGCGCAAGCAATAGTAAATCTTAAGGCGCTTGCGTTAACGCCTTAAGTGGTATATGCAAGCAGTCACCGTTACTGAGTCATGCGGCAGATGATTTTTTTTTAATTAAATTTTTCTTCGAATAAATAACACTTTTAATATTAAGTTTAGTCACTAATATATATTTATTTCATGTATAACTATATTTTCTCAAAATGTTACTATGAACAGATGAAAATAAACGATTATTTTCTTTCGGAGAATCGACGTATCACTGTTTACATTCCAACGTTCGGTCAAAGCAATTATTTACTTAACTCTGCTGTCCAAAATTTCAGCTAAAATTTAATTCACCTCAGCAATAGTTATTAAAAATGCACACAGTTGTAAATAAAAGTTAAATAATAAAAATAACTGACTGAAAATTCTTGTTCTTGAAAAGTTTTTAAGTATCGCGCGAGATCGGACTCGATACGAAGGTATTATAGTTTTATAACAAGGACAATTTCGGAATTAAATTATTGATCAGGTGTTGTATATTTTATTTGTATAAAATATTGTATAATAATACTAAAAATACTTAATAGAAGAAACAAATGTAATTAACCTAAATACCTACACAGTTATCTCCTACGTACACAAAATTTCAGCTAAAACTCTGCAAATTCATTTTCATAAAGACACATTGAACGCTTTTTTAACCTCACGTCTTCGCATTCCGGAAAATTCTCAGCGTCTCCCTCATTTTGTACTTCTGGGACAAAAGGTGGTTGGATTTTTCTATTAAGTAACGCAGACCAGTCTATATCACTAAACCATTTGGCATTTTTTATGTCATATACTCCATCTTTGAGAGATCCATATCGTTTCGTTGGGTCTACAACCAATAAACTCCTTATCAATGCTTTACATGCCGGATTCACTTCATCCGGTATTTTGTATGAACCACTTATAATTCTATCATATTGTTTTTCTTTACTACTTGAATAAAATGGTGTATAACCACAAGTCATTTCATAAATGAGAACTCCCGTTGCCCACCAATCTATGGCGAACGAATAGCCTTTTGATAGAATTATTTCTGGAGCTAAATATTCTGGAGTTCCACACAAAGTCCATGTTCTAGATTCAATTATCTTGCTGAATCCAAAATCACCTAATTTTAAGTAACCTTCTCTACTTATGAAGATGTTTTCTGGCTTTATATCCCTGTGAATTACAGAACAATGATGAAGATATTCTACACCTAAAACCACTTGTCCTGCATAAAATTTTGCCAGCGTTTCTGATAGTGACCTTGACTTTCGAATTAAAGTAAAAAGTTCACCCCCAGATTCAAAGGGTATTACAAAATACACATACACATTATCTGTAAAACCTGCTGTCATAGTGGTAATAAATGGAAAATTAACACTTTGCAAAATCTTTTTTTCAAACAATATCTGTTTGATATGTTTCTTTTCAACTATTTCTTCTTTCTCTATTGCTTTTATTGTAAGTATTTCAAAGGTTATTTTATCTCGAGCTAGAAAAATTGTTGAACACCCGCCTTTTCCCAAAGTTTTCAGTATTTCGTAATCTTCTGCATTTTTAGTAGTAATAACAGGGTTTGAGTACATCGCTAAGAATTCCTCCTTTAGTTTATCCAACTTTCGCACGTGGTCCCGTTGTATCTCGTAAGAGTAATTGAATGCTCGGTCTGCCGATGTTTGGTGAAACATGAATAAAGGCAATGGTAACTTTGCCAATAACGACAGCAATGATTTTTATTCTTTCATTCATACTCCAAAAAATAATAATTTAATATAATATCAAAATTACGAACTCGACAATATACGTCATCGTTAACATCGCTAATAAGCTTTGTCTGATTCGAGTGATTTATATATTTAAAATTATAAGATACGTACTCTACAAAGTTTTGTGTTTTCCTGTCACTTTGACATCTTGAAAAAACGTAGATAATAAAAAGTAGATAAGATTATTGGGGGTATCTTTAAATGCCGTTATCGTATTTAAAAAACAATGCTAAAGAAACTTTTTGAATGTTTTTATTCGATACCAATTCGCCACTTTAAAAAAGTCAAGGTTTTGTTTCTTTTTAATATAAAAGAGCTCTGGCTGTCGCAATAATAATATTTATTCTATATTAAAATTTATACTAAACGTTTATTTACATCTCATAGATCCTCGCGTGATCCCTTTTTCTCTCTTTCCCCACTGTCCCAATACTGTTTCCAAATTTCATTACTAGGTTTCCCCGTTTCAAGAATAATTCGAAATACTTAATAACGTACATGGCTGAAACGAATGGCTGAAAAAATAAATTCTCTTTTAGGCCTTGGGAGAGACGAGAGCTTAGAGGATGGAAAAAAGTCTAAGGACTCTAGCCCTAAAATACTTAGAGGATGAAAAAAAATCATAAATTTTCTTTATTTCATAAACTTACAGACAAATTTGATATTGAGAGTGTTAAGCATGCAATGTTGCATTTAAGGCAAGATATCTGTGTCTGAATTACATAATTAATTATCTGTATTTCACACATCAGCGCTTTTCCGTGAATACAAGAACAGTGAAGTTGGCGATTTAAATCACATTTTTTTAAATTACCCAAAATTTGTTCGTTCTTCTCTTATCCAGAATCTTATTCAATCCAATGTGCCTCTTCCGACTTCCATCTACCTTTTGTTGTTGTCCAATAACTCTTCTATACATACTTATTTATATAAATTTATTTTAGAAAATAATACAAAAATTTAACAGCTGTAATAATAATATAATATTTATTCTATATTTATACCATATTTATTTACATCTCATAATTCCTCGCCTGATCCCTTTTTCACTTTTTCTCCAACTTTCAAATCCCGTTTCCAATTACATTCCATGATATTATAAAAGTTTCCCCGTTTTAAAAACAAGTTAGTCAAAACACTTTATAAGTGGCTAAAATGCTTACCGCGAAAAATCAAGAGAAATAAGAAAAAAAAGAACATGTGACTGATTTAAAAAACATTGTCTTTTAAAGTAAGCCTTGGAATTTTGAGTTTAAATTAACAGTTACTTACAATGTACTTATAATTAGACATGTGAGTAGTGACCTCCCTGTGAGTAGAATGGAAATGATTGAATGTGTGTGGGAGTGCGTGGTGGTTAAAAGAGAAAAAACTACTGTATAAAACTTATGTTCTCCGTTTCATCATAGGTCAGTTTATGGATATAGGGTAAGAGCACCAGTGGCCGGCAGGATCCTATAGTCAGCCTTTTGCGTCTTTAATTGCTTATAAATACTGGTCTTTTTTGAATTAACAAATCGCAAGTTGATAAAATTAAACTTTGATTCCTCATTGGTTAATACATTACGGGATTATTGCGGTAAGAGGTCGGAGAGAGAGTAAGAGGAGCAAAAACAAAACTCGTTAATACATGTGCTGATAACTTATTAAATATGGTGCAAGCACACCTATGGAAGACCCAAACCTTTCACTAACAATAGACCAGGCAAGAAATGGCTGAAATGTTTTTTTTTTCGAAAAAATAAATCGTTATCTATACGATCGGCAGAACGTACGTCTAATGGGAGAGCGGTAGTTGCTGAAGAATAAAGAAGAAATAAGGAAGTGCTTTCACGACTCGAAAGACTTTTTAATCCTGAATCGAATTGGAGCCATTTCTTCCAAAGACTGGCGACATTTTGAAAAAAAAAGAAGAAGAAAAAGAAAAGGGGAAAGCAGATATCCTGGACAGAAAATTAAAACGGGAAACGTAAAAGCTAGAAAAAATAGAAAAAGCTGCTAACAAACGAAGGCAAAAAGAAACCAGTACGGTCAGTAAAAGAAGTACCAAGAACAGAAAAATAGATTTCTTGAAAGATTCTTCAGATTTGTCTAACAAGACCTTTGTTCTCACTAGCATTACCGGCAGCAATTCAAATAAAAGACGGTGCGCCAAGAAATCGCAAGTTCAAAATATCTGTTCAGAGTATCCATATCTCTAACAAAGAAAATGTTGCTTCATTACCAGCACCCTCCTCTAGTACGAATAAACATACTGTAACGAAAGATTTTGTTCTAAGAAAACCACCAATGAGAACTAGGAACAAAAAAATCTCCATAATAAACGACAGAAACATGATGAAATTATGAAATACCATCGTATTTAATAATTTCATCATGTTTTTGAAATGAAATTATTAAATACGATGGTATTTCATAATTTCATCATGTTTCTAATATGATGATATTAGCACTGCTGCTTAGTAGTGCTAAGGATGATTACATATACATTTGAAAAAGAACTATGTGAACATATATGCTATTAAAGTGATTGATTTATAATCAATGAAAGCAATTTGATAAGTACTTTACTTGTAAACTATAATTTGATAAGTACTTTTTTTGCTAAGATGGATGTATACCAATTTTTATCATGAGTAGGTTTAGCTATACGGAGTAAGAACTAAGTACAAATATTATGTTATTGATTATCACATATAATTATTGTTGATTTTGATCTCATTATTACTGATAAGTGTTAAGGCTGAGTACAGGGTACACGGGCCGTTTATTGGATTTTAGAGGCTGACCACAGGGAAAAAGTGTAATTTTTTTTCTTTAAACCTGAATATATTGAAATATCAGTACAAAAGATTTTTATTTATTACATTATTAATACTAAAACTATAACAAGTGATTATTCGAACAGTGTGGTAAATTTTTTGTCTCTATACAAATAACTAAGATTCAAAATTGAAATTCTCTTTGAAAGGCTGACTGGTGCCTGCAGGAATAAAAATGAATAAAAATTAAATCTGCCCAAATGGCAGAAATAACCCACACGTGATTACACTATTTTCAATATCAAAGTGACATTGACATTGGCAAGAGGTCTCTTGTCGTAACGTTCCTTTGCAACTTCATTATCTCATTTAAATATTGCCTAAATATTTTTGTCACATTGTGTTTTATTTTTTACTCTATGTCATTACTGTTTGTTGATTATTTCATTAAGTATTTTATAGCTTTTATGTATGTACTATAAAATAACCAATACTTCAGGCAGGTAAACATTCAATCAAGCTTAAAATGAAATGTACGTACAAGAACGTTACCTATCTATCGTCGAACTGAATCAATTGCGTTGTGTTCTTGCATCTATTCTAAAATACAATGTTTTTACAATTTTATTATTCCCCATTTCTAAAAATATTTTGATAAATAGGCATAAACTAAAACGCAAAATTATAATAGCAAAGCCCATGAATAGCTCTTCGTCGTTATTCGGGCAGCTTTCGCCGTCCTTCTTTTCGAATTGTGATGTACTCAAACTTAAAAGAAATTCGTATTAAGAAATTATAAATAAATATATAATAATTAATCACTTGGGACTATGTTTGCAGATCTGTCATGCAGTATGTACGTCCAAATCTTAAAATAATTTTACACGATCAACTTTGAGTGTTTGATCATCATGTTCGGTTTCGTATACATTACTTTACTTTGACCACTTACCTGTATCTGCATCGGCAAAATATATTTCAAGAAGCTGTGGTAGCCTAATGGTTTGACCTTCTACCTCTCAAGCAGAGGCCGTGGTTTCGAATCCAGGCCTCTGAATTACTCGTAATTTATGTTCGAAATTGAATTTGAAACTTACCATGAGCTTTTCGGTGAAAGAAAACATCGAGATGAAACCTGCGCATCAGAGAAAGTTCACAATCCTTACAAAACGTATGGAGTAACCAACCCGCATTGGGTCAGGCAGCGTGGCGGACTATGGCCAAATTCGTAGCCTGAGAGGAAACCCGTACCTAGCAGTAGGACGTATGAACGGGTTGATGATGATGACCAAGTGACGGGTCGAGCAAGTTGTGCATCTGGTGGTTTGTGACATTTATGTAGATCTTTAGATCGCAAAGGTCTGAGGGCACTGCGCCGGTTACCCTGAGACGTAAGTCAAGTCCCATGTGCCTGTAATTTCATCAGCACCCTTAAACCTTTAAAACCGGAACACAGTGATGCTTACATTATACGGCACAAATAGCTAAGGTAGCAGTACTTCAGTACTTTCCTGGACAAACTCTTTCACAAGGAGCTCTACTGATTCTATATACATTTGTCTTAGGCGAAAAAACCATAGAAATTGCCATCATAGGATAACTTTAATCTACTACAATAATTAGACTAAGAAAAGATAAAAATATATATATTTTAATACTTTTTAATACTACACAAAACCCTGTAAACTTATTAAAAAAATATGATTTAGTCTAACTGTATAGAAAAATGTAATAAAAAAACCACACTGCACAAATACAGCGAGGGTGGGCAAATACCATCAAAATCATTATATACTTTGCTTGAAGTATTCAAGACTAACACCATTAAACTCTTTGAACACCTTGTTCATAATATTTGTCGTCGCAATTTAAAAGTCTAGAAATTCATCTTCGTAAAGACATGTTGACGCTTTTTTTAAAGTGTGCTGTTCAATATCCGGAAAGTTGCTCGTGTCACCGGGAGAAGCACAAATCGGGGTATAGGGTGCCACCACTTTTTGCTGTAGTAACAATAGCCAGTCGATATCCCTGAACCACGTATGACTTTTTATGTCATATGCACCTGTTGCCAATGAACCCAACCTCTTATTTGGGTCTAATTGTAGGAAACCTTTAAGCAAATTTTTCAAATCACCACTTAAGGTTTCCGGAAATTTATAATTTCCTTGTACGATTTTCTCATAAAGTCTATTTGGATTTGAAGCCATAAACGGAGGAAACCCTGAACACATTTCAAAAATTAATACACCCAAAGCCCACCAATCTACTGCAAAACCGTAACCCACCGACTGAATAATTTCTGGTGCAAGATATTCTGGTGTACCACAAAGAGACCAAGTTCTATTCTTTATAAGCTTACAAAACCCAAAGTCACACAATAGTAAGTAACCATTCCAATTGATCAAAACATTTTCCGGTTTTATGTCTCTGTGGATTACACAACAATGATGCAAATATTCTAGTGCAAGAACAATTTGTGCCGCATAAAATTTTCCCAAACTTTCAGAAAGGCCACCAAACTTATGAATGTATGTAAACAGTTCCCCTCCGTTAATAAAAGATAAAACAAAGTATAAGTAAACATTGTCTTTGAAAGCTGCTTCTAATGATATTAAAAAAGGATGTTCAATACTTTGTAAGATTCTCTTCTCCGTTATTAACTGATTAACGTGTTTCCTTTCAACTGCTATACTTTTTTCAACAACTTTCAAGGCGTGGTAAGTACAAGCGCTTTTATCTCTTGCAAGATACACTTCTCCAAACGCTCCACTTCCAATGACTTGGATTCGATCGTAATCTTCTGAGCGTTTTTCTATTAGGCATCGATTATTATTAAACTTTATTTGAAACTGCTCTTTGCTCAAATCTAAATAATGCAAATTATCTAGATGAACTTGACTTGTGTAACGCGTATTTTCCATAGCCTAAATTCAGTTTTAAAACCTGCATTTAAATGTTAAAGTATTTAAACAACTCTCCAATACGAATAGAAATGAAAACAACTGTTATTATAATAAAAAACCATATCATTATCACTACGTTAATAACATTTTCGCTAGAAATCTGAGAACATACTACGGAATCGATAATAGCGCCATATATGTCAGTTCTATGTGATCTTAAAACATCTTAGATTAAGGAAACCAATTTTCCATCCTCTATATATAACCATAAACTATAACTTATATATATATATATAAAACTTATGTAAATGTTGCAAGATATATCCATAAGTACACAAAACGTCGAAATCCACTTAAAATCCAAATATGGAAACATAAGCATAATATACTTAGCCGTATCGTATATAGATTGGAGTAATCCCGCAACCGGGTTTGCCATGGTGTTTGAAATTTTTCATACATTTCGCAAATAATGAGCTGCCCGAACCTGTTCTAGTTTATGCCTTAGACTTTCCATCCTCTAAGGTTTATGCATAACCTTCTCTTTCCACTAAATGTTGTGTATATTCTCTTTGCTCATCTCTACAAAAATAATATAAAATGCGCAGAAATTCAAATGTTCTGTGTATGATGGAAAAAAAATAAAGATATGCTATGACAAAACGATTTGCTTGTTAATTTATACGTACTGATTTTGCCTGATTTTCTCTTTTAGTAGTTTCCAATTCCATTTCTTGCTAATAATATAACAAAATAAAATAGAAAAGAATACAAAGAGTTTCTTAAAAACAAAATCTGGAACATTAGTAAATATCAGGCTGTCCTGAGATTCAAGTCATGATTAGTGCTAATATGGCTGAAGAAGGTGGGTACTCAGCACGTAAGCAAGAACAATATTCTCAATATTTAAAAAAGCTGCGCCAAGATTTTATAGAAATTTGGAATGAAAAATCTGAAAGCAACGCTAAACTGACTGATTTTGAAAGACAAAAAGTACTCGGAACAGGAGCCTTCGGCATAGTGTACTTAGCGAAACATCTAGACAGTGGTAAATTTTATGCAATGAAAATGTTGGAAAAAGAGAAAATTGTCAAGTTAAAACAAATCGAACATAGCTACTACGAGAAAAAAATTCTTTGTGGTCTTAATTTTCCATTCGTAGTTTATATGAAATATTTTTTCAAAGACAACGTTTATTTGTACTTTATTTTGCCATTTATTGCTGGCGGCGAGATGTTTTCTCATCTACGCAGAATGGGCAAATTCGAAGAAAGCTCTGCAAAATTCTATGGGGCTCAAGTTGTTCTCGCACTCGAGTACCTTCATGCTTGCGAGTTAGTTTATCGCGATTTAAAGCCAGAGAACATTCTTATAGATCGTACTGGCTACATTAAAATTACAGATTTTGGTTTTTGCAAATTGATCCGTGGTAGAACCTGGACTCTTTGTGGAACTCCAGAATATCTAGCACCGGAGATCATTTTGAGTAAAGGCTACGGAATGTCTGTAGACTGGTGGTCGTTGGGTATATTAATTTTTGAAATGAATGCTGGCCACCCACCGTTTTTCGCTTCAGACCCCATGAGAATTTATGAAAAAATTGTAGCTGGCAAATATAGATGCCCGGGGCATTTCACGTCTGACTTGAAAGATTTAGTTGGTCACATCCTTCAAGTTGATGTCACAAAGCGTTACGGAAACTTAAAGGAGGGTGTAATGAACTTTAAAAATCACAAATGGTTCAAAGAAGTTGACTGGGACATGCTACTGAACAGTCGAATACATCCTCCGTTTATACCTAAAATTCGTTCCGCCGGAGACACGGCAAACTTCGACATTTTCGACGAAGAGAAAATTAAAGAAAGCCCTGTATGCCTATATGAAGAGGAATTTGTAGACTTCTAATTAATAATGCTTATACACGAGAGCAACCCATAAGATTTTAATGGAAGTAAGGATAGGATTTTTTTAGTGATTAAGAAATTTGTTTTATTTTCATGTTTAAGTAAAATGTTATGATGATGAGTTTAATGTTATGTAATGCTTAAATATAATACTGATTTTAAACCTACGACGTAATTTTATAGTGCATGTTACGATTAATGTTATCCTACTCAAAGTGAGGTAAAGTCATATTCAAACTTGTCAAAACCCTGAAATGAAGTTGATATCTGCCGCGTTGTATAAAATTGTGAGGTTTTACCATTTTTGCTCCCCATACGCGTTGCTTATACACATAGCTTAATGTGCTTTATGCTAAAATTTGTTGCGTTTCACCGGAGGGGAAGCGGCTAAAAAACATATTTTGCTAGATCAAATGGTTTCCGTATTTACTATTAACGATCTTACAAAAATACACGATACACCTAAGGATATTGTCTAAAGAATGTGCTAATTTGTTACACGATGGGATATACTTTACCTAATCATCTGCAAAACAGGCTAAAATAACTAAATGTTTTAAGATTAATTTTTGATTTTGAATGATTAATTCTTAATTTTGCACATGATTTCTATATGGAGATATTTATCTTTAAATACTACTTTTGGTTTTCAACTGAAGCCATAAAGTTATGAAATTCATATTTATCTCAAAATTTGAAAATTGCCCAGCGATTTAGGATTAGAACTCGCCGCGCCGCCCGCTGCCCCGTCATTCGCCATCGGGTGCTTCTCGACGTCGGATCAGCGTCAATTTTTCTGCCTGTTTTTATTTTATTCGTATTAATTTTAAGCGAGCGGGTTGCGGGACGCAAGTGGCGGCACCCCTTACGGCACGACCTTACCTCCTAAAATGTGGCTCCCGTTGAAATACCACGGTGATCTCGCCTTAAGACGGAAGGGTGAGAAAATTTTGGTACTATTTAAACATAGAACAGTGTTAAGGTTTTGTTTGTAACTATTTTCGGGTTCATAAACCACCCGGTACGTAGTAGTTGGCTACACAATCACCGACAGCTCGAAATTACGCAATATAGGGTAAGGTTTATTAAATTCAGGAACTTAGTGGGGGAAAAAACCAAGATAAAGTACGTATATTCTATAAATGAAATTCATGGATGCGTAGGTATGACAGCGAAGACCCTTTCACCTATAATGATAATGTATCGGACCAATAAATTAGTATTTGCGTATATAGGGTAAATAATCAAACGCAGAAAACTCTCATGTAGGGTAGCAAATGAACTTGTGACGTTGTTTGGGCTAACATACATACATATAAGCGGAAATACTTATTTTTTTCAATAAAATTATCATGAAGCCTTTAATTATAAACGTATTATGGATATTAACAATTAGACAAAAAAAGCGAACCTAAAAATGAATAAGATTTTACCAATGGTACCTGTGCCGGTGCGTTTAGTTTCCTTTGACTGCTGAACTTGAGCAACACCAAGTAGATAAGAAAAATATTTTTTGTGGTCTTTGTATTTCTAAAAACTCCTAGGAAAAAGTCTTTCTTTAATGTATTATTTCATTATCATCCACCTATTTATACATAAACATACGTTTTCCGAGGGTTATGAATCGTCTTCTACGGCAGGTTTCATCGCAATGTTTTCGTTCGCCGAAAAGCTCATGGTAAATTTCAAATTAACTTTCGCACATTAATTCCGAAAAAGTCAGAGGAGCTTGAAAAGCGGTATTTCAAACCATTAGACTGCTTGTTTTATATATTAATAGCTAGGTAAATATAGAGACATGAGCAGTAACAAACAAAATTTCGGTAAAAGCACATTGATGTTTTCGATTGGCAAGCAACCAGTAACCACAATACCTACTTTGTTCAAAGTATCAGCAAAAACTACAAAAAATCGAGACTTACCAGTCCACCCCCGGCTGTGTAGAGCATGAGAGCAACAAACAGGCCTATATGTGAGAGAGCTTCCCGTGGACACAACTGCCCCCATCGCGAGGTCTTCGGCGTCCCCATCAGGGTCTCCGACTCCCACGTCACTGTATTCACATTCTTGCACATTCTGCCGACTTCAAGTCCTTTCTACTTTCCAAAGTAACATTGTCAACTTCGATTTTTTCCCATCGTTCGTTATTTTAATGAATTTTAGCTCATTGTTGTCGCTGGAATTTGTTCATAAAGTTAAATAATAACTGAACTACTGTGTTTTTGAGACAATGGACATTTTAGGATATTAGACATTGTATGCCTGAAATACAGAAATTTTAATCTCAATAAATATAGTCAATTTATAATATTATAATTATATGAATACCAGGTATATAGGAAGTTATAATAGGTATCTAGAGATAATAAGATGCAATTCGACTACGAATACACTAAACTCGAAAGGAGATTATGGAATCGAATAAAAGTTTTAGTAGGTACAACTTCTGAAATAAAGCAAAAAGTAAACTGACTGATGATTTATTGCAGATAGCACTTTAACACACTGTGCTAAAGTATAAATAGATAGATGGACCGGGGTTTCTTCACACATTTTTCATGTGTAAAATGAAGTAAATCTACACTCGCAAGTGTAGGATGTTGTACCTGAGAAATGATTTACAGGGAAATTTGTGACATTTACTTGAATTATAGTCACCTACTTATATCCCGAATAGTAATTACAACACTGAATCGTATTTTGCAACAGTTTAGCACTATAAATGCTACGTCGCCGTCATACCAACTATTATTAAGTTTTTAAACTTATATAGTACCGCAATGCGTAAGTATTTCTTACACGTAAATCACAGTATATTTTTCATTAAAAACGTTCATCATATTATATTCTGTCCACAATGCATAATTCACTAATTCTAATAATTAAGTAGAACTACACTTATTCGAAAATCACCACGACAACAGAATTCATTTAATCTGCAATGGCGTATAGTTACGTAAGTAGGGTCGGGAAACTCAGACCTAATTTATATCTGGGACTATGAGCGACACATGTCTAGGCCTAGACTAGACATGCCCTATTTGTACAGACGTGCTTCTTCCAGTCTATTGATAATCCTAACCTAAGAGCGAGATCTTTATGTAATTACAGATTTATAAAAAGCACACATTCAACTATGTAAGTAAGTATACCTAACTTTTTTAATCGGCTGCACTGTGTAAGCGGGTACTATATAGTATACAATTATCTCTCTAGAACTCTTTCCCTGCGAGTATTCATAAGTTATCTACAGTCTATTTAATTTTTGTTCTTAAATCTCTACTTTCACATCAAATTTCATAACTACTATCCGACACACTTTGAACAATTTTCTTCTTTTCGTACTTTAACGCCTTCATTTATAATCCCAAAGAAAATATAAAAAAATAAACACATGTACTAGTCAAAGTTACGAAAAAACGTTCGCAAGTTGATTGCGTCACGTGGCATACGAATCACCGCACGCGGCCGTGGTTCGCAAACGACTGAAATATTCACCAAAGATACTGCCCAACAACGCTCTTCACTTAGTGGCGTGCTTTTAGATATTTTATAGTAAGTATCCTCCTAAACGGACCCTTACCTCACACAACTTACTATCAGTCACCTTTAGTGTTCTAGAAACCATTTTAGTAGGCACTTTAACAACTTTTTTTGCTTGTCTACTCAAAGACGTGACTTATAACATTTTTATAGCTAACTAAGATACTTATTTGGTATCGCTAAATTGTGATTCCATAACTTCACGAAACATGCACTTTATTTTATTTTTTTTATAATACCAGCTGACGGAACAATCAAGTCGTGCGCCTAGTGGTAAACGACGCTCCTATTCACACAAGAGCTTTCAAGCTTTAAATCTATATACATATCTATCTATACTTTTCTTTCTTTCACCAGCACCCTTACTTACCCTTCAAAAACTGTCAATTTTCTCTCAAAACTGACGTCATTACAAATTATCTCTAACTGTCTCGACGGGTGCGAGCATAAGCGCTATAAGGCTTAAGTTACAAATGTCAAATGAAGAGGATTTCTCTGTAACCATAGCACGACACAACCAAATTTTGTACACTTTTGAGAGATCGCCCGAGCGAGATATCTTTACTACCCTTGGGGCAGAAAGCAAGCAATGATTTTAACTTAAATACTATAATTATCTTTCTAATTCGTTATTTAAATTTAATACTAATTTTCTGCCATGAAAGTGTCTCGTACTCATCGTAATTATTTATTAAGCTTTTACGAGGAAAAACTGGCACGAAAGGGACAAAGAACGACGATACGTGAATTTTGCGAACCGTTTCATCCCCCTTAGACCGAGTTCATGAATAAGTTCAAGATGTCCTGGGAATTAATAGATCATTTGTGCCAGAAAGTAGATGAGGATCTAACGCCCCAAACGTCCACAGGTATATCTGTGAGGTTCAAAGTAAGTGAAGGAAAGGAAGACACGCGTTTTTTACCCAGAATTTGTAAATTTCGGTGACAAACTTCTTGAACATTTGAAAGAACAACAGACAAATAGTAAACACAAGACGGTTTTTTTTTGCTATTTCCTTTTTAGTTTTTAGCTTTTTAGTTTTTTAGTTTTTGTTATTTGTGTTACCTTTTATTTTAATTGATTTAATGCACGCCATGAACACTAAAAAAATGTCACGGCGGAAATGAATGAAGGGAGTTGAAGTTGTGCCTATAAAAACTATTAACGGTTTAGTGTGACCGCTATGAAAATTAAAGGTAATTTTAGTTGCAGCAACTCATTTATCGCTAAGTAGAGAAAACTTTGTACGATAGAGAGTTTCTCTTCTTGTTACATCGTGCTCGGAGTAGAGACATAATCGGTAGAGAAGAGAAAGATATCTCCAAACGCTTAAGTTTTGTCTATATGCTAAGCCTTCTGAACGAACCCTTCCACAAGGAAGTCTGCTACTTTATATTCAACGTAACCATTGCATTCAAATTCGGTGAAAATTTGTGTATCATAGTAAAAGTAAACCAAACCTTACCCTGCCTGTTAGAAGTCTATAAATAAGGATGTTTAAACAAGGCTCACTAATGAGGGAAATATAAAAAAGCAGTAATAAGTAAATAAGTAATGTACAATGCCAATCCTATAGAGTTATGCACGCGTCGCTGCCTTGAATAATTATTAACACGCGAGCGCCTGATCTTTAGCTCTGATTATACCAAAGGGAAAGTTTATTAAATTTTGCTACTAATAAAACTACATTTGTAGATCAAACTGTAATTCTCCGCAGATTAACTTGAATGGCTTAAAGTTAACTCTTAGCACAAAAACTTAAGCTTAAGAGAACTCGCCCTACTTAAAATCCATAGCGTACTTGTCGAAAGCATAAAGGGAAAAGGAAAAAAAGATTACTGTTTTTTATAACGACCTAAAGAACTTGTCTGCCACTAGTGCACTGTCCTTGGAGATCTTTACTCTTGTAAACCACAAAAAATCTTTCCCAGACGAGCTGGTTTATATCCTTATATACATTTTTCAAGTAAAAATGTCGAAACTTTTTACATTAGCAGATTATAATCATACTTTGCGTAACTAACTTTGCAAATTATTCGAACCTTTTTCATTTTTCATTGCCTTCAATGTAATTGCTTAAACAACAGGTTTTTATTAGATAGAATTTGCGACTTCAGAAACAATTAATAAGTTGATACTTTTTATGATACAAAGTAATGATACAAAAACTATATAACCAGTGGCAAGCGACACGTCTGTTCATAACAGTGCCGTGCCGAAAGCTTTAAATCACAAATATTTTTTTATTCACCACCATTGCGCCCGTCACCCAGAGACAAATTTAAAAGTCCCACTTCAAAACCGGAACGCAGTAATACTGACATTATTTACTGTTTGGCGGCAGAAATTAAAATAAAAAAATAAAATGATTTATTTCTCCACAAAACAGAAGAATCAAAAAACAATCGAGTGATGTTGACATAAAGGTTACAGACGCAGCACTCCTGATTTTCAGTCTTCACCTGAAGCTAGCTGTTCACTTGCTGTACCAGGCCTAATATGCGGAGTGTAAGTGTGCGTGTCTTGGTGTACCAAGCATCTACCATAAGTAATAACAAGTAATAAGGTAAAGTTTAAAGGCTGTTTGTGTAAAATTATTCGTAATCAACTTCATGCAACCAAGACCTCGAACGCATGAAGTTGATAATGACTTCACGCACCAACTATATACAGTCGATCTCGGCTGCATGAAATCGGTATTAACTGCACGCAGTTAATGCGTGAAATCGTTATAAACTTCATGCTGTTGAGCAATTGAATAACAACTTCTCGAATCAACTGCATGCAGTCGAAACCGACTTCATGCAGCCGAGATCGACTGCCTGCAGTTAATGCCTGAAGTCGTTATCAACCTCATGCATTCAAGGTCTCGACTGCAACGGCACTAACTGCAAACATGCAGTCAATCTGTTCGCAGCCTAAGTAATGCTGGCCATTCCTAGACAAATTATAAATAAACGGAAAATATGACTTAAAGGTTAACCAATAACAACTTCCTATCCTAAAAAGGTTCAAAGCGTTACTTGGATCACTTTTCATTCCACGTTATTCCCAAAAATCTCCGTATCTTTGCAATGTTCAATACCTATCTTTGACGATTTCAGTGGCCTATATGCTAGACCAGCCTTTCCCAAAGTGGGCGATAACGCCCCCTTGTGGGCGCTGCAGGCCTAAAGGAGGCGGTAAGAGACCCAGAAAAAAATGGGGGCGTTGTGTAGAGACTTAGGGGGAAATTTGTAATTTCATCTAGGAAGACTCTTAGACATCGACTGAGCTCTCGACTCTCGACTACAACTTGTGAACATCAACTAATATTAATTAAGAGATTGCTCAAAGTAACTCGGTTCGATATATCTCTCCGTGTAGTTCATATATCTGTCCTGTTTTATTGAATAAATAAAATAAAAATCATGTCAATCGCTCGCTCCGTTTCGAAATAAAAGTAGACACAAACAAACAAATACGAGGCAACAGACACAGTTTCGCATTTTAAAAGTTATTAGTATTCCTAGATAGGTAATTTTTGTCGACAATAGACTGCGAGCAATCATGTTTTAACAAGTTTTTGTTAAATAACCCGATTTGTCCATTCCTGTATCAATCGGCTGGTTCATACAATACTTGTTCTTACTTGTTGAGTATGATTGAGCGTCGAACGAGATAAACGAGTTTATGCATGTTTGTCTTATTCCTGTCGGTGCGTGCTGCTTATGCAATCCTATATAAACAACGTAATATTTATTTTATTTTCATTTGCTGTTTCGCGCGTAATAGATAAGCAGTACTTAAGTTCAACACTTACTTGCGTATTTCTCAAAACAAAACTATTTCGGAAGTAAAAAAGAAGTGACGGCAATACTGTGCGGAATATATTAAATTATATCGGATTCATTAAAAATCCCACAAACCCATCGTCGCCTTTGTGCCTTCTATGTCTAAAAACATTTTCGAATGAAGCAATGAAGTCTTCAAGACTGCAAGGTCATTTGAATAAAATGCATCCAGATAGGAAAGACAAGAATGTAGCATATTTTCAAGACCTAGAGAAGATGCGGACTTTGAACTTCATACAATATCTCTTTGTTAATTGCTCAAAAAGGCAAATCACACAACGTCGGAGAAGAGTTAATTTTGCTAGCAATAAAGGAAGTAATAACTACTGTGCTTCATAAACCGGCCGCAGATATTATCCGAAAAATTCCTTTGAGTAATAATTCTGTGCAAAGACCAATTGAAGAAATGGCTGAAAACATTGAAGAATCATTGTGCAATCATTTGAGGACTAGTCAATTCTCAATTCAACTCGATGAATCCACTTTATCAACTAATGAAGCATTGTGGCTGTCTTATGTAAGGTTTATTAAAGATGAGAAAATATGTGAAGAACTATTGTTTGCTAAAAATTTAGAGACCGATACAAAAGGCGAAACCATATTCAATACATTGGAAAAATTTTGTGATGAGAAAGAGATTCCCTTGAAAGATATTATATCAGTCGCTACGGATGGCGCTCCGGTTATAAAGGCTTCATAGCGTACTTAAAAAATAAAATTCCAGATGTCCTTGCTGTACATTGCGATATTCATAGACAACATTTGGTTGCTACAAATTTAAGTGAACGACCATTTCAATCACTGCAATATGTCATCAAAGCAGTCAATAAAATCAGTGACAGTTCTTTGAATGATAGATTAGTTCATCAGCTTTATGTTACTAATGACGAAGATTTCAACCGTTTGTTGTTTCATACTGAAGTTCGTTGGCTATCAAGAGGCACTTGTCTGACTCGATTTACAACCTGTTTGACTATGTGATAGAGTTTTTGGAAACTAAAGATACAGAATTGGGCAAACAAGCTCATTATTTCAATGAATGATATAGCTTACATGACAGATCTGTAAAAATTGTTCAACGACATGAATCTCCAACTGCAAGGCGATGAACTAAATTTAAGTAAAACAAAAAATGTCGTTGCTGCTTTCGCAGCCAAACTGCTTCTACACAAAAAGAATATGGCAGACGTGAGTTTCACAATTTTCCGAATTTATCTGTATCCTGCAGTAACGACGACTTGTTTACCTACTGCCAACATTTGGAAAACCTCCACATTGACTTCACATTCACATTTTGAACTTGAAAATACCAGACTGGGTGTTGGATCCGTTTTAAAATGTCAACACAGCAGTATCACCTCAGCTGGAAGAAGAACTTACAGAATTGACAACGAACAAGGAAATAAAAATCAAGTTCAAAAATGGCTACCAAGAATGTTGGCCACAAAAACTGATCCCGCAATTGTATCCTGGATTGTGGTCAATCGTTCAACGTTTCTTGATAGCATTCCCATCGTCATATTTGTGTGAACGTGGTTTTAGCGCTGTGACAACGCTGCTTACTAAAAAAGGAAATCGTTTGTCTGTTACCAAACGTGGTGACTTGCGGCTGTTCTTGAGTAAATTGGAACCTGATATCGACAAACTTATTAAACAGCATCAGATTCATTAGTTTTTATAGTAGAATCGATTATGTTTGTTTTATTTTGAATAAAATGATATTCTGTCTGAATACTATAAAGTAGCATGTCAATAATCATTCTCATTGGCGGGTGTAGCCCGTAAAGCTAAGAAGTCATGGAGCGGTTTTCACCCGCGCCCGCTGTGGGACCGCAGCCTCCGGAGAATGTAGAAATGTATGCAAAAGTTAGTAGCACATTTCACGACACGTTTTACGCCCGCAGCGGAGACGGTTGCTCGCGGCGGCCGCAAAACGTGTGGGACGCGGTCACCCGCGCACTTGGCGGGCGTGGGTCGCCCGCGCACTCTGCGGTGGGTTCGCGGGCGACGCGTTGTGCACGCGCGCGGTTTGGGTATTTCCTTCCCACGCCGTTTTGTGATTGATTTTCGATTTCGCAGCGCGTGTCAATTTCTTCATTATTTCTTCGTGTCAGTTATGGATGTTGGAGTCGATCAATTAATTTCCTACTAGTTGCCATTTTTCTCAAAAGTTCTGAATAAGTAGACACGGACATGCGAATAAAATTAAAAAAATTGTCTTCTGGTTTTTTTAACTCATTAATAAGAACAACGAATAATCCGTAACGATTTTTTCCCGGAATCAGAGGATGTACCCTGAATCTTTTAGGCTTTCTTCTTTTAATTCTTTGATGAAGTAAGTATGACGTGATAGCTCGTTTTTGATATGAGTCCATGGCAACGTCTGAGACTTAACTGACGATCTCATTCGATCGTAAATAACCGCGTGCCTTACGATCCTCTCCCGCCAAGTTTGCTGGCTGTTCCGCAACCGCGGCGGCTACGTGACCACACAAACCTGCGGTATCGTGAGTGTTGAAATAAAACAGCTGTCCCGCAACTGCAGCGGGTGCGGGTCAAAACCGCTTCGTGAGTGCTGTCTCTGAGTTAACTTGAGACCTGAGCGCCGTTGTGTGCTACCTGCTGCGCTCAGGTCTCAAGTTAACTCTTGCGGGTTATAGTAAAAGTCACTTTTAGAATGAATTTTTAATCTCCGCTAATATAGCTCACAATATTTATTTATTTAAACACTTTATTGTACCACAAAGTAACTTACAAATTTTCAGAAACAATTTAAATATTTGTGTACAAAGGCGAGCTTATCCCATAAAGAGATTTCTTCCAACTAACCACAATAATTAATTTAATTTGAAGTTATAGTGGTTTTTAAGTAGGTGAAGAAATGGGGGCACTAAAAAATAATTTATTCTCAAAGTGGGCAGTAGACAAAATAAGTTTGAGAACCCCTGTGCTAGACGAAGAGGTCCCGATTACTCGTCGAACGGTACATAATAGTCGAACCAATTACCAATAAGACCAATTTGGAAAGCGAAATTTTCTAAATGGTTCTAATCTTAGCATTCTGATAATGCCTCGAAATTTTGTTGTTCTGGCTCTCATTGTAAAGTGAATTTATTAAAACAGGTGGTCAATAAAGCTCATTGCATATAAAGTAAGTACCTTGCCTTGTTTATTGTACATATGTATATTTCGCGTACGTTGTTTTTGTTCATATAATTTAATTCTAGTTTTAGTTTTTAGTATTTAAGCTTTCATTGTACCTTACCTGTATTATTTCAACTGATTGTCTAATGAAACCATACATCAATTAACAATAACATCATCGTAAGCGTAACATCATCGCTGAACATGAAGTGAAATTTTGGACAAGCATTTGTCTAATTTACATAAAATAAAAACATTTGAAGTTAATGTAATTACAACTAAAAGTTTTACGATGATTCACACTCATCGCATGTTATAGTTGTAACGGAACGTTCCAACGTTATACATTTTATTTTAGGGTAAATCTTTTTGTTTTAAATTTAACATTATTCAAAATTAACACAAATATTATCTGCAACAAATATATCCTATTTTTAAATAATAATAAATTATAAAGAATTAAAACCATGATTTACCATAGACAAATTAGTTAAATTTATAGCAGCCTACGTTGCATTTTCGATAGGTTGTCGGAGACGCAGGAAGGGGGCAGTAATACAGCAAGGAGGCGCAGTAAAACACCGAAACCGGTGCCGGCGACCCGAGCTCTGAGACAGCGTGAAAGCGTCTTCGCAGCCAGTCCACTCTCGGCTTGAAAATTCTAGATGTCTTTACTGCCTTTTTACTGCTATGTTCTATCTTCGTCTTTTGAGCAACCAATCCTAACGATATTCATATTATGGGTAGGTAGTACGTAATATTGAAGATACAATGTCGAATTCTTTATATTTAGGTTTTCGCGATTGTTACATATAGGAAATGAATTCATTTTTATCGGATAGTCAGACGTGAACAGAGAGGGGGTCCTGTGAAGGGACCGACACTTTGGATTGAAAAAACAAATATACGTGATTTAGATCCGACAGAATAGTTTCATTTCCTATATATTTTTACTGTACACTTTCTTCTTAATTCTTTCAGGTCCACTCTACGATGCAGCTAAGGAACCTGTTGTCCTCCTAGAACATGAAAATCCAAGGTTTTCTGTATTCAACGTATTTAATTTTGACAAGACCTTGCCTCTTCGAACGAAAAACGTCGTCTTCGACAATTCGGTGTTATGTCAGCGAACATGTAGTTCTTTGCGATTTGTGATTTTGGACACAAATTGCTATTCCAGTATATGGTAATTTAGTAGTGTTGTAGTCAAACCCTCAACGCACAAAAATTTTCGAGTACTTTAATTTTATTTTTTTTTTAATTAAAATAATGCAGTTTGCAGTTTTATCTATCTAAAGAACTTGTGTGTGTTTATGTCTCATAATTATATTATATTTTGTCTATCATCCAAATAAAATGAGAATAATAGAAATAATATACAACTACGTTTTAATTTTTTATAAATAGGTAAGTGAAAACAAAAAAGATTACTTGGGATTGTTAACATTTAAATTTATTCGACTTACCTTACTTATTAAAAGCACGCAAGCAATGTCTATGAAGTTACATACTATAGACAATATACATAAATATTATTTATACGTTAGGTGCTTGTTCCGTCAATTCTATACCTAATAAACAAAGTGTGTGATGTGAACTAACCAGCACAAAAGGATTAAAAAGAACAGCAGATGTTAAAATTGTCCCGAATATAAAAATTAGAGGAAAGCAAACTGCAGTAACGTGACGACGACAAAGGTCACAAAGCTGATTAGTTTTAGCATCGTACCAGCATTTACTTCCAATAAGCCATATACATTGAAACTGGGTGCGCTCTCTTCAATCATCTTCAGAGTTTTTTTGGCTTTTTGCCTTACAGGTCCTGCAACAAACAACATCCTTAAACGTATATAAGAAACTATTGTATTTGTAATTTAGTATGATGAGTGAGAGTACGTGTGCTCGCTTCAGGAGTTAGGTAGATAGTGGCGACGGAGCGAAACAAAGTGAGAATGACGGGGCAAAAGAATTAAAGAACGATTCAAAATTTGAAAATAAGTGGCCAGAAACCAGAGAAAAAAGGTGGGATGACGATGGAGGAGATCACAACGTCACAAAATAAGGCGAAAAAATATCTTAAACTTGAACACTATTAAAAGGACTACTAAACTAAACTACTAGGACTATTAAAATTTCTTTTCGATTTAAGTTTATATTATATCCGACTATAGCGACGCGACGCCATAGAAAGAGTCGATTTTGGCAGCGCACATAATTATGGATGTGTTCATTTGTTCCTTCACAGAGCCTGAACAACTCATCCAGTTTCAATATTATGTGGGATGTTACCATAGTCAACGGATGTTACATAGTTTTCTTTCGAATGATTGCGTGTTATTTAGCGTCTGTAGTATTGTATGTCCATACTTTTGTACGTCAGTGCTACCTAATAAAAGTGATTACATTCTATTGTTTGTGATAGATACCAGACTAGAGCTCTATTCGACCATTTCATGTCGAAACACGGAGTATAACAAAATAATTTATTTTTTTTCTATTCCGACAATTATCATA
Source organism: Hyposmocoma kahamanoa (assembly GCF_003589595.1). Taxonomy (NCBI): domain Eukaryota; kingdom Metazoa; phylum Arthropoda; class Insecta; order Lepidoptera; family Cosmopterigidae; genus Hyposmocoma; species Hyposmocoma kahamanoa. Next base: position 12,178,686 of record NW_020654422.1, read on the forward strand.
ATTGTATTTTAACCAAAATATATTCATACTGACACAGTTCTTGCTATTGGCATATTCATCACGATGACCCAACGTCATTCCCGCCGTTGGGCTCAGGTAAAATATATTGTACTACATTATACATTTAAGTCAAAAAAACCGAACTCACCCTTAAAGTAAATGGACATAATGCGTATACATAAACGTTTGGTTTCCTTAACTTCTCTGAAAAATATTTCCAGTCGAAAGTAGAGTAGTGCAGCATGAACAGTGCCGATTACTGCAATAGCACCGTTAATAACACATTCACGCAATGATACCGCCTGCAATTAACATTGTAGCTTCATTTTTTGACATATCGATAAGCATAATAGACAAACAGGATTTAAGCTGAACGTGTATAAGTAGAAGGTATCTCTTGCAAAATACCACTTCGAACTTATTTGGAACAGAAGTGACAAAGGTTAATAAATAAGTAATTAGTATTTTTGCATTGTTTTATCTAGGTGTCTACTTACGCCAATCGGGAGACCTGTAGTAAAGAATTCGACGCAAAATATTACTGATGTAATATAGCTGATGAGAAACAACAGGACCTGGAACATATTTAAAAAGAATGTATGATGCAAATGGTCAATGACACACGAGCATCAAATGCACCACGTGTGAACAGTGTTACTACGCAACTTCTCAGATTTTGGCGTAACGACGGCGACGTCTGTGATATACTACTAAAACAACAAGAGATGGTTGTACCTCGTACCTGGAATCTGTAGAGATTTTGAAATTGCTCAAAACATTCAAACAATGCCTTCAAATGAATATCAACGTCCCAAGTTCTGAAATTATGTGTCTGAGCGGCTAATTTCCTAATTTTTTTTCTTCTCAAATTTATTGTCTTTACTTCCGGTTCGATGTAGTTAGCTATTATTGAGTTCATAAAACGTAATCTAAAGATAAAATACACTGATAAATTAATGCAATATATGGTCTCTAACGTAAAAGCTCCGTACATGCACATCATTGCAATGAAGCCAAATAACAATAACCCTAAATTTAGGAACATCAACACCAATATACATATTGCTGCTCCCAACAACAAGATTGATGCATTGTAAACAAAACGCAAAAGTTTGTTTAAGTCTTTATGCACACCTATTGCCATAGACCTATCGATTTCTTGCATCTTGATATAAAATTTAACATTCTCTTCGTTGTTTAAAAACCGCACGTGAATGATATTACACAAAAACAATAAATTGTATGAGGCTATTGCGACCTGCAATGCAAAGCCTACATAAGGACTATCATTAAATCTTGCTACGTAAAAATATACGAACATATTACTTAAGAACGAAAAGAAAATACAGCATATTATAGTGTACAGTTTTTGACATATGGTCGGGGGAGACACGAAACAGTCTCTGGCATCAACGCGACATGAGCCCAAGAGTCTTTGGGCAATATTGAAATATGAGAACACCGACAAGAAATCTTTTTCTAATATATCCTTTGACACATATTCGCTTGTGTCGGACATTGTGATTATAGCCATTATGAATATAACAAAAGTGTCGGTGATACTAAATGAAACAACTTCCCTATGGCCTGATCAGTGTGATCAAGTGATGTTTAGACGATATCTAAAACTTAAGTAATTCCACAATGCTTTTAATACATTTACGTCTAATACATTCATTATTACTGTTATTTGGACAATTTAGTACTTGTACTAACAGGTGGCAGAGTCTATGACGATAAACATTCAAATGAGTTTTTAATCGTTTATGAGTAACGGACATGATTATTTGATAGGTGCTTCAAATTATTTTACATATATGTAATATATAGATATAGATATAAGCCACAGACCACATAAAAGCGGATCCGTTGTCAACATATAGACCACTCACCTATTTCACCCATTTTAATGCTGTTGATATTTTCCAAGTATAAAAAAGGACATCAGAACATAACACGTTGCGGTAGCCCTGTAAAGATTAGGGTGCATAACCTATTTTTTGTATAGTACTTTCCGAACTACTCGTAATTTAAGTGAAGGTGTCTTCGACCTAAGATTACAAGAGTTTATTGCACACTTGCCATATTTTGTTCAATTCATATTCAACAGATGCCGTGCAAAACGTCACATCTCTATTATTTACTTTTACAAAACAGATCATTTATTTCTTTAAGATTTTCATCTAATTGTGCAATGTATATCTATATAGGGCGCATTATAAGTTTCCGGAACTGGCCACTTACATAAACAATATTTACAAAGTAATTAGAACATTTGAAAATATAAGTCTTTGGCTGTAGAACGGATACAGTTTGTTTCATCTGACTGTCACTTGTTTTTACATTCTGGCGTCATTTTAGAAATTGATTGTCTACATTGCCATGGATTTAACTCGTGAAAATTTTCATAATGTGATTTCTTTTCTACGACTTTAGGTAATAATAAATCACGCACACACTCAACATACACTACCCCCCGCCCCGCACTAGGGAAACCTTGTGTTCGGGGGTGCCATGGACACACACATAGCCAACCACAAATTACACCCAAATTCACGAGAGAAATAAATGTAGGCCATACAAATATTTCTCCCGGCCCGGGAATCGAACCTGAGACCTCTGCGTGGTAGTTCGGTCGACTTCAAACTACTTTTGGCTATGAAGCACCATGCAAGTCGACTATTTATAGCTAGTTTGCAGAATTCAAACGCGGTCGTGTGAATGTCAGTGACGAATTTCGTGATGGTCGCCCGTCCACTGCTGTGAACAACAAAAACATCGATGCTGTGCGCCGTATGATCAAAACAGACCGGCATGTGACATACCATGAGATTCGAGTATCTTTAGGCATAGGCATGAGTCAAATATAATCAACACTACACAAACATTTGGGTGTGAAAAAACTGTGCTCTCGGTGGATCCCACACAATTTGACTGAGGCTCAAAAAACGGATCGCGTCACTTGGTGCAATGCCATGCTTACCAGATTTAACGAAGGGGCGTCAAGTTTGGTGTGGGACATAGTAACAGGTGACGAAACATAGATTTATAGTTACGATCCTAAAACAAAGCAGCAATCGAGCGTATGGGTCTTTCGAGATGAGCCGAAACCAACGAAAGTGGCGCGCGTGCAAAGTGCCTCTAAGCGGATGATAGCTTCTTTTTTTAATAAAAGTAGACACGTGGCTACTGATGCTTTTTAGAATCGTTGTACCGTGAATAGTGATTGGTACACGACCATTTGTTTGCCGGAAGTTATAGACAAACTCCGTAAAAATAACCGTAAACGCCGTATCATCTTGCATCACCATAATGCCAGTTCTCACACAGCCAGACGGATAAATGAATTTTTGAAGGTGAACAACGTTGACCTTATGAGCCATACCACGTACAGTCCCCACCTGGCACCTTGTGACTTTTATTTATTTCCAAAAATTAAGAACCAGTTATGCGGTCAACGATTTTCACCATCTGAAGAGGCTGTCGAAGAGTATGAAAAATTTGTTTCAGAGATTGTCACGGAGGAGTGGCATAAATGTTTCCAAAATTGGTTCATTCGTATGAAAAAGCGCATTGACGCTATTTTCCGTTAGCGTTATTTTGAGAAACTCATTTCTGACCATTTGTAGTATTTCTTTCTTATTCATTCCGGAAACTTATGTAGAAACTTATTAGGTGGGCCTACATATTTCAGTTTGTTTATCTAATAATTTCAATAAGACGTGGTAATTTTGCATCTGTATCTCGCCACTGTACCTAAGTAGAAGTTTTTATCAAAAAGTTTTCTAGTAGCATACACACATATGTAATACATACATTTATACGGTATTTACTAGGCAAGTATTTCACATGTATTATTACATTTGTAGAGGTTTAATATACTAGCTATTCTGCCCGCAACTTCGACTACTAAAACACAATTTAAAAATATTCAAGTTTGTAAATGTAAGGAATACGATCTTCTATAGAAAGGCCTCCTCTCTATTTAGAGGTTGTTTTGAAAAACCCTAAATCACATTTATTTACGACATAGTTTATGTTACATTGCATTAAAACATGCTTTGTATGATTTTTTTATTTGTAATAAATGAAAAAAATATATTTATTTTCTATTTATTAGTCTCCAAACTGAGGGTCGTATTCCAGAACTCTACTCATTGCTCAAGTCAGGACTTGAGTATGATTTCAAGTACTGGAAATACGACCCTAAAGGCAAGGACTTGAGTATGATTTCTAGTGCTTTAAATCATACTGAAGTCCTGACTTGAGCAGTAGAGTTCTGGAATACGACACTAATTAGCACACAAGATACATCATTTCATAAATAGGAAATAATTTTTAATACTTATAAGTTTTTTAAGCGGTAGGGTACGCGCGCTGTCTAGTACAGTCTTTTGATAATACGTGGAAAATTTTAAGCAAGCAAGCAAGGTGGGAATCGAATTGTGTGGACGCCACGCACTGGTAGGTAAGTTCTGGGCCAGAATGATATAATGTATGCCATCGATACGATAAGAAGAAAAAGAAGAATAGTCGGTAGATTCGTAATCTATTAATCATTGTTCATATTGAAAATGGACCTAACCATTCCTACTTTTAATTCATTGAGGTATTTTCCTGTTAGAACACCAGTGTTCATAAGTTTGACCGTGGCGGCGGTAATTCGATCTCTAATTAACTTTATATCCAGTACACGTATACAGTTCAAGCCCTGAGAGCCTTCTTTTTCTTTATCGATATACATTTATGTATGTCGATGGTATTTGCTTGTTTGAAGAACATCGAATACACTAGCTGAAGTAGTATTTTGTCTTTTTACTAAAAATGTTTATTAAATATTTCTTACAATAAATGTTAGTATAATGATTGGCAATATCGACAGATTGTACACTCAACGCGTCAATTGTTGTCACAATATTTTGTAATCATTAGTAAGGCGAATATCTTATGTGTAAATTTTGCGTGTCCAAGCTGAGAATCCTGATGTAAAGTGAAGAATCATCATCATCATCATCATATCAGCCGGAAGACGTCCACTGCTGAACATAGGCCTCCCCCAAAGTGAAGAAATATTAATAATTTCTTTTTTATACTTTAATTAGACATAAAATGAGTTCAGGGCAAGAATTTCAGAATATTTATTATACAATAATAATTAATAAAAAATATTAATGTCCCGATTTTCAATTTTGCTGATATGTCCAAATTCTGTTTCATTGTATAAAATAGTCGGTCTAGTAAAATGTGTACGCTTTTATGAAAAACAATTCCATGTATACTAGTCACTATTAGAAACACTAACTAAAATCATTGAAAGTATTGCAATTACCAGTTTGTGAGAGACTGGGTACTTGATCAAACTTTGTCCACGCGAAAATTGTAATTTTGATGGCAAATATTCAATTGGTTGGAACTGGTAAGTAGTTTAACTAAAAACCATTACGTGCTTGCCCCGCGCAAGCCTCAGTCGTGTATTGGGACCTGACAGCTAAAAACATTGGCACTGTGTTCCTCCCACCAAAAAGCGTAATTATACACCCTTTGGTGGCACGTGCGACAAAAAATATTCAGTTTTTCTGGCTCCATTTGGGCTCAATTTTTGTGTTATTCTAAGGTCGTGTTCTGAAACCAAATTAAGAGACTAATTTTGTCATTATTTTATCACAATTTAATCATCTCGGTTTGATTTTTAAGCTTCAATATCATCTTATGTGGCTCAAATTTGGTGGTTTTGGTGGCGTTTATGTTACTACCTTAACTTAAAAACGCCACCAAATTTTAAATTGTCATGATATTTTTGAATATAACGTTCCCTTTCGAAAATTGTTTTAAAGTAGGTATTACTCATGTTTTAATTATCCCAATAAACTTAAGAAAGATAGTGTTATTCATTAATTTTCAGATAACGTAAAATTACTTAATTACTCTTTGATCTATTTGTACCTTAGAGATCTTTTAAATTGTATTTTAGTTAAATTAAAGGTGATATCATTTAATCAATTTCGTTCAGAATGTCAAACACGAAAAAATAGTTTATTGTTGTTTTCATTGGCAGTCGAATAACTACGATACACTACTCTATCTCCAGGAATGTTTTCTAAAGATAAATTGTAGAAACTCAAATATTTACATGCCGTGATGACATGCGGTGGTCATGAGGACATGCGATGGGTTTATCCAGACATTGAGGCTTGATGTAAATGAAGGTACAGAGTGTTAATTTAGAGTTGTTACTTTTTTGCAAATAACCTGAAGAAATAACACTTAATACAATTATAAGAAACTGGTAGGAGTAATTACACAAAAAATAATTGAATATCATTGTGATGAAACATCCTGTCATTCAATAAAACTTTTTTATACATAAAGACTGGCTCATTCTTTAGTATTTGAAGCCTTTTCTCAGTAACATGAATTTTCTTCAGGTTATTTTGAGAAGTAATAACTCTAAATTACTACTATACGTCTTATCTAGCATTAAGTCTCAATGTCCGGACAAACCCACTATATGTCCTCATGGTAAACATTTGGATTTCTACAATTTATCTTTAGGAAACATTCGTAGAGACGGCAACCATGAACTCATTCCCTGATAATCCAGGGAAGAACTGCCATCTTACCTGTTTCTGCCACCAAACAGTGATGTAAGCGTTACTGTGTTTCAGTCTTGAAGGATAAGGGGTGCCGGGAAATTACAGGCTCATGGGACTTGTCAACTTATGTTTCAGGGTGACAGGCGCAGTGGCAGTGCCCCTCAGATCTTTGCGATTTAGAGCAGTTATACGTGGCGACTTTTAACAGCGATGCAAATGCAATACAAACACGCGACTGCATCGATACAAACGCACGATTAGCATTACGTTCCGGTTAGGTTCGGTCCGGTCCGGTTACCCTTGTAAGGGTGCTGGTGAAGTTACAGGCACATGGGACTTGCCAACTTATGTCTCAGGCGGGCGCAGAGGCAGTGCTCCTCAGATATTTGCTTATTTAAAGCTATGAGTGGCACTGCTGCTGTTATGGACAGGCGTGTAGCTTACCATCAGAGGCACGACTCGTTTGTCCCGTCACATGTTATTATAAAATGAAAAAATTACAGCAAAAGAAAGTTCCAACTGAGCGTCGTTTTAAAGGGGCAAACAAATCGTTTTAAAGGGGCAAACAAATTTTTATCAAGTCCAAAGACAACAACAAAATCTCAAACAAAACTTTATTCTATCTCCTATAGGCGTATTGAATATAGATTCATAAAAAAGGCAATATGATACAAACTCGAATTATCAATAACAATACATATTCTAAGTTTGAAAAGTCCAGAGATATATTGAGTTCTTAGGTTTTCGCGATTGTTACACATAGGAAATGAAACTATTTTTCCATGTTTTTCATTTCTCAACCTCATGTCCCATGGTCAACCGTGATCATAGGACCTGTAAAGGGCCCGAATGTTGGTTTGCTTGAAAAAACAAATATACGCGATATAAATCCGGAAAAATCGTTTCATTTTCTATAACTCTAGAGATACTTCACTATGTCACGAAGATGAAGATCAAAAAGATGTCACATTTAGAAACAAAACCTGAAACAACTGCTCTGCATGATGATGTTGAATTATATCATTTTTATTTACAAACATTTATGTACTTATTGCATTTTGTTTTAAAGTCAATTCATCTAATAAAAAATTGCAGGTCCACTAAGTTTATAAAATGAATAGGTTTAGTTACTAAATTAATTAATTTTTTTACAGAATTGTTTGGCAATGTTTGATTTATTTCAAAAAAATACTAGTTATGGCCTACATTTATTTCTCTGATGAATTTGTGGTTACCTATGTGTGTGCTCATGACACCCGCGATGAGTGTGTACGTTATTAATAGTTTTAATATGGTAGATTGTTACAAGGTAAAATGCGATTAATTACACTTAAAAATTAAAACACATAATTAAATTAACTTAATTGTCTTTGTTTTTACATATATTCCAACTTTTGTGGCAATATTCAATTGTGGTGCAACTGATAAACGTTTTGGTGGCGTTTCTAAGTTTTGGTGACGACAAAAATTTTGAATTGCTTATATCTCAGAAATTAATGAAAATTGTTATGGCCTATCATCTGTTATATATAAAAGAAATATTTCATTTTATTGCAAACGAATCTCGGATACTGGAAAATGTAAAAAAAATTGCGCCACCAAAACTTACAATAAAATTCATTTGTTAATTTCACCCAGTAGTATCTTTCATATGTTAGTAGGTATGACCAAATAATTATTTTCACTTTCCCTCTTTCTTTCTAAAATACATATGAATAGCCACGATTTCCTGCATTCAACGTATTTAATGTTGACAAGAGCTTTGTTATTAGATATTGGAACACAAAAATACTGATGCTATTGACTTTCTAATATTCGACCTATAAATAATTATTCGGATACCTCTGGTAATTTTATGCACAAAACCTATATAAAAAGTATAGAGCTGAAAAGTTTCAAGAACTTTATTTCTTTTTCATAATTAAATCATTGTTGTTTTGTAAATTAAATTATTGGTTGAAATATTACAATACCTACAATTTATTTGTTTATTCAATGAAATCCCGGCTTTAGCAAGAAAGAAAGGCATAAAAAATTGGAGATAAATGTGTTTAAATATTTATTAGGTTTATCTGATAAGATATATACAATAGATATAAAAATATTATATCTGAGATGAAAGAATAGTTACTAATTCGAAATGCGTTTGATATTAATTAGTTTATTTATGTTACAAATACACACTACATTAAGTACATGTATGTACAACGTACATTTGAAACTTATCATATGTTACAGTTAATAAGTTACAAGACGTGACTTAAATAAGTTTATCTTATAAATAACGATAATAACATTCACAATAATAAATAATACTCTTATTTTATGTTAGGAATTAAGATAAAATAATTAAAGAGACTGCGCTGTATTCTTACAAATCAAAGATTATGAAAGACACTTGCGTATTTCTATGAAGAAATTATCTACCTAAGGACGAAGATACTTAATCTACTCATGATTAAAGAATATCCGGAACTTAAAAATTATAAGAATGCGAACTGCAATAAAGTAACGACAAGAAAGGTCACAAAACTGGTTAGTTTTAGCATGCTTTCAGCATTTATTTCCATTATGTCGTATACCTTGAAACTGGGTGTGCTTTCTTCGATCATTTTCAGCGTCATTTTGGCTTTGTGCCTTATAGGTCCTGCAACAAATAAAGCGACAAAGACATCAAGAGTAATTAATTCAACATCAACCCATACGTCCCGCTGCTGGGCACGGGCATCCTCTCCGGCGACGGTTTATGCCATAGTCCCTCCGCCACAATGGCCCAGTGCGGATTGGGGACTTCACACGTTTTCCGAAGGTTGTGAACCTCCTTCGATGTGCAGGTTTAAACACGATGTATTCCTTCACTGAAAAGCTGACGGTAAATTTCAAATTAAATTTCGCATAAATTCTGACATTTTATTAAATTTGATCAACTTTTGCAGTCCCAATGCTTTTCTTCCAATACAATTAAATACTTATTATAAGAAACTGAGTCTACCAGCAGTAAAATATTGGTAAATTTCATTGTGAAAATGTAACGTAGGTAGCTTGTACAAAGTATATATAAATAAGTCGAACTTACCATTGAAGGAAAGTGACATAATGCGTATACATAAACTTTTGGTTTCTTTAACTTCTCTGAAAAATATTTCCAGTCGAAAGCAGAGTAATGCAGCTTGAATAGTGCCAATTATTATAAAAGCAAAATTCAAAACACAATCACGCAACGTTATCACCTGCAATGTAATATTGTAGATTTTCAGACACATATTTATGAAGGAACCGTTTGTTACCCTGCCGGTTTCGTCATGTCTTTTCCGCTCTTACATTACATGAACAGAAAGCTTTTTCTCACCGGCGGCTATACTATTTCATGTCGATAAGTGTGGTGACTACCTTATGCCCCCTTTTTGTACGCATTGATTCAGGTTAGAGAATAAGTGTACCTAATTCGAAGTTATATTTAATGCGGCGGCACTTACTTCTACCGGAGACAAAAATTTCAGCCGCCAAGCAGTAATGTCAGCATTACTGTGTTCCGGTTTTGAAGGGTGCTGGAGAAATTACAGGCACATAGGCCTTGTCAACTTATGTCTCAGGGTGACGGGCGCAGTGGCAGTGTGCCTCAGATCTTTGTGATTTAAAGAGCGGAGTGGCACTGCAACTGTTATTTATTTATTTAGACATTTATTTCAGGCCACATGACCCATATAATATATACCTTAAGGACTAACATATATATAATATAACATGACAATAAAATAAGCCATCAACTAACCTACACGTATTGCACTTGTCGGCGACGTGTGGCGCAAGGTGTCAGGTAACCGGCCGCGGAATCGCCGATATATGACACCCGTTCGGCCAAAACTCTTCCTTCATGAAGGCCGACAGATGTTCGGTCGGCACTGTCACCACAAACAAATTAAAATTTACGTTGTGGCGGGACTCAAACCGCTCAACCCTCAGGGTGTATTTGACTTTTAGCCTGATGTACTCCACTATGTCGTCAGACTTCGTGAAGTAACGTAGTCGCAACAGGTACAGCAGCGTCGGCGGTATTGCCGAACGGAGCAAAAAGTACGATCCTGTCGGTGCTGTGCCACAGAGGTTACGGCTGGTGTGCTTCCTCTTCCTCTTTACCACCTTTGTGAAGCCGTCCTCGTCGCATTAAACCGTCTGCTTCTGTGGTTTTGCAAGTTCGGAGACAGGCACACGAGGATTACTTTTACTCTTAGCCGATGGCGGTCTCTCGAGTTTTGAAGTGGCGAGTCGGCTGGTAGAAGCGGCTACAGCGGAGTATACACGTGCAGGGGCTGACATGCATACGGGTGACGTTTCCGCCGGGACGGAGGCGCGGGCAGCAGGGCGCAGCGCATTACGCGCTCCGGCAAGAGCGATCGCTGACGCAACCATTTGTGCCGGACTCAACATTGCTGATGGATGCATTTTGCGCCCGACGACACGTGTTTACATTAGAGACTTCTGGTGACCTACATACCGAAGCAGCGTTGCTTAATAACGCAACTTGGGTACGCAGCTCACTGAATCTGAAGCATCCAATCTACACTGCAACTCGGCCAGGCTTGACTTCAGAGAAGTGATATCCTTCAGCAGCCTGGTAACATCGACGTGGTCGAACGGGGACGATGGGCAGGGCGGGGGGCAGTTTGTGCAGCTCGTTCGCTACGAATGTAGGCACGTCGTCCGGGTCAGTCGCCTTCAGGAGTGTGATAACATCCTGGAGACTCTTCACGCCTCCATCCCTCCGGCGAGATTGCATCTGCTCAGCTTTGTCGAGGCTCTCGAACAACAGCGTCTTGCCATTGCAAATCTCATCCTCGTTCAGATCTGCACGATGCTGACATCGTCCATGGTATCGATGGCGTGTTGAATAGACTCATAGCCAAAAGCTCATTGGCTATGAGTTGTTGGGAACCCAGTGCCACTTACGCGCAGCGGCCTATGCCGCGCGAAACTCGAATTATAATAACTCTCACTGCGTATTGGACGCGTCCGTTTCCGAACTCGCACCGAACTGCAATGTTATGAACATGGACAGGCGTGTAGCTTACCATCAAACGCAAAACTTGTGAGTCTCTTACCTTGATATTATAAAAAACAGTCAAAAATGCTTTCACTAAAATAATAAAACACTGATAGGTATGTAATAATAGCCGTGATAGCCTAATGATTTGGTTGGTGGTGAGTTCGAATCCGGGCTCGGGCCTCTGAAATTTTACGGAATTAATTTTGAAATTTCCTGTGAGTTTTTCTGTCAATGAAAACATCGCAGTAGAGCACACTATGAAAGAGTTCGTCCAGGATAGTACTGTGCTTCATAAACCGGTCGCAGGTATTATCCGAAAAATTCCTTTGAGTAACAATTCTGTGCAAAGACGAATTTATGAAATGGCTGAAAACATTAAAGAATCATTGTGCAATCATCTGAGGACTAGTCAATTCTCAATTCAGCTCGATAAGTCCACTTTACCAACTAATGAAGCATTGTTGCTGTCTTACGTCAGGTTTATTAAAAATGAGAAAATATGTTTTTTTTTTTTATGTTAGTAGGCAAACGAGCAGACAAGCCACTTGATGGGAGGTGGTCATTGTCGCCCATGGACACGAGCAATACCAGAGGCATCACCCATGCGTTGCCGACTCCGGAGAACCTTGTTTACACGTCTTTTGAAGAACTCCATGTTATAGCGCAAGGGGAACACTTCAGGAGGAAGGCCATTCCACATCTTACTGGTTCGGGGAAGGAACGAACGAGATGCTCGAGTGGTCGTGACGTGCCAAGCATCGAGGAAGTGGGGATGGAGTCTTCTCCTTCGGCGGGTCGTACAGTGGTAAAAGAGTGACGGAGGCACCAACTCAAAGAGTTCGTCTGAGCACTCCCCGTTATACAGACGGTAGAACACACATAGAGAGCCAACATCTCTCCGCAAACTAAGGGGCTCTAAACCGTCTGTAAGCATAGGGTCGTCGACAATTCGAACAGCCCGACGTTGGATGGAGTCAAGTGGATATATGGATATGTGAGAAACTATTTGTTTGCTAGAAATTTAGAGACCGATACAAAAGGCGAAACCATATTCAATACATTGGAAAAGTTATGTGATGAGAAAGAGATTCCCTTGAAAAATATTACATCAGTTGCTACGGATGGCACTCTGGCTATGACAGGGTGCCACAAAGGCTTCATAGCGTACTTAAAAAATAAAATTCCAGATGTCCTTGCTGTACATTGCGTTATTCATAGACAACATTTGGTTGCTAGAAATTTAAGTGAACGACTTTTTCAATCACTGCAATATATCTCCAAAGCAGTAAAAACCGTAACAGCTCTTTGATTGATAGATTATTTCATCAGCTTTGTGTTTCTAATGACGAAGATTCAACCGTTTGTAGTTTCATACTGAAGTTCGTTGGCTATCACGAGGCAATTGTTTGATTCGATTTTACAACCTGTTTGACTATGTGATAGAGTTCTTGGAAACTAAAGATAAAGAATTGCGCAACAAGCTCATTACATCAAAGAATGATATAGCTTACTTACATGACAGACCTGTATAAATTGTTCAACGACATGAATCTCCAACTGCAAGGCGATGAACTAAATTTAATAAAAACAAAAAATGTCGTCACTGCTTTCGCAGTCAAACTGCTTCTACACAAAAAAATATGGGCAGACTCACACACACACAACTTTCCGAATTTATCAGTATCCTGCAGTAACGACGACTTGTTTGCCTACTGCCAACGTTTGGAAAACCTCCACATTTACTTCATATTCACATTTTGAACTTGGAAATACCAGCCTGGATGTTGGATCCATTTTAAAATGTCAACACAGCAATATCACCTCAGCTTGAAGAAAAACTTATAGAATTGACAACGAACGAGGAAATAAAAATCAAGTTCAAAAATGGCTACCAAGAATTTTGTCTACAAAAACCGATCCCGCAATTGTACCCTGGATTGTGGTCAATCATTCAACGGTTCTTGGTAGCATTCCCATCGTCATATTTATATGAACGTGGTTTTAGTGCTGTGGCAACGCTGCTTACTAAAAAGATAAATCGTTTGTATGTTACCGAACGTGGTGACTTACGGCTGTTCTTGAGTAAATTGGTACCTAATATCAACAAACTTATTAAACAGCATCAGATTCATCGTTCACATTAGTTTTTATATTAGAATCAATTAATTATGTTTGTTTTATTTTGAATAAAAAATACTCTGCCTGAATACTATAAAGTTGCGTTTCAATAATCATTCTCATTGGCAGGTGTAGCACGTAAGAGTTAACTTAACCTAACCTACTGCGCTCAGGTCTCAAGTTAACTCTTGCGGGTTATAGTAAAAGTCTCGTTTATAATGAATGTTTAATATCCGCTAATATAGCTCTCAATAATTAATTTAATTTGAAGTTATAGTGGTTTTTAAGTAGGTGAAAAAATGGGGGCGCCAAAAAATAATTTATTCTCAAAGTGGGCAGTAGACAAAATAAGGTTGGGAACCCCTGGTCTAAACCTTCGCCTGATAGAAGACCCGTGCCTAGCAGTAAGACGTATAAATGGGTTGATTATGTTGTTGATGTAATATTAGTCTTTGTGAAAATAATTGAATGCTGACAAATAATCGTTATTGTTTATCAGCACAAAATTATTGTCACTTCAGGGACCCACCTTATTACTATAATTCATTCATAAATCCAATAACAACAAGCACTACACCAAAAGTTTTCATTTCAATTTATTTAAAATTTGTTTTAATCAAGTGCGTACAAAACGGAGGCACAAAAAAACAGGGAGCATAACGAACGGACCCTATTGTAAAGATAGTAAAATAATATTAAAGTCTAATACGTACAAATAGAAATAATATATTAGAAAGCATGTTGTCGAATTTTTCTTTTATTTACTTTAGAACAGAAGTGAACATATTTTACTCACGCCACTTTGCAGACCTATAGTAATGAACTCGACCACAATTATTATTGTTAGAATGTAGTTGATGAGAGATAACAGGACCTGTAAATTATACAAAAACTACATACAACACGTCAACAATGAAACGACACACAACTACTTAAAGATGCACATAATTAATTATGGTGCAACTTCGTAAATTTTGGCATTAAGAAGCCTCGCTACTCTCATCATTTTCTAGGGCTGAGCCCTAGGAAAGCATTTTGATATACTACTAAAATATAAAAAATTTAAAACGGCTAAAATGTCGTTGAAAATACCAAATACAAACATTACGATACGACGCAAGCACATAGAAAAATTCGTGAGGTCCGCTAATTCGTTTCGTGGCTTAGTTGGTATAGCGTGTGCCACGGTATGCTAGAAGACGTCGGTTCGAATCCGGTCGGATCGAAGGAATTTTTTATGAGTGTTCGATCTTTGTATATTAATACAAAATTATAAAAAATTGGTTATATTTCTCACCTGAAATCTGTAGAGATTTTGAAATTGCTCAAAACATTGGAACAATGCCTTCAAATGAATATCAACGTCACAAGTTCTGAAATCATGTGTCTGAGCAGCTAATTGCCTAATTGACGATCTTTTAGTTACATTATACAATGTTACTTTTCCTACAAAATGTTCTAGGTCTATGTAGTTGGCTATTATCGAGTTAATAAAACGTAATCTCGAAACAAAATACGCTGATAAATTAATGCAATATACTGTCTCTAACGTGACAGTGAAGTACAAGTACATGGTTGAAATAAAACCAAGTAACAATAAACCTAAGTTCACGAACATTAACAGTAATATGCACATCACACCCCCCAACGACAAAATTGTTGTATTGTATGTAAAACGTAAAAATTTGTTCATAACCTTATGCAGTCCAATTCCCGTAGTCCTATCTATTTCTTGCATCTTAATATAAAATTTCACGTTCGCTTCGTTGTTTAAAAACCGCACGTGAATCATATTGCACAAAAACACTAGAATGTATAATGTTACACCGGCCTGTAATAACAAGCCTACAAAAGGACAATCCCTATATCGTAAGATATACAATTTAGAAAAAGTATAACATACGATCGAGAAGAAAATGCCACATATGACAGTGAACAATTTTTGAGATACGGTCGGGGGCGATACGAAACGGTCTCTGGCATAAACGCGACTTGAGCCTAAGATCCTTTGAGCTACATTGAAATATGAAAACACTTTTAAAAAATCTTCTTCTAATATGTCCTTTGATAGGTATTCACTAGTGTTGGACTTTGTGATTGTGTTCATTTTGAAGTGTTATTACATTCTGATCACTATAGTGAACAAAACTATTTTCCTATTACCTATTCTGCGTATGTAAATGTTGTCGGCGATATCTAATAAATTTAATTTTAGATTTAGTAAGTCCACATGCTTCTAAAACCCATTTAATTATTAGAATTATTTGAAATTTTCATTTTACTGGTGGCCGGTGTGTGCGACCATAAACATAGAAATGGGATTTTAATCGTTGAGGGTTTACGGACAAAATTATTTTTATTAGGTGATGGGTGCTTAACAAAATTATTTTTTATATCGCAGCTATCTAAATACTTGTACATATACGGAAATCAATCTGCTGCAATCATTATATAAATTTACGCATCTATATTTCGCTGTTATTTGTATGTACCTACATGGTTTTGAAAGTCTAAAGAAATAGGTACGTATATGTAAGTGTCATCAAACACTACATAATGTAAAGCATGGCGCTGAAAGTAAAGTATTAAATTAATGACTTCGACTAGATACTATCTAGGAGTAAAGATTACAATTAGATTTCATTCGGAACCTTCTACCTAATTTCAGAATCCTAATAATCGTTAAACAAAAAACACTTCTGAAGGAATGTAGGTGTTCAATTAGTTGTTCAATGCGTCATGCTATTATCTGGCTTAATATGAAATACACATATAGCGACGCAATAAATACCTAAGAATCTAACAGGTAATGTACTGATTATTTATAAAATACACAAAACAAGAATATACAAAAATCATAGGGCTATACATATTACCTACATGAAAACACTTTCAGAAATCTTGTAATATGTTTGGTAACGCCAGATAGTTTATGTCTGAGTTCGCATCTCCTTTTCCTTTCCCATCCCACTCCAGCTCGAAGGACCAATTATGATGACGCTATAAATCTAACATTTTTAGATACTTGCGAGCTCACCTATCCCGCAGCTCTCCACGAGCCATTGAAGGTTTCAAATTTTAAATCATGTATAGCGTCACCAATGTTCATTGATAGATATTCACTAGAGTTGGAATTTGTAATTGTATTTATTTTATATTAGATTAAGAACATTAAATTTAACTGCCTCCGTAGCCGAACAGTTACCATACTAGTCTGCCGCGCAGAGCTCCCGGGTTCGATTCCCGTGCCGAATATTTGTATGACCTACATTTATTTCTGTCCTGAGTTTGGGTGTAATTTGTGGTTGTCTGTTGTGTGTCCGTGGCACCCGCGACACAGGGTTTCCCTATAGTTTCCCAAGTGCGGGGCTATAAGTGTGTGCTTTATAGGAAATAAAATAATATATACACCTATATGAGATGGATCAGTGTTTATAGCAGAGCAAACTGAAACAACAGGATGGCGTGAGTAGCTGTGATTGCTAACAAATTAAGAGGTAACCGCGTGTTTAGGTCAAAAATGTTGTATATTGTCATGTTGCCTTTCGCTTCCAAAAGGGTAAGAATCCTTTTCGCATTGTATCTTGATTTGCCTAGAAATAAACAATCTTGTTAACAAACAGAATATTTTTGTGTAAGCAAGTAAGTATCTGAAACTCCACATCAGGCATCAAATTAAAGTTCAGCTTGAGTATAGGCCACTATATTTTTAATATCTATTTAATTATTACAGTTATTTAGCAATTTAGTTTGTGCTTAGTGGTCAGCTTTTACGACGATCCATATTCAAATGGGATTTTAATGTTTAGGGATAACATTTATTATTTAATTGTGGCTGATTAAAATTTAAGTATATTTACGACTACATAGCTATCTAAGTATCGATACATGTAGATCTGCTGTAATAATAATGTATCTTGACAACTAAGTCTAAGGGAAGAATGTTAGGCCATAACCTATTGCTCAGGCCACATAAAAAGTGGAATGTAAATAACTTTTTTTCTGTATAATTATTTTCTGTAAATCCTTTAAATTTGATAATAAATTCGTATTGGACATGAGACTGTATTTTCGGATCCAAATTGCGTATATTTATATTTTCATACAAACCAACGTTTGAATTTAGATCCGAAAATAGTTTCGTTTCCATGTCTAAGAATTGTGATAACCTAAGAAATAAATTCGTAGTCACCTTGAACCTGAGATGACAAAATTTTATTACATAAAAGTCTCATTTTGTCCAATTTGGATTCAACAGCTGCCGTGAATATGCATAACATTACTATTACCAGTGCAGCTAAAAACACGGGCAGCAAGGATATACTCGCTTGGAAGTTAAAATCCTGAAACAATATTACCTGTGAGCATGTAAATAGATAAACTCAGAAGGGAGGTTAGAGAAGGTTGAAAATGATTGTAAAGAAATTCGATACATCTGTGACCTGTAATTGATTGTAATGGTTGTAGATAACAGTGAGTAGAACGACGCCATTACGAACCGGCTTATTGTACACTATGGAACCTACAATTCATATATCACTTTTCAAAATTATATAACACCCAATGTATGTATGTAGGTTTGTAAACCTAAATAATGTATATTTAATAACACTTAAATGAAAAATTTAATAAGTCCGTCGACACAAAATGTAAAACTCTAAATGTCAACAATAATAATTATCTGTTTATTAATTCGTGGTTTTTGATCTATAACGGCGCCTGGGGACCGCCAAGTAAATGAAATAAGGAATTATTAAATTAAATAGAATGGTAGCCAGGTAATAAAACATTACCTAGGTATTTAAAAGATTTAAAAAATAACAAAATAATAAAAGGCAACGAAAACACACGGGACCGATAGGACTATAGAATCGGATATTCCTTTTATTCCTTCCGATACCGCTGATGTCTTGTTTGTAGTCGTCAACTTACCTGTGCTTTGGTCATAGTAATGAAACTCTGCATTACCAATAAATTATTCAACAATATTTGTCCGATGTAGAAGAATATCTGAAACGAGATGATATATACTTAGGTACAGGCAGAGAATAAAAAAGTAACGGGAAAGGGCACTCTCCGCCCCTCTCTGGGTTTAGATACCCCACCGCATCCTTCATATTGACAGCCACATGATCACATTGACGGAACGGCAACGAGACTGTCGTCAGCGAGTCGTTTGCTAAGGACGATTTTAATGTTTAAATTCCGAATTTTGAATATAATGCGATTTCATATTTTATTTGTAAGTCAATGCGATTTCATAACATATTATTTAAAGATTTTTGTTTTATTAGAATAAAATATTTTAGTGTAGGTAATTTACGGTAGTGTTGTTCACTTGTTATGTTAAAGGCCTTTGCTTAAGCTACTTATTGCACTTGATTTAACTTAACTGGTGTAATTTACTGTTGTTTTAGTATTTAATAAATAAAATCATTAGTATTATACGTAACGATCATATTATTCACGTATACAATACATTCGTGTTTTACTATTTTGTTCATATTACTTACGTTATTACGTATAATGTATTGTATTCAATACATTCATTTGCTCTTACAAAGTCACTGTGCACGTTAAACCAGAAAATAAATGGTTCGAAGAAGTGATCGATACCTTACCACTTCACGCACACACTGCGTGTGTGCAGACAGCAGCTTTCTGTACGTAGTAGTAATAGGTAAAAATAACTTTCTACCGTTGAATGGAGTGTACGGGGAGTGGTACAGGGTCAAGAGAACAAGCCTTCAACTCTGTGCCGCTTACGGTAAGGACGGTCCAAAATCCAAAAAGTCAAGCTAAATGTTCACTTGACCATGCCGTTTAAGTCACATAAATATTAAAATGTATTATTTCGTAGTTGTTTTTATTGTGTATTTTAATATTCGTGTTAAAAAAATTAACAGTAGAAATAAACAAGTTAAACTTCAAATTAGACGCTTGTAGGACCACTGAAGTGTCGCGGCAGCCGCGCGTCTGTAGCGCTTCAGTAATTTTGGGTTCATTAATGTTGACTGCAAAAGTGGCTCGTATCACGAATAATGTATGAAATATTGTAAGACTTAGAAGTGGCGCGGCTATTTAATTTGAAGCAATGGCGTAATGTTGATTTCTGCCGCCCGGGTCATTCTTAAATTTGTTGCCTCTCTATTTTCACGATCACAAAAGTAGGAGGATCGACTTCGCCACCCATGTGTTGTTCTGGGTCCGTTTTCACAAATAGTGGAATTTATTTTCTAATTTTAAGTAAAACAATAATTATTATGAGTAGTTAGCACTTTGCACCCCAACGCTACGCCACTGATTTCAAGGCGTCCTAAGTTACATTGAAACTACTACAAAAAATAAATCACACTTTGCAATACAAACATTTTAAAAGTGCTGTAAATCTAAAGGTTTGAATTCAAACAAACTATAAGCGCACATACAGACACACACTCACACACACAAATGAACTTGTTTCATTTTAGTCACGTGTAAGTCAACTTAAATACTTATTCTCTTTTTTTTTAAATTTATTCAATTTCAAACAAATTTTATAAAAAACGACGATTCTTTATCGCTAGGTAAAAAACTTAGTGATTTAACCACCTAGCGATGAGCTAACAAGCTCGACACATAAATTAACTTAATTCACTATAATATTAATTAATTCTAGAGTATATGTCTACATTTACAGAAATACTATATGTAGATATTATTACTACAAACCAAGATAGTGTCTCTTTAAAACAGTTTTGCATTTCTTGACATTACCCTCAATGTTACTTAGCACTTAAAAGTATAGTTGAGTCAAAGAATAGCGAGCCCTCCTAGGACATGTCCATATTACTTAATACCAACTATTAGGTAATTATATACCCGACCTATGCCTTTTGTATATGAATAAATACTTTTTGTCTTTTTATTTGCTATTGTGATAACATGCCTGAAAACTATGAAATTAATTAATAGGAATATTGAATATAATAATATATGTAATAAGGCACACACTCATAGCCGAACAAAATAATTTTACAGGGGAAATGAATAGTTAACCTGTGGATCGATTCAGAACCTTACGATAACTCAATTGTCGACCGATTCGATTTGACATCATTACGATGGTACGATTTCTTTTCATTTTTATTCACAACACCCGAATCGAACGTCAAACTGTCGTATTCGAAACCGAACCGAAATGACGTCACACCCGTACGATTACTCGAACTTCTCGACCGGCAAAAGCTACAAACATTATTCATGATTATTCAGAACACAGTTATCGAATGAAAGTTACCGAACATCCTATTGTTTACTAAGCAAGAAAGTAATATGGAAATCTCTTATTATTTTGTATAAAGTCTGGATTATGTTCAATTTTATTAATTTATTTTAATGCAAAACTAAGGCATTCCTATATTTTAGGCCTTTAAAATCTTAAAAATGTATATAAATGGATTTTCATTTTTCTTATAATCTATTTCACCGACTAACTCCGTAAACGCTCTTGGATAAAGATATCGGATCGTATCGGAATGTTCTGAATAGCTCGGAAAGCGCCCTTCGATTCGAGAACGATATCCAATCGAACGATTCGGTTAAAATATCGAAGAGTTAATCTAATCTAAGTCTAATTATGGATATCGAGTTCTTAGGTTGTGGTCTTACCACAGTAATTGTGGATTTACCACAATTAGACTTAGATTAGAGATTAAATTATTGTTTGCTGATATCGTTTGATACCACTTACCGGTATTTGGTAGAGCTGCAACAAGTCTTTTAGCACTTGTAATATACTGTGCACCCCGACAACCAATTGACCGCCAACTCTACCATCCGATTTCTTGAACTCAGTGACCATCCAAATACGTTTATCGAAAATCCCAAAGACGTTCCTAGCAAATGATTCATTTTCTAACAAACTGTTGATATACGTTACCCTAATCCCAACGTAATATATGATGTAAATATATAGAACCACATCAATATAAATTCCTAGTCCAAACATTTCGGTCATCACTGAAGCGAAACAAAACTCTTGCATGTTAAGAATATTAAAGGTGAAAACCCTCAAAACTCCAAGAACCGCGACTATTACGGTGGTCACTAAAAATGACACAGTTAATTTCTCATTAATTTGTTCTGATTGGTGCATATGAATTTCCCGATCGATGTAATGCAACTGTACATAGAGTTTGCTATTGAGGTGGCCATTTTGGAAGTTGTTTTGCCAGGCTATTATCACATTCGTTATTTCATTCGTCGCAATCAGGGGGCCAATCGCGCTAATTGTCAAAGGTTTAACCAAAACCTCCAACCTCGCCAATCTGACACGTTGTGTACATTTCGTATCGCGCTAACTGTCAAAACAAAAACCTAAGCCAAAACTTAGACGTGTGACACGTAACGCACATTTGGTATCGCGCTAATTGTCAAACGTAAAACCAAAACCTAAAATGTTGCAAATTGGTATCGCGCTAAATATTTTGACATTTTAACCTCACATGTAACCTTGGGGGAATAGATTAACCTTTGCAAGGTCAAGGTTTGTGTGGCAGTTAATGGAGAGTAACTTTTCACTACGTTTATCGTATATAAAAGATGTTCCACGGTTACTTAAATGTTTTGGAAAGTGTTTATGAGGTGGATGTGGCCTAAGAACGGGCTTTAAATAAAAGAAAAGCATAGAAAGACGATCACATTTAACATGTCTGAGGAGAAATTCCGCAAACGATATACCGTTTGTCCACGGAATTCATTTCAGGATTGGTGGAAGAACTATGCCTACATATTCTCGTTAAAGGACGGTCTGTTGCATTGGATGTGGAGACAAAGGTAAGGGTTGAGTGGAATCCGAAAGTTCTGTTTTGCATAATAACCAAAATTTCTATACTGTGTAAATCATTATTAATTTTGTTACAGATTTTAATAGCTCGTATAGTTTTTAACAACTGGGGCGTACCAGACCCCCATTGGCAAGTGCTTATCACCCTTTCCCAAGTCAGTGTCAGAGAGGCACAAGCGGTAGCTGCTTCAAATAAACCAGTTATTATGAATAAATATGCAGCTTTCCTAAAAGGCATGCCGAAAGAGATGGTATTAAAAGGCGGTGAGAAAATAAGCTTTACAATGTACATCATATTTATTAGTTCTTGTCTTATTTCCTGTTGTTATTATCAAATTAAAATTACAGGTATAGGTAAAATATGTATAGTTGTATAAAAATATATTACAAGGTTACAATTTATCTCTTTTAACACTTGACTTTATACAACATATTGTCCCCTTACAGTGAAGCCTCACATATGCATTTTCAGTTTGTTTTTACTGATTTTTGTTGAATAAAAATTAATAATGTAATAATATAGTATCTAAAAGAGGTATAATTTAAGTAATTAAAATGCTAACTACACACATTATTGCATTTACTATACTTCACACCATATTTTTATCTTCATCCTAAAAAATTACATAGAAATATGAGGTATTCATTCTAAGATGACGATGTATACCTATTGTAATTGTTTATTATCTTAATATCTAAATTGATGTATACTTTTAAGAGGTTGAAATAAAAAAAAGAGTGTATTTTTAGTTTATTTATTGCCTCAATCTACCCCAAATCATCCTTCATTTCCGGAGCGAGCTTGCTTTTGATTCTTCAAAGAAGTCTGAAACAAAAATATGTATATAGGAAGATTGGAGACCTAAATTTAAGACTGTGCCATACCTCTAATGAGAGTAGTGACAGATAAAGCAGGATGGGTATTTATATACATACAGTATGAAGCCAACATAAACGCCAGAATGTTTAGGGGCCTTTTCAAAATACATTTAAAAAAATGTTTATATCACTGTGGAAATATAAAGGGGACAAAAGTCTACAGATTAGACCTTCGTTCCTTACGCTCTTTCAGATTTCCACAATTGAACATATCATCAGCAGGAATTAAGAAAACATGTTGAAAACAAACCTGTCATTCTTGTTAAATAGTCTATCAAAAAGGTTAACTGCAGGCACCAACTCGGTAATTGCTTTGCAAATGGCAGCTACGGATTGGGCATGCAGATCATCTGCTTTGGCAGAAATAATAGCTGCCTCAGCCTGCACCCTGCCAGCATTCACTTGCTGTAAGAATGCTTCGCATGCTCGCTGCTCCTCAATGCATAAGAATTCTACCCGGCTCTGCTCCAACGCTCATCAGCTCGCTGTCAACGAAATAATAGATGTGATGGAATAAAGAGTGGGAAAGAATTTGCTCGAATTGAAAGTTACTTTGTTTTTTAATTAATAATAAAGAGTGAGAAAGTTACTTTGTTATTGAATTGTATGTTTGAAGTTATTTTGTGCTAGAGTTGGTGTCCTTTAGGAAGGTTGGTAGGGCCTCTGCCGCAGTCGATGTGGCGTAGATTCTCACCCTGCTTTTCATACCATTCCATACCTGAATAACAATAATAACATCGCATATTATAGTGATATGAGTTCTGGTACAATAACGGTGAGTGATCCACTCACTGTATCCTATTACCTCGCATTATAGCTCACCTTTTGGGATCTATTGCGGGGCCACAAAATAGCCACACACTCGTACCATAGGCGTGCTGATAACACGCGCGAACAACGCCGAGCGAAGTCATTCTCAAGCCAAATCTCTGTGCGATTCGAACTCCAGCAAAGATGGAGCTGGCTTACAGTGGTCGCTCGCCGTCCGACCGCATCCACACTGGCTGAAATACGAGCATCATTATTAATTCTACATTGCTAACATTTCGAAATTAATAGTAGTTAGCGTACCTATTTGATTGTATAAAAAGATAATATTTTATTAAATAGAATATTAAAAAAGGAAAACAATGTGTAGGTACTTGCCTCTGCGTGTTTTATCTACAACAACAACACACTAAATTCAATTAATTTGGTTCAAATCACAACACATATGTTTGTTTACAATAGAATTTAATGACATTTCTTTTACACACTTTTTTAAATCGCTCTTTTATAGACTTGAATTCGTAGATATTGACATTTCAGTGCGTTTTACGGTAAAATTTAGTCGGTTTTAGGAAGTCAAGGCACGTCTCTTAAAATTTAATACGAGGTTATAGTTTGAGGTTTAACTGAGGTTTAGGTTCATTAAAACTGATAGCGCGATTGCATTTTGTGCGTCGGTAGAACCATTAATTAACCAAAACCATAACCTCAAATGTTGTACGGTTAAACCTTGCGAAAATAGCGCGATTGGCCCCCAGCACTTTTAAGAGAAAGTCCGTTGCCTTAGGCGCAAAAATGGTCGAACAGTGGAGAACCGTATCAATAGAACACAAAACAGATAAAAGACACAGCAAACAACTGTAACACTTGTAGATGCTCGAAGGAGCTGTCACAAATTTATATTTCATATTGACTCGAAGTCTCCCTAATATTCTCTGTACGGAATGTATTGGGTAAAATAGTTGAACAAAATCGTCGTTTAGCATGTCCTCGCATAGTTGTTCTATATTTTTACGCTCCATTTTTTCTGTTTTTAGGAGCTTTTCTTTTGTTACTGCCGTTACTTTGGATTGTTGACTGGTTAATACAAACTTTGTTGACAATTATTACAAGAAATAATTTGTTCCCCTGAGTCAATGTCATAAGGCCACTGAGGCAGTATTACTAAAAGGGTTAAAGATACTATTTAGAGTTCCGTCGACAAAATTTTCTAGTACCGTTGTAATAATTCAGAATGTGCCGTAAGTGATAATTTATACGTTTATATTAGTAACGAAGATTGTTTGCAAGCTTAGAGGAAAGAAAACTTAGAGGAAATTCCAAAATAAGATAATGATCTCACAAAATTAGGCGAGCTGTAGAACGTAGTGCTTTTCGCATAAACACAACAAAGCTTAAACGGAACGTAGTTATGCCGAAACTTAACGGCTACGGTACCGTATCACGATGACTCCGACTCGATCTGGGCTGGTTTATTTAATAGGGTATCAGTTTAGTTGCGTGACTTACATATCGTCACCATAATCGAGTGCTTAAAATTTGGCTAGTGAGGTTAAATCATGTAGTTAGAGTTAAATCATTTAGTAGGTTCGGATCACGGAACAATAGATTAATTTTCCGACAGCCATTTTATAGGTACAATACTTACGTACTTTACTCCACCCTTTTTTTTTTTTTGACGGGGGAAATCTTTATGGATACCCCTGAGCCCAGGGAGACTCAGGGGTTATGTGGGGACTCTCCCTCCACACTGGAAGGCCTACCCCACTAAAACCACCCCGGGTTTCCTTCTCGCCGGTTGAGTCGGCGCCGTGGGATCAGTGAACATTCACCACGACGCCGCCCGGCCGCCCTAGCTTGCGCCAGGGCTCTCGCGCCAACAGAGGGACGAGTCGATTGTCCTCCGACCCGCCCCCCAGACGAGTGAGGCCGTGCAATGCAGGCTCCGGAGTCCCTGTCCAGAGCCTGCTGGTCTCACTAGGGGATCAGGCGAGCAGCGAACTGCCTTCGTCTTCTCCCCGTACGTCTGCGCCGGAGCGGGTGCGCGTCCGCCGCGTCCTCGCGCACCCGCTCCGCGGCCTCCTTTTGCGACATAACCTCTGTGCAAAAGGAGGCCACCGCCTCCCAGGACTCCTCACCATCGAGCATTGTGGCAACCACGCTCGGCAACGAGAGGTCCTGCCCTATAGTCCCCGTCAGAGTGCGGCGCTGCTCATCCCACCGGCTACACACCT
>NW_020654422.1:12205158-12226352 GCF_003589595.1 Hyposmocoma kahamanoa
ATCATCACTAATTGTTTTCTAACAGGTTTCTTACAATGAATACAACTTCTTATTCCATATTATAAAATGTATCCTGTAATTAAAATTGTGTGTAGTAAATTACCACGGGTATTAAAATCTATATAATGACAAATGTTTTTGTGTCAAGTTTGATATGAATGAACGAAGATAAACGTATGTCAGGAAATGGCATTCAGTAATTTCTGCTTCACCATTGTATTTTTTTTAAATGTAAGTGTGAAACCGTCAAATATGAAACAGTTTCACGATACAAGTTATATTAAGAGTACGTAAAATTACCAGCAATCATGTTGAGTTTGTTTACCACAACCTTCACAGGAGGGTCTCTTCTCGTCTTTTTGATGAGGAAGAGACCTTTTCCAGCATATTGCAATTTTCCCGAAGGTCCTTTAACATCAATGGTCTCTCCAAGTTTCATGTTATTCAAATGCTGAGACATCTTGCCTCCGTCAGGGAACTTGGGATGAACATTTTTAAAGTACACCTAGAAACAGAAGGCAATGTAAATCAAGTAAATAATTTATATTGTAAAATTAAAACAAAAGTTATTTGCTCCCAGAACTTACAAAGAAAACTGAAATCTAGGCTATAATCACTTTGCAAATAAATAACCACAACTTAATATTTACATAAATTACGTAAACTTAATATATGACTAATAACTAAGGTCAAAATGCTCTCAAGAGTTTTTGGTCAATCTTATAAGTTAACGTTAGGTTTATATTTGAAACACGGCATTTCAAGTGAACGCTGACCTACGTATAATCTGCTAAAATTGCACCAGCTTCTACACAAACACAAAGAAATCTTGTGGTTAAAGTAAAGGCTACTTTACTTTCGTAGCAGAAGAGCTCCTTGTGAAAAAGTTCGTCCAGGGTAGTATGGGATGGGCGGCACAAGACCGAGAGAATTGGCGTGCTCACGGAGAGGCTTATATCCACCAGTGGATGTGGATGTAAGCTGATGATGAAAAGTAGTACTGCCACCTTATCTATTTCTGCCGGCAAGCAGTAATGCGAACATTACTGCGTTCTGAATTTGTAGGGTAAGAGGTGCTGGTGAATTTTCAGGCAAATGAAACTTTTCAACTTATGTCTCAAGGTGACGGGCGCTGTGGCAGTGCCCTTTGAGCGGCACTGCAACTGTTATCGACAGACGTGACGCTTACCACCAGGCGCACGACTTGTTCGTCCCGTCACTTAGTATCATAAAAAAAGCTAATTTGTAAACTTTTACAACAGCTAATACGAATTGTTTAGTGCCTGGTATAACATACTGAACACGATAAAAACGACAATTCACCTTGACAACCAAATCCACATAACCTTTCTCGTCATCACTAGAGACAGGTGTATAAGCTCTAATGACCAAGTCATCATCAATTTTGGCTGATAAATGTATATGTTGGCCAATTGGCAAACCTGAAACAGATTCAGTCGTTTATTGATAACTTTCTTCTTTTCTTTCTTTTACCAGTGTTAACTTTTTTAATGTTATCAAATTAAATAATTTATCGGTTTGATGACAATAATTTATGTTTTCAAATGATTAGGTATTCAATTAATTAAAATTAAAATGGATATAATTAAGAGGCATGAAAGTTTTACATGCAATCGTTTCATTTACCTTATCAAATGTTAACTAACATATCTATACCGACAGGAAGGTATCTAAAATACGTATATTTACAACATAGTCAAAAGGTTATTGAAAAACACCTTGACTTTGTACCAACATTTAATCAGATCTCCACTATTATTTGTAATATGAATGCTTATTAATAAGCATTCCCAATTTCTTGCTATGAAATTACTCAATGTTTCTATTCAGTATACTTTTTGTTTCACTACTTGTGGTTGGTGCAGTATGTCTTATTCTTCTTCTTCCCTTTATCTCTATCACTGTTCACACAATCAATACATCTTCTCCGAGTAATGTGACTCTCAATCTTTTACATAATAATAGTCTTAAATACTTACCTAATACATGTTTATCCGATGGCAAACCAAACCTAAATCTTCTAGTGTCATGACTGATCTCTTCGCGTTCAGTAAGCGGTAGAGGGTACTTCTTGTTGGGGTCTATTAACGTCACTAACTTCTTGTTTTTCTTTTTGCCCCACAGACAATTTGCTATTACTGTTGATAATACTACCGCTGAGCTGAGGCCAATTATTATAGACAGAACCTGAAAAGAGATGATAAGAGCTTCTTACGATAACCCTGTATACAAAACTACTTTTCATAAACACGTAGACAGAGTTGTCACGAGGGATATCTGTTGCTAGGACTTGTACAGAGAAATGCAAGAGATGTTACGAGAGTCTGGAATATCGTAGTCAGGTGAGGACCCCACAATATGAAGTACACATAAAACATATTGATCGCATTCAGAGGAGATTCATGTGGCAATGGCACCTTTATTATCAGACTCACAAAGCTAAAGAGCTGCCCTACTTTTATGAGAAACGCCTTTTTTATATTAATTTAATGAGTTTACGGAATAGAGCTTCCTCGTTTGAGTAGGTACGTTCTATTTTCAGTTAAGGGTCTGACGATACGACCTCTTTCATCGTCATCCCACCTTTTTATCACCCTTTTCTCTGGTACCTGGCCACTTACTTTTGAAAATTTGAATCGTTCTCTAGTTCTTTTTCTTCGCCATTCTTACTTTGCTTCGTTCCATCGTCACTCCCATTCTCATCAAAATTCTCGGAGGGGAAAGACCGTGTCCTTTTATCACGTAAATTTTAAAGCAGCGATATATTTCATACGAGTACAGACCCTTTTGAGGTAAGTTCACTAATCATATAATAATAAACTAATAAATTGTAGTCTGTAGGAAGTGTGTTTTCATATCATTGTTTTTGTTATACCTGTTTTTATACCTACCTGTTTTTGTTACAGCCTATCCTTCCTTTCTTTTTTCCTTCACGTTTCCCTACTATTATACTTCCACAATAAATTAATGTGGACCGAGCGTACTTTCTATCATTATTACGCGAGACTCACGTGACAAGGGTAGTAGAAGCAGCATGGGTCACCAGGCCACCGTGAATCGCCTATTAAAACAATATAACCACCTGCATAAGCGGGGTGACTGCCTCGTAGATTTTTTTTCCAATAGTCCTTAGTGTTTAAGCGCACAATCAAGTCTATTCTCACGGCTACGTCATTCATTGTAGTTTCCCCTATTTCTTTATCTTTGTCATTAGTTTTCTAGTTTCTAATAGTTACCTTTTTAATAATAAATTAATGCAAAGTAGCTATTGTTGTTGTTTAAGTTAGAGTTTATTTTGAGTTTTTTTTTAATTTCATTGGATCAATTTGTTTATTATATTTTTTCTGTCGTGTCCACATTTGCAATGCCGTGTCGACCTTTAGTTGAGACAAAATTTAGTATCAGTCTCTGTGTATTGTTTCTACTTTGTTATATTTAATTCATTATCTTGATGGTTGTCCAAAAAAAAAATTAATTAAATACTGTCTTACCTAAAAAAACGTGGAATAGAGAAAACATTATTTAAAGGTTCAAAAAATTACTGAATTGATTATATTGATTATATATGTATAAATAAAAATAATCCGATTATTCGCTATGGGAGAAGAAATAATTCATTCAGTACTTTTCTTAATTTCACAATTTTTGAGTTACAACAGTATTTGGTTCCAAGTACGATATATAATAGTACATACTGCTAATTCTTTAAAAGTATTACCACCCAATGTCACTATTTTAATAAGTACCACTTGTATAACCAAATTGTGTTTCACTGAGAAATACACTTATTAACAAAATAAAATTTTATTGTCTACTGAGACATTTAAGTACTTATAGCGCACGGCTGACGATAGCGTTCACTTCGTTACTTAACCTAAAAAAACTTGGATGAATAATTAATTAAAAAGATCTTAATACCAACCATCCTGCGAAATCAAGAATTTACACTCAAATAATATCGAGAACCAGTATATGCCATTATTATAACATATTATCAGTGCGATAGTAACATATAAAAGATAAAATTATCATTGTCGATAAAAGGTTCGGAATCGGCTTGGTGCGGTCGTGTTTAACACTTGTAACAGTAAAAAATAGGGAATGAATTATCATTATGTATATAACATATGTATATATTTATAGGAAAGGAAAACATAAAAAATCGATCGTTTTTAATCTTAGAACTTAATCAGTTCTTTTAACTTAATCTAAACATACTCAAGAGTTGCAAACAAATAGTACATCCAAGCCCGCTAAAGTCCCTCTAAAGCCCCGTTCCCGGACCGCGCCCCGCTGCTACCGCTCTGTATGGACGGTTGCTTATAACTCAATGGAATACAACTCCTGCGTCCGCACCCGGTTTCAATGTGGCAGCTTAGAATAATAACGCATAGAAACCTAGCCCGCACACGTCAAGTGAGGCAAATTGTAGGACGCCCTATGAGCTTACACGAGCGAGCGGGCTGTCAGTGCTCAAAGTCAAGTTGCACCGCGAGCAGCTCAAAAATTTTTGCTAAAAATGACGAATTGTGCGGTAATTCGGTTTAAAAATAGATCAGACAAATATAAAATAGACACTAACATCACATTCCACAAGGAAATAACGCGTTTCAACTTGTATTTTTATATAAATATTCACTAAAACAGAAAATTAATTTCGTTGCAACAAGATACGAAAATGTTGCAAAGTGACGGGTTTTTTCTCCCCATTTTGCTATTCTGTTTCAAAATAATTATATTACGTAATTTTTTGAGAATAGGCAATATCGCGACAGTTGCAAAATTTCTACAAATGTACACCGCCGCAACAACATTGTAGGGAATTTACGTTAGCTATTTTTACGAAATATATTTAGTATTTGCCTTCATTAGTTTCATGTGAAAAATCATAATTCTTGTTCATCATACACTCATTAAAAAAAATTGTCTTGCCCAGACTTAAAAGTTCTTAACTAAAATTATTTCAGGAAACTAACTCTGACTAAAAAGTCATCGTCAGTTCTCCAAAATCGTTTATAAATAACTTTCAGGTTCAGGTTCTTAATTGTTATCGTGTACTTTTCATGTAAACATACCCACAGATAATATCAGGCTATTTATATATTCAAATTCGATAGTCGCACTTAAACTCGCTTGTAGGTTTTTGTTCATATATGAGTTAAATAAGAATTGGGTAGTATTTAATAAGGTGCCTACAGATTTGCTCGACATTGTCGATCGACAGTAACAATTGAGAATTATAGACGTTTTCGAGGAGTTTTAGAGTGCTTGTATGTATATGTATTACGAATGTAGCATTAATTTCTAAATCCAAGATGGTTGACAACAAATTTCAAAAATGTATTTTTGGTAAATCGGAAATGGCATGTATATCTGAATACAAGATGGGGGACAAGACTTCTAATTCTTCTTCTTCTAATTCTTTGCCTTCTTGGATTTAGAAATATGTGCTATATTCGGAATGAGCAGCCCCTAATACCTTGAAAACGACACCCAACTTGCCATTATTCAAAAAATCGTGCCCGCCATCTTGGATTTAGAAATTAGTGCCATGTTCTTAATGAGCACCCCCAAATACCTCGATAACTACACCCAACTTGCTATTACATATTTGAAAAGTCATGTCCGCCATCTTGGATTTAGAAATAAGTGCTATATTCCTAATGAGCACCCCCAAATACCTCGAAAACGATCCCCAACTTGCCATTATATGAAAATCGTGCCCGCCATCTTGGATTTAAAAATGAGTGCCATATTCGTAATGAGCACCAAATACCTCGAAAATCATACCCATATTGCATTTATTTCAAAAGTCGTGTTCGCCATCTTGGATTTAGAAATAAATGGCATATTCGTGATGAGCACCTCGAATACCTCGAAAACGATTCCCATATTGCATTTATTTGAAAAGACGTGTCCGCCATTTTGGATTTAGATATGAGAAAAGTCGTGTCCGCCTTCGTGTATTCAGATATAAATGCCATTTCCATAAGGATTACAAAAATAAATTTTTGGAAATTCCTGTCACTTGACGTTGTCGATCAACAGTAACGATCGACAAAATCGAGCATATCTGTAGGCACCTGATCGACAGTAACTATCGACAAAATCGAGCAAATCTGTAGGCACCTCTAACTTAACGATGAGTTAAGCAAGATACAATTTCCCCACTTTTGAGGGAAATGTTATTCCATGGCATCATTATTTGTATATTTGTGTGCGTGCCGACGAGCGTAAATACAAGTTGCTTACGCCTACATGAATTTGATTTTTGCCTCACTTGTGACAGTTCGTTTTTTATGAAACTATCATTCTGTGTGGCAGGGTTCATAAGGACGCAAACATTACAAAAATTCCCGTGACGTGAACGCTCCCGCTCCCGCCTCTATGTAGCCAGAGCATTTATGTTTTAGGAAGGTTTTAGGCACAACAACTTCTAATAATGTGATAATTATTAAAGTGATGAATGATGAATCATAGTAACTATGATTACTATATTACCGATCCGTAGTTACAGCAATTAAACATAAATTACCATTCAGAATTTATATTGTTCCCATTACATTTGTCCAATTAGAATTGTTTTGCATTCATCACCATGATGACGGCTGGTCACAAATTATTGTAAATACTTATCAAAAAGTCGTAACCAGGGACTTTAAAAAAAAACTTAGGCTGCTTAACTTATTTTAACTAAAATGCAACACGCAGAAAAACTGTTTTTCTCTGCAGACATTTTGGACGCAAGTTTGGCGAAGTGCTTGGCGCCTATTCACGTAGCACAGTTATTCTTATGTTCTACCCGCACTGACATCAGAAACTGTTTCGTTACACCCACAACCAAGCTACAAAAAATTTGTACCATCTTATTTGTATTTCTAGTGACAATCTCATACTTTTATTTTATTTTATCTTTAATGAAAAGGTTTTCTTCTGTATCGTCTGGGCTCTACATCCCTATAGCATCAATATCAGTGTTATACGTGGCTTATACTGTTAACATATGCAACGCTAGGTTTTTTTAATCAGAAAAAAGTGTCAGACTACTTAATGCTTCAAAAAGTCGATCGTCTTTTAAAATTATACGACACCGAGTCCATGAACCAGTTTCTTTACGCTTCTCTTATAACGGTTGTACCGCTGACTTTAATCTTTCAGAGCATTGATGCACTAACAGTCACTTGGTTCACATTTGGTATTAAGGAAACACTCATTTTCGTTTTTCCATACAGTATTTGCGTTGTGATCATTTATATTGAGCTATATTTGTATGCATCAACCGTGTGGTACTTAAGGGTGCGCTTGCAGTTCTTGAACACTGTTACAAGATACAATGTCATGAATTACGCAAAATCTCAAACATTGGGCGCTCTATGGGTACTGAATAAACGGTATAAAATTAACGACGACCACTACTCTGAGGGATTAACGTTGGTCATGACCTCTTTCAAACCCATTTTGCGCACGTTCCAGTTAATCTCAGAATTATTTCAGGTTTCGGTAAGTACTTAAATTTATGAATAAAAAATACCTTTAATGGCTTATAAACCGATCTTTCTATAACATAGTACTATTTGCGACAATAAAGAACTTAAACTTTAACCAAAAATTCTTTTAAGGCTGCGGACCCGTGCTGCGCCTGGGGTTGCTTCCAGTTTGTATAAAGAACAGCGATCGCTTTCTACAGAATTCATAATGAAATAAGTCCTTACGAAAGTTACTAATATCAGCTAATATACAATAATATTCGCCCAGAGTATATAACCACATATAAATCTAATCTTATCATTTTAATTTCAGATAATTACCAATGTTGCGACCATATACATTTTTGGTTCTCTAACGGTCGCGAATATAATAAATAATTCCGTAACAGACAACCCCGTTAGTTACTTTGTTGTACTTAAAATTGCTTGCAATTGCTATTAATTTTGCTGTTTTTCTTGTTTGAGCATGAAATTCCAAAATATTTAATTTTTATAAAAATTGTTGATTCTATACAAAACAAGCACGTTACGTTTTGGCACGCACTTGTCCTTTGAATCTTTTTCCTATATATCCATATTATAAGGCTCTTCTCACATGACAACGCGCGTTTACAACTATTTTACAAATCAAATCAAATCATTTATTGTGTATGCACGTCTATAAGGTCTTGGTTCTAAGGTATACAAAAATTGTCTTCGTGAGTAGTTGTATGTGCTCTCATGACGTGATCAACGAAATGAATTTGTAATTGTAGCAGAACGCATAACGCTTGTTATCTGACTTATAAATAAAAGAAGATTACAAATTATATTTTCACCTCAATATCTCGGAAAGGATTTCTTTCTCATTAAAAATCTGCGCGCAAAAGCGGTTTTTGCACGCTAGCGTGGAAAAGATTTTTGAAATTCGAACTTGACGATGGACTGTGGTGCACCTAACTTTTTCGATGAAAAAAATCTATGACACGTTCAACTACGCGAATTGTCGTACATTATTTATTTATATGTCAATGTTATTTATGTAATATAAATACGTAGGGTTATTTTATTCTTATTATTGTTGACATTAAATTGACAATGATAACTAACTGTCTTTATTAAATTATTTTCATTCGTCGAAGAACTAAAATAATTTCAATAATCACTTAATCATACAAAATAAAAGTACACAAGAACAAAAATTGATGTGTAAATTCAGAACGCATCCGAAGATAAACTTTTGTTTTATAAACTTCTGTTATAAAGCTGTGATAAGAAAAGTAGTGTGTTTCGCTCGGCAGCAAAGTTGTTTTGCGTCTCGTACTTTGAAACCCTCGCTACGCTCAGGAATCTATTTTTTTAACAATCTTACCTTCCTACGCTTGCTCTCCTCACTCGCGACAAACAACAACTTTGCAGTCTTGCATAACAAATAACTATTTATGCTTTAATTGACCGCTATTGCGCTTGGAGAATAAAAAAGAGATTCATCCAAAAACAAAGTTAAGAGGTTTTCAAATTCAGCCGTCGGTATATGATGTTGTTTATTTATTTTTATATAATTTATTTAAGAAGTAAATTTTTACTGCAAGAAATCACGAATATCTTTCAACAACCACTTATGAATTACTTTAAATACAAGTTACTCGAGATTTGCCTTAAGTATTAGGTGGCAAAAGCGAAGAAAAAAAAATATTTCACAGGCATCCGGCCAAGTAACGCGCCCACCGTGCTTCATCATAGCTATGCCAATTTTTTTTTTATAATATCTGGTACCGGACGAATAAGTCGTGCGCCAGATGGTAAGCCTAACGCCTGTCCATAACAATTTTAGTGCCCCTCAGAACTTTAAATCGCAAAGATCTGAGGGGCACTGCCACTGCGCCCGTCAGTCACCCTGAGACATAAGTTGACAAGTCCCACGTGCCAGTAATTTCATCAGCACACTAACCCTTCAAAACTGACATTACTGCTTAGCTTGGACTTGGGCTTGGACGAATTCCTTCACAAGAAGCTCTACTGCTACTCGTCCACGATAACGATAAACCAAAAATTCAAGAAGACTTCTTGTGAAATTTTGAGAAAATTATATCCTAAATTTATACTTTTACAATACATTTTTTTACTGAATCCTTTCAGGTCCACTCTACGATGCAGCTAAGGAACTTGTTAAACTCTTAGAACATGAAAATCTAAGGATTTCTAAATTCAACGTATTTAATTTTGACAAGACCTTGCCTCTTCGACAAATCGGTATTATGTCAACGAACATTGTAGTTCTGTTGCAATGGACTTTGTTATTTTTGACACAAATTATTATTCGTGTACTTGGTTATTTTGTTGTCGTATTTAAACCCTGCACAAAAAATATAGAACTAAAAGTTTTCGGGTAGGTAAAAATGTTTTTAAATTAAGATAATGCAACTTCGGCATTTTATTTATCTACTTATAATAATAAAGAACTTGATTGTACAGGTATTGTATTTATTTATCACTTAAATAAAATAAGCACACTGAAAGTGATATACAATTAATTAATTCTTAAGAAGATTATAAAAAATAATTTATATTTTTTAAACCTTCGTTTTTTTATAAATAGGTATGTCTGGAAAAAAAAAATCGTTGATACTGTGAACAACGTTGAAATTTATTACATTTTTTTTAATGCATGCAATTGCTATGTAGGTACATACTATATACAATACATATAGAATCCATGACATCTACACATGTAAACTGAGGCCGCAAATTCGCAACGGCGCCGGCGGGTGTATTTGATGTGTGTGCTGTAACTTCGTTCTGATGGAGGTACAAATTTTTTAAACAGAGGTACTAAATAGTACAAATTAGGTACATTTTTTTGATGCCAAATTTGTCAGGATCCTTTAAGGTACCTACACCCGCAATTCTGACTCTCACTGCCAGTTGATTGTCACTTAGTAGCGATTTATCTCAGTATAATCATGGCACATTGTTAACAAAACGTGAGCGATTGATTACTCTTTTCGGCAAGTACGAAAAACTGTGTCAAGAAATTTTGTACCTAAATCCAAAAGATGCTGAAGACGTTGAACAATTTGAAAGTAACTAATTCACTATTTTGAAAGCTCTTTAGAGGCTATTAAAACAAGAAACTCGACCACCTCTCCGCTCAATCCGCCAACCACAAAGATGTCAAAAAATTTACCTCCAATTTCAATCCAACCTTTTTATGGTAAGTTCACAGACTATGTTCCTTTCATCAATCTATTTGAATCAACGATTCACAAAGATAAAAACCTCGATTTGGTTCAAAAATTGTATTACCTAACAAGTCAATGTTACCTAAGATCATTTTTACGTGGTGAGCCTTTTGACTTTATAAAAAATCTGCCAGTATGTGCTGACAGTTACAATGAAGCCTAAACACTATTAAAAAGCAGTTATGACAATAAGTACAGGATGGTATCGGAACACGTAGATAA
Source organism: Hyposmocoma kahamanoa (assembly GCF_003589595.1). Lineage (NCBI taxonomy): Eukaryota > Metazoa > Arthropoda > Insecta > Lepidoptera > Cosmopterigidae > Hyposmocoma > Hyposmocoma kahamanoa. The sequence continues at coordinate 12,216,110 of NW_020654422.1, forward strand.
TATTTTAGCTTTAAAACCGATCCCTGGGTCAAATGCTGACAATTTAAGAAGTTTTATAGCAACCACTACACAGCAGTTAGCCGCTATGAAAATCTTGATCCAAACATTCAGTTCTGGGACACAATTTTGTTATGTATTTTATCCCGTAAACTAGATTCATTCAAGGCGCGCGCCTATCAACTCGAGAGGGATCTCGAGGTTGAGCCCAAGATGCAAGATATCTTGAAATTCTTGGAGAAGAGGGCACTGGCATTAGAAAACGTAGAACAGTGTCATAGTCAGCAGCAACCACGTCCTAACAACAAGGTGACAGCAGTCATTGGGATAGCAGCATCAACTTGCAGATGCTGTAAGTCCAAAGAACACAAAATATGTTCTTGCAAATAATTTCAAGTACACCCTGTAGACAAAAGGGTTCAATTCATTCAAGAAAACAAACTGTGTCATATATGTTTAGGTGCAACATTCAGGAAAATGTAAATATCATTTCCGATGCACGGAGTGCAAAGATAAGTTCAACACTTTGTTGCATCACAATCCACCTGCAATTCCTGTTTCACTGACAGTACAATTCAATAACTATAATAATAATGTGCTTCTTCTCACAGCTAGAATCAAGGTCATAGGGAGAGATGGCACCGAGTACCATGTGAAGACTCTCATGGATAGTGGTTCACAAGTTTCCTTTGAGAGCACCAAAGTTGTACAATTGCTTGGTTTTAAGCCAAAACAAAGGTCTATGGGTATCATTGGCATAGCCAATGCAATAAACAATATAAAAGCTTGCATTCGCATAGAAATTCATTATTTAAAAACTACATTCAAAACAACTGCAAATTTTCAAATCATTAGGCCAGTAGTTCAATGAGATTTATTTGAAATCATTCTATTATTCCGCATAGGAAGGTACATTTTCACATTAGACATTAGGCGAATGTATAGAAATATAAGACTAGATCCTGCATGTATTTCTCTTCAAAACATACTCTGGCGAGACAGCCCTAATGAGGCAATTGAATGTATCAGACTAGATACAGTCACCTATGGCAAGTTATTTAGCAACCCGCTGCTTGATCGAGTTGGCCAATAGAAATGAAAATGTCTATCCGTTAGCTTCAGCTATTATAAAAAATAATAGTTATATGGGTGATATTTTGTATACCGATGATGACTTGTCGGTCACTATGAAAGCTCAAGACAAATTATGTAATCTCCTGCCATTAGGTAGCTTTCACTCTCATAAATGGTCTTCAAATAATGAGCGTATTTTGTCAAACATTCCGCGAGATAAGCAGTATTTTGATACCTTAGATCTACAAAAAGATAATTTCAACTTGAAAACTTTAGGGTTGCTATATGATGCAAAAACGGATCACTTCATAATAATGCCTCCCCAACCTTTCAATGCTGAAAAGGTTAAAGAAAAGTATTTTAAGTTATATAGGTAGAATGTATGAACCAATGGGTTTCATCAGTCTTATAAGTGTAAAACACATGCAGGATGAAACATATATACAGTGTGAAACATAATGTTAAGTTAAAGCATAATTTTCTAGGTATGTAAAATTAAAAAAAAACCTGTTGTTATTTAGCATTTATTAAAATAGAGATTGTTGTCATCTTGTGAGGTGGTAGCGTGTTGGGAATTTTCAATAGTTTTATTGCAACATTACCTTATTGTATAAGTAATAATTGCCATGAGGCAACACTCTCTCCTCTCTCGGTGTCTGTATAAACGTGTTGTGCAGTGATCTCAAGTTTTATTTAAATATATACCGAAGTTTCCTCCGGTGTTCTATGGCAATTAAGGCAGTTGCCACACAATGTTGCTGCTCCCAAGAACATGATTGACGCATTGTAAACAAAACGCAAAAATTTGAATAAGTCTTTATGCACTCCAATTCCCATAGTCCTATCGATTTCTTGCACCTTGATATAAAATTTCACGTTCTCTTCGTTGTTCATAAGCCGCACGTGAATCATATTGCACAAAAACATTAAAATGTAAAACGCTGAGGCGTATAGTACACGGCCTACATAAGGACTATCATTAAATCTTACTACGTAAAAATGTACGAACATGTGACTTAAGGACAGAAAGAAATTGCAGCATATTATGACTGTAAAGTTTTTGAAATACGGTCGGGGGCTTAGAGGAAGGAAAAAATGGTTTCCATAGTCTAAGAGTCGGGGGAGGTACGAAACAATCTCTGGCATCAACGCGACACGAGCCCAAGAGCCTTTGAGCAATATTGAAATATGAGAACACTGATAAGAAATATTTTTCAAATATATCTTTTGATGCGTTTTCACTTGTGTCGGACATTGTGATTGTGGTCATTATAAATATAATGAAAGTGTATTAAAGACTATCGGTGATACTGAATAAAACAACTTTCCTAATCTATGGCCTGTTGAGTGTGAGCAAGTGGCGTTTAGACGACATTAAAAACTTAAGTAATTCATGAATTCCACAAAGTTTTCTGATACATTGTCAAATAATCACTTTCATTATTACAATTATTTGGACAATTTAGCTTGTACTGGTGGCAGTTTACGGCGATAAACATTCAAATGTGTTTTTAATCGTTTATGGGCTACGGACACCATTATTTTCATTATATTGTGATAGGTACAATGTACAGTCAAAAGCACGTCAAGCTTGACACTTTGCACTTTGGACCGTTCTTATCATAAGGACATAATACCCACCACCTGTCAATCCTGTGGATTCTCAATGAAGATCGATTCAAGTGTTTACAATCTAACTTTCTAAATTATTTTTTTTTATTTTTTGTATCAATTTATTGATGAACTTTTCAAGCGAATCTATTCAATAGAAGGTAAATCGAACTGTCCTGATAATAAATCAACAAATATTTTGTAATAATGTATAATTAAATTTGAACAAAACTCAATTCACAACAAATATTTAGACGTAAATAGTTTTTGCCCTCGATTACGGGTTTTAAACCGATTTAAACACAGCGTTGACAAAGCGGCGGGTTAAAACACGGGCGTTTGCCCATCTCTGGCTACGACCCAACGCTACTGCAAAGCGAGCAGAGGGCGCGGGGTACGAGAGAGGAGGTCAGGGAGCAGACTGCGTGCGGACAGCGATAAATAAAACGTGACGACAATAGGAGCTGCGACAATCTGTCGTCACGATTTTATTATGACGTTTCTTTATCGTCCGACAACTGTCGTTCTAGCTGTTCCCACTATGACGACAGTTTGTCGTTGTAACGATAAAAAATCGTGAAGGACAGTTAATCGTGTCGTGCTATATATGAATAACTTCATTTAAATATACAAGCCACGACACTGTGAACTGCACGACAATCTGTCGTCACGATATAGTGGGAACGCGCCCTTAGGTATCAAGCTTGACGTGCTCTTGACCCTGTACCTAGTTCGAACTAACTTTTGTATGTATGTAATATCAATTCAGATATAAGTGGATCTATTGTCAACATGTAATCTACATTTATTTCAGCTGTTTTCCTAATTTAAGTGAAGGCACCTTCAACCTGAGCGTACAGATTTTATTACACAATAACCATATTTCGCTAATTTCGGGTTCAACAGAGCCAGTGAAAACGGCACAACTCAAACCGTCAAAGTCCGTCAAAGCATAATATTATCTGATAATTTTACGCATCTTTGATGAGAAGCATGAAAGTTTAGCTATGTGCGAAACATTTCCACTATATGACTTGCCCGTCTCGTTAAAATAGGTCCTCACGCGGTACAACACATACTTGAAAAGTGCCCAAAATGGGAGGATGTGAGGAGAATCCTCTCTGGCGTAATTGGCCAAGACCTCTCCCTGCCAGCAGCGGTAGAAACATCTTTGCTTGAGGGAGAAGAAAATGGGAAAGCGGTGGTCTCTTTTTGCGAGGCCGTTATGGTTCAAAAAGAGAATGCCGAGCGTGAACGAGAGAAAGCCGATCCTGTTCGTAGAAGGCGACGCCGGGGTGGCGGTGGTTAACGCCCTAATGCACCCTGTAGTGTTGGGCATAACAATAGAACTACAGCATCCCCTGCCTGTCGTACGATGTCGTCTAATAGCTACAAAGTATACTATTTGCACCGTTGTGTTAATGGGCCAATGTCAAACCCAGCGCCCCTCCACTTTCCCTTATACACCAGTCACATAAAGCAATATCAGTCAATATATCTCATCTTCTTTGCCAACATCACTGACTAAGTCTGTGAATAAGATGAATCCATTGCTTTCAATCTACCATCACACATTTACACGCAAGAACCATGCAACGCATCGTGCCCATTTTGTCTTGAGCCTCCTCCATCTCATCCTAAACCAGCGGAGTAAGCTCTTCCTTAGAAAGAAGCTAAGACTCTACTCAGCACAGACCTTCATGACCAACGCCAGTACACATAACGAAAAATTAATACCTGAGGAAGCCTTTAGTAGGGCGCGTTCTCATTATGTCGTAACGTTTATTTATCGTTGGAAGACTGTCGCGTCTAGCCATTTCCCATATAACGACTATCTGTCGTAACTGTGTCGTGGGCGTTTATTTTATCGTTGAATGAACTGTCGTGTCTAGCTGTTTCCACTAGATCGTGACGACAATTTATCGGTTCGTGGCAGCTGCTTTGTCGTTTACACGACATAATCGTTTGAAGCTACGATGATCTGTCGTCACATTTTTATGGTGACGTTTTATTTTTCGTCTGACGACTGTAGTTCTAGCTCTTCCCATTCTCACGACAGTCTGTCGTCGTAACATCAAAAAGTCGTGAAAGACGGTTAATCGTGTATGTGTGAACAACTACATTTGAATATACAAACCACGACACTTTAAACTGCACTATCACAATTATGTGCAAAATGAGATATGTATTCTTAAAGAATTCGTTTTACATTTTTTGCCTGTTTTCGGGATTATACTATATGATCGGGTAACGTACATCCTACCGTGTAACAAATTGGCACATTCTTCAGAAAAATCGTATATTTTTCATAAGGCCGTTATTTAATAGAAATTACCTAAAACATTTGATCTAGCAAAAGTTATTTTCCACTTCTTCTCCGGTGACTTGCCTTAGCTGATAAAAATGAATAAAAAGACATTAAACTAATTATTGCAACAAAAGTAATATTGGTACGAAAATAAATAAGTAATTGTATTAAAATATTTTATTTTCTAGACAACTAACTAATTATAACAGACCATTCTTACAAACTAGTAAAACATATGTTTTATTAAATACAAAAACAGTAGCAATAACAAAGCTATAACCGCGTAGCCGACAAGGTACTTTTAGATCTAGAAATAGTGACGTTAGTCATGACTTCTGACATTAATAGTCGTGTTTCAGTGTATAGGAAAATTTGTTTTTTGTTTAGATTATGCAACATGTACAGGGGGCCTAAAAAGGCCGCATTGGCAGAAACATAATATGATTGAATTGATAATTCATATTATGAATTTTCAAACGAAACAACGCAATTCATCTATTTGACAGTGTTCTAAGGAGACATCTATAGAACGCCGTAAAATAGATAAATTGCGTTTTTTATTTTGTTTGAAAATAATGGTCAATTAAATCATATGTGGCCCTTTTAAGCCCCCAGGACCAAATCTAATTACAGGTGCAGACGACATGTAAGGGCGCGTTCCCATTATGTCATAACGTTTTATTTATCGTTGGACGACTGTCGCGTCTAGTCTGTATATGGATATGGGAATATCACGACTATCTGCCTGTCGTTAAACGACTGTCTTGAGTAGCTGTTCTCACAAGATCTTCACGATAATTTATCGGTTCACGGCAGCAGCCTTGTCGTTTGCACGACAGAATCGTTTGATCTGTCGTTGCATTTTTATCGTGATGTTTTATTTATCATCGGACGACTGTCGTTCTAGCTGCTCTCGTTGTCACGACAGTCTGTCGTAGTAACGTCAAAAAAGTCGTAAACGACAAACGAGTCGTGTACTACATGTGAACAACTTCATTTAAATATACAAGTCACAACACTTAAAACTGCACGACTATCTGTCGTCACGACACATGGAACCGCGCCTTTAAAGATGAACGTTTGGTCCATAAACTACTGACCCACCACCCTTCTCTTTACATTTCAAAGTATAGTAATTAGCACTGACATTAATAAAGTGTTAAAGGTAATTCGAAAAATATTTTTGGGAAATTGACTAAATAAATGTAAAAAATATACAATTTAAAAATACTATAAAAAAAAAACTAGTACAGTAAAGTAGTACAGGGTCAAGAGCTCGTCAAGCTTGACACTTAAGACTTAAATCTAACTCTATGCCGCTTACGATAAGAACGGTCCAGAGTACTAAGCGTCAAGCTTGACTTGTTCTTCACTGTACAAGCAACGTCCGCCTGTTCGGCGCGTCAATGTCTACACGTTGCTAAGAAGGTAGTGTTAGTACAATATTATTTTAGTTGGCTGCAAAACATAATTTGAAAAAATGTATCATATTATCATATATAGAGTATGATTATGAAATAGAGGTGAAATACGATACATTTATAGAACTAATAATTATAAATTTATACAGAACAGCATTTTAAATAAACACAGAGCGACTGCTTCTATAACGAACGGAGCGTGTGACTCGCACTGTGCAACGCGGCGTGCAGCGGGCATGCACACATACACGCAACACTGCTACGTTTACATGGAGTTACACTACCTTGTTTAATTATAATATGCCCATCGAGTATACAACCAGGAATAGAGACGAAATAATTCTTGGTTTGGTAACACATTAGCGATACAGCTCTTATAAATATCAACTCACGTTTGCACTGAAATATAGATAGGCCAACTACTGACCTGTGTGTACGTCTCCGTATATTCCAAACAATATTCTGTATTTATTGTAATAAAGATAATATCTCTAACAATGCCGTGCTGTTCTATTCGGTGATGTGGGAAAAGCAGCAAAACATCTAATTACAAAACAAACGGAATCACATTTCATCGTTAATTAAATATTAATTAAGTAATTTTTCAATTTTCGTCCATTATAGCATAGCTCAAGTTAAACTGGACGATTTTCACTGAAACAATTGACAACACCCATCAATTGTTTCAATTCATTTATGCGTCTTGCTTCCGCCTAATGCAACTCCCATTACGTCATCTCATTCTATTCACTGGGCACTAGTTGCTAGTGTTGTACTGAAAAAATAATATTATGTATCGATATCTGCAAGTATAATTATTACTGTATAATGATTTATTTAAACAATCGGTAAAGTAAAAAAATTACATCTAACGTCGTCGCAATTGAGTATTGAGTCATATGAGTATAATGTATCGATTTTATAAGTATGTCAGATTATGCACAAGAAACAACTATTATGTGACTGATTGTCGTTCGTTTTTATTGCTCAGGAAAAAGTTTTTGTTTGAGAGTATATTTATATATTTAACTTCTTATGGCCGTGTGGTGTTGGCCTAGTATAATACCACCCCATATCTTTCAATGGATGTCTTCTCAACTAACATACTGCGATCACCTATTCACCTTGCAAATGTGGTGATTGTGAAATGTCTCCAAGGTGTCCAGACTGTTTATGGGTTTTTGGGAGACCCATGGGCAGTTAGTGTTGTGTACTGTCAATTGTTTTGTTTAAAATACGTGGGTACAGAAAAAACCTGGTATTTTTGTATTGTTTTTGAAGATTTCCTAAGGATCCAGGTCTTAAGAAAAAATGGATTGCTTCCACGAAAAGGGAAAACTGGTTTCCAAGCAATTACAGCGTCGTTTGCTCTCGGCATTTCACAGAAGACTGTTTTTATAGAAATAACATTCGCCGCCGTTTATTTGACAATGCAATTCCTACATTGCATATGCCTGTAGTAGTAGTAAGTGATATACGTAATCCGTCTAACTTAACTTTGTTAAACTTATATTATTTATAGACTCGACTCTTTTCCCCTGCAGAGTAACGTAAGTTCTAAACGCGCTCCGGAAAATGCAAGTCCGATACCATCATCATCTCAAAATGAACTTTTACCGGCTACACCTAGGGCAACTAAACGAAAAGCTACCCTGATCCTGAAACTCCTAGTTTCATTTTCGAACCAAAAAACGTCTTTGCAGACGTGTTTTAAAGTTGACATCAAGTTAAGCATAAAAATAAGACAATTAAAGCACTACAAGAGAAAGTACGTTACTATAATAAAAGGATAGTATCTTTAAAATTCATAATTAAAAAATTTATAAAAGCGAAAGACGGCGACACTTTAAAGAAAATTGGTGTGCTTAATGAAGAAATAGTACAACGTCAATATCTAAAACACAGAACAGGGAAAATTCTTAAAAATCCTTGATAAGAAATTTAAAAAAAATAGAAATTCTTGCTATCACCTGAATAATCTCTCTTTATAAGTGTTTGAGAAAGTAAGGCGTCGATATATACTATCGATTTCGATAATATAATATTTGCTTGCCCATCTCTGAAATATATTTCGAATTCGGACTGGCCTATCGGAGCGCAGTTGTCACCAGTTGTCATTTGGCAGAATAGTTTTCAAACAAATTAAATGAAATTTCGTCTATTTTTCTGGTTATATACTTGATGAATAGTCATATCGATTTTCGTTAAAAAACACCTACCAAATAGTATATGATATGGCTGCTGCAGCGTACGTTATTTGTTATTAATCTATTTTGTTACTATGCTAAAAAGTACTTTTCGATTACGTCACTTTATTATTGAGAGTGCCATATAATGGGGCCTATAGTCATTTGGAAAAAAACTGCATAAGTAGAATTTTATGGTACTCATATAGTATCAACCTTTTTTAAAATAGTATTCTCTATTTACCAATTTATACATAACTTTATTGAGTACCTGCCACCTTTTCGTAGATTTTTATTAGTTCCCACTTATAACAAGCCGCCTAGTAAGCAAATCGCAAGTTCTCCTTGAAGCCTAATTTGTCAAGTGCTGGATTACAGGCGAAATTGATCATGGGCGGTGGGCCGCACATCAGTACTATGGTGTCATCGCCAGGCGCGAACATGTGTTCGCTTATCATCGTGTCGTTTATGAAACCGCTACTATACGTCCATCCTGAAAGAAGAAGATTATAATCCACAACTTACAATTCTTCTCATAACTTCTTAGGACAGGCCACTGCATCAACTATTAAATAATAAAGTAAAAAAAAATACTAAAGTATTTCCTCGCAAGCATATCAAACTCACTCAAAACAGTATTTTATGCAATCGTTGCATACTGAGGGTTTCCGGAACTGGCCACTTTTAAAAAGTAATTACATTTGAAAATTGATCTCTTTGTCTGTAGAATACAGTTTGTTTTATCTGACTGTCACTTGTTTTTACATTGTGGCGTCATTTTAGAAATTGGTTGTCTACATCACTTTAACTTTTTTAACTCGTGAAAATTTTCGTAGTATGATTTTCTACGACTTTAAGTGGAATTTAACACTGCTGTGAACAACAAAAACATTGATGCTGTGCGCCTTATGATCAAAACAGACAGGCATGTGACATACCATGAGATTCGGGCATCTTTAGGCTTAAGCATGAGTCAAATACAATCAATACTACACAAACATTTGGCTGTGAAAAAGCTGTGCTCTCGGTGGATCCCATACAATTTGACTGAGGTTCAAAAAACGGATCGCGTCACTTGGTGCAATGCCATGGTTACCAGATTCAACGAAGGGGCGTCAAATTTGGTGTGGAACATAGTAACAGGTGACGAAACATGGATTTATAGTTACGTTCCCAAAACAAAGCAGCAATCGAGTGTATGGGTCTTTCGAGATGAGCCGAAACCAACCAAAGTGGAGTGCGTGAAAGTGCCTCTAAGCGGATGATTGCTTCTTTTTTTAATAAAACTGGACACAAAGGTTTACAGGTTTAAAGGTTTACAGGTTTAAAGGTTAGGTCTATGCCGCTTGCAATAAGAACGGCCCAAAGTCCAAAATGTCAAGCTTGATCTGCTCTTGACTGTACACAACCATTTGTTTGCAGGAAGGTATTGACAAACTCCATAACAACAACCGTAAACGCCGTATCATCTTGCACCACGATAATGCCAGTTCTCACACGGCCAGACATACAAATAAATTTTTGAAGGTGAACAACGTTGACCTTATGAGCCACCCCGCGTACAGTCCCGACCTGGCACCTTGTGACTTTTATTTATTTCCAAATATTAGGGGTTAAAGTATGAAATTGCCGTTTTATTGCAATAG